>NC_086098.1:20381261-20688523 GCF_963921235.1 Mobula hypostoma
TCTTTGATATTATTTGCTAGCTTCCTTTCATATTTAATCTTTTCCCTCTTAATGACCTTCTTGGTTTCCTCTCGTAAGGTTTTAAAAACTTCCCAATCCTCTGTCTTCCCACTAATTTTTGCTTCCTTGTATGCCCTCTCCTTTGCTTTAACTTTGGTTTTGACTTCTCTTGTCAACCACAGTTGCATCCATTTTCCATTCGAAAATTTCTTCTTTTTTGGAATATACCTGTCTTGCACCTTCCTCATTTCTCGCATAAACTCCAGCCACTTCTGCTCTGCTGTCTTTCCCACCAGTGTCCCTTTCCAGTCAACTTTGGCCAGTTCCTTTCTCATGCCACTGTAATTTCCTTTACCCCACTGAAATACCGACACATCAGATTTCGGCTTCTCTTTTTCAAATTTCACAGTGAACTCAATCATGTTATGATCACTGACTCCTAAGGGTTCCTTCACCTCAATCTCTCCAATCACCTCCGGTTCATTACACAATACGCAATCCAGTACAGCCGATCCCCTAGTGGGCTCAACAACAAGCTGTTCTAAAAAGCCATCTCGCAGACATTCTACAAATTCTCTCTCTTGAGATCCAGTGCCGACCTGATTTTCCCAATCCACTCGCATGTTAAAATCCCCCACAATTATCATAACACTGCCCTTCTAACAAGCCTTTTCTATTTCTTGTTGTAATTTGTAGTCCACATCCCTGCAGCTGTTTGGAGGCCTATAAATAACTGCCATCAGGGTCCTTTTTGGATCTCCCCCTCCCCCTCCCACTTTCAAATCTCTTACTAACTCTTCCTTCAGTTAGTCCTGACGAAGGATCTTGGCCTGAAACGTCAACTGTACCTCTTCCTGGAGATGCTGCCTGGCCTGCTGCGTTCACCAGCAACTTTGATGTGTGTTCCTTTTACCCCTGCAATTTCTTAGCTCAACCCATAAAGATTCTGCACCTTCTGATCCTATATCACCTCTTTCTAATGATTTAATATAATTTCTTACCAATAAAGCCACGCCTCCCCTTCTGCCTACCTTCCTCTCCTTCCAATACACCGTGTATCCTTGGACGTTCAGCTCCCAGAGACATGCATCCTTTAGCCAGGTCTCTGTGATGGCCACAATATTATACCTGCCAATCTGTAGCTGTACAACAGGATCATCCACCTTATTCCTTATGCTGCATGCATTTAAGTATAACACCTTAAGAGCAGTATTTGGCACTTTTCGCTTTGATTTCACTGCAACTTTATTGCACCGCAACTCATCCCAATCGCTACAAATTTGCCCCATCACCTGCCTGTCTTTCCTGACATCTTTACTGCTCACTATCTTAGATTTATTTCTGTTTTCCCCTTCCTCTGCTCTGTCATTCCGGTTCCCATCCCCCTGCCAGATTAGTTTAAACCCTCCCTAACAGCTCTATTAAACTTTCCCGCCAGGATATTGGTCCCCTTCGGGTTCAGGTGTAACCTGTCCATTTTGAATAGGTCATACTTCCCCCAGAAGAGATCCCAATTATCCAAGAATCTGAAGCCCTGTCCCCTGCACCAGTCGCTCAGCCACGCATTCATCTGCCTGATCCTATATTCTTGCCCTCGCTAGCACGTGGCACAGGTAGCAATCCCGAGATTACTACCCTGGAGGTCCTGCTTCTCAGCTTCCTTCCTAACTCCTGGAAATCTCTCTTCACGACCTCCTCCTTTGCCCTATCTATGTCATTGGTACCAACATGTACCAAGACAACTGGCTGGAGATGGTGAATCAGTAAGAGAAACTCACTGCTTACAAGATAAATTGGACAATATATGTTCCTAAGGCTGTACAACAGATGACATTTATTATTGAAACTTGCAAAGATCCTCATTTCGGAAGGAAAATAGGTAACGTTTACTCTATCAAGAATATCAGCTCAACCTATCTCTCACTCATAAGCTTTCAGCTAAAATCCTAAACTTATGCAGACTCCTCATTCTTTTCTCAATTTAAATTATGGGATCGTCCATCGTGTCCAACAATGGCAGGAAACCTGTGCAGGAGAGTTTTTATAGTGGAAAGTCCATTGCACTGGGCAGCTCTACTCTCTCAAACTCAGAAGTCTGTGTCCTGTGCTATGAAAAAGTGTCACAAACTGGGGTCTTCCTTGGTTGCAGTGGATGACCATGAGGTCCTCTGTGCCTTGTCATGCCCTTTGCTCTCCACAGAGCATTACATTACCGCCTTCCTGATCGTTGGATCTCAATGTAGATCTCACCCGCCTGGCGCTGCCTTTGCAGGCTAGGACAGGCATGTTTCTATCTCCCCAAGGTATGAGGCCACCAGCTACCCTCACCTGGTTTAGCCCATCTGCTGAAATGGTGTGGCCACTGTCACATGCAAACAGCTACTTGGAGCCACAGGTGAGAGTTGAGTGTCCAGTGAGGACCAAGGGCGTGTGAGCTGCCCCAGAGCGGACACGACAAGGTGCTGCCTCTCTCTGGACACCCCATTCAGCCATAACACAATGATGTTCACTTACTTAACTGAGAAAAAAGCAGTTTTCAATAAGTACTAACATCAGTACATACTCAACTTCCTTACCTTTACAGGAAAACCTACAAGGACAGACACGTACAATACTTTCATTTCTCCTCCTGAAGACATAAATCCCTCATTAAGATGAATTTCCACAGTCCAAGATGCTTCAGAACTTTACTCTAGCCACCACTGCACACTTTTAAGACATGAAAAGCAGACTTGAAGTAAGGGTTATGTTTATGTGGAATCATTTACTTATACAGGATTTCACAGCCAATTAAGTAGTTAAAATGGACTTTAACAGAACCAACTTGTTCTCAGTGAGGTTTCCATAAATAATATTGTGCTGCTGCTCAGATATTCAGTTTCAGTGATAAAACATAGAACATATAATAGTACCAGCACAGAAACAGGCCATTTGGCCCACAATGTTGTGCCAAATCAGCTAAAAAGCAATTCAAATGCACCCAAACACTAATCCTCCTACCTACACTTCATGTTCACATCCTTCCATCTTCTTTACATCCACATGCCTACCCAAATGTCTCTACCAGCGTACCAAGCAGTGCATTCCTGGCATCCACGACTCTCTGAGTTAAAAACTCACCCCTCACATCCTCTTGGAACCTTCCCCCACTCACCTTCAATGCAATGCCCTCTGATATTAGATATTTCAACCCTGAGGAACCGATACTCTTTGTCCACTCTATCCATGCCTCTTATAATCTTGTAAACCTCTAGCAGATCTCCCCTCAGCCTCTGACACTCCAGAGAAAACAACCCAAGTTTGTCCAGCCTCTCGTGATAGCACATGCTCTCTAAACCAGGCAGCATCCTGGTGAACCTCCTCTGCACCCTCTGCAAAGCCTCAATTTCCATCCCATAGTGGGGTGACCAGATCTGTACATCATACTCCAGATGTGGCCTAACCAGAGTTCTATAAAGTTGCAACATAACATCCTGACTTTTGAACTCAACGCCTCAAGCAAGCATTCCATAAGCTTTCTTAACCACCTTCTTGACCTGTGTAGCCACTTTCAAGGAGCTATGAACTTGGATCCCAAGATCTCTCTGTTCTACAACACTGTTAAGGATTTTGCCCTGAACAGTGTACTGCCTCCTTGTATTTACCCTTCTGAGGTGCAACACTTCACTTTTGTCTGGGTTAAACTCCATCTGTCATTTTTCAGCCCATTATCTCCAACTGATCTATATCATGCTCTACTATTCGCCAATCTTCTACACTATCCATAACTACACCAATCTTGGTATCATCCACAAATTTACTAACCCACCCATCTACATTTTCATCCAGGTTATTTATATACATCACAAACGGCAGAGGTCTCAGTACAGATCCCTATGGAACTCTTCCTCCAGCAAGTTGGAGGAGGAGAAGATGGCGGCGCGATGGCAGCACGCGCGGCCTCTCCGGTGAATGATATCTGTAATCTGTCAAGTAGGGGACCGTGCACAATTCTGATTTGATGGAGATGGATGTGAGAGTACGGAGGAACATCTGGAAAACTTCTGAAATGCCCGCTTCGTTGCCGCTGCTACTGTGTGGTAACCGGAATCTCCGGAGCAGAAGGCCCCAAATCCTCGGCTTTGCTTGTTTCAGTGGCCAGGGTGAGGTCGAAGGCGCTCGGCAAAGGATGGCGCTCGGGAGGCTGTATTGGAGGGGCTGGTTGGAGGCTCGAAGTTTTTGGATGGATGGACTCAGTGTCAGCTGTGGTCGGCTGCTTCCAAGGCATCAGCAAGATGACAGTGCCTGGAGGTTTACGGCAGGGAATTTCTCCCTTTTGCCGCCTGCTATCGGGGACTCGGGAGTCGATCGACTCGGGGACTTTGAGACTTGTTTTACCGTGCCCATAGTTTGTTCTTCATCAAATTATGGTATTGTGTTGCACTGTTGTAACTATATGTTATAATTATGTGGTTCTTTGGTTTGTCATGTTTTCTGTGATATTACTCTGGAGAAACATTGTATCATTTCTAAACGCATGTATGTATTTCTAAATGACAATAAAAGGGGACTGAGTGTTCTCATAATCTAAAAAAAGCTCAGCTGATTATAGTCCTCCAGCTTGAACAGGTCCCTTCAACAACCACCCTGTCTTCTACGCGCAAGACAGTTCTAAACCTGAACAGCCAATTTGCTGTCGACTCCATGCATCTTATTCTTCTGGATTAGGCTCCCATGAGGGACTTTGCCATGCACCTTACTAAAATCCATGTAGATAACATTGACTGCCCTACCCTCACCAACTCTGTCATCACCTTGTCAAAAACTCAATCAAGCCGGTAAGGCACAATTTACCATGCACAAAGCCATGCTGGCTCTCCCTAATTAGGCTAAGTGTTTCCACATGCTGGTGAAATCTCCAAGGACTGCAAATAGGCTAACATTGTTCCGGTATATAAGGGTGACCTTGGTACCTATAGGTTGACCAGTAAGCATGACATGAATCGTAGGTAAGATAATGGAAACATCAATAAAGCATGAAATGGAAAAGCAGATGATAAGAACAGGCATGTTAGCAGAGAGCGGCCATGGGTTTAAAAAGGGGAAACCATGTTTTACTAATACGCTATGAAGAGACAACTAAAATTTATGATAACAATAGAGTGGGCTGATGTCATTTACTTGGACTATCAGAAGGCTTTTGACAAGTTACTCCACGAGAGGTTAATAATCAAATTACAGGAGGTACTGATTCAGGGTGAGGTGTGCAAATGGGTGCAGAGTTGGCTCAAAAACAGAAAACAATGAGTTATGGTGAGATGATCATTTTCACACCTAGAAGATGTTAAAAGTGGGATTCCACCAAGTTTTGCGGCCGCTGCTGTTTTTAATTTGCATTGATGATCTGGATAAGCACATAACAACTAAACTAGTGAAGACTGCAGCTAACACAAAATTAGGGGGATGGGCTGATAACATTCAGTCAGCAGAATCAATATAGTTAGATCTAAACAAAATCCTGATGTGTGCAGATAAATGGCAGATGAAATTCAATGTAAGTAAATGTAAAATATTACATATAGGAAGTAGAAACATTAGATATAATTATAAAATGGGGGGTCTTGAGTTAGAAAGTGCACTGTATGAGAAGGATTTGGGTAACCTGGTAGACTCATCATTATCAACATCTAGACAATGCACTGATGCGATTTGGAAGCCTACGAGAATGTAGGGCTATATAATGCGGTTAATGGCGTTCAAGTTTAGAGATGTTCTCCTGAAGCTGATAACGCGTTTGTGAGGCCACACCTTGAGTATTGTGTATAATTTTGCTCTCCATACTGTGTGAGGGATGTGAAGACATTGGAAAGAGTTCAGGGAAGGGTGATGAGACTCATTCCAGGTCTGCAGGTATGAGCTATGAAGAAAGATTGAAAGAATTAAATCTTCTTAGCCTAAGTAGACGTTGAATGGGAGGAGACATGATAAAAGTGTTCAAAATCATTAGGGTGTAATTAAGGTGAGTGCCAGCTGCTACTTCAAAATTAATCCGTCAAAGAGAACATGGGGAGATTTCAGTCTAACATCAGAAATATTTCTTTACACAGCGAGTTGTGGAAACATAGAACAAATTACTTAGTTGTGCAGTTGAGAGTAGTAACTTACAGACTTTCAAATCTGAACTCTATAATTATTTCAACACACTGTGCAAATAGGAATTTGGCAAACTTTGTTGGGCCTGTTCTTGTCAGAAACTTTCTAACATTCTAAATGTTAAACCCTATCTGTTAAGAATTTTCTCCAGCAATTTCTCTTCAACTGACATGAGACTCACCAGTCTATAGTTCCCAGGATTTTCACTCGTTCCCTTCTTAAATAGAGGTACAACATTAACAACACACTGGTCCTCTGGGTCCTCACCTGTGGTTAGAGAGGACACAAAGATATGGGTCAAGATGTTGGTTGAAGAATAAATATTGTCTATCACAGAAAGGAAGATATTCTTTTATTCCAAAATTGTACTATGTGATATTTAAAATTCAAAGTAGATGTATTATCCAAGTACTTATATGTCACCATATACAACCCTGAGATGCATTTTCATGTGGACATACTGAATAAATTCAAAAACAGAATCAATGAAAGACCGCGCCAACAGGGCAGACAACCAATGTGCAAAAGACAAAAAAAAACTGTACAAATACAGAAAGAAAGAAAAAAGGGAACAAATAAATAAACAATAAATATTGAGAACATGAAATGAAAAGTCCTTGAAAGTGAGTCCATAGGTTGTGAGAACAGTTCAGTGATAGGCCAAGTGAAGTTGAGTGGTTGTCCTCGCAAGTTCAAGAGCCTCATAGTTGAGGGGTAATAACTGTTCCTGAACCTGGTGGTGTGAGTTCTGAGGCTCCAGTACTTTCCTCCTGAGGGCAGTAGTGAGAAGAGAGCATGATCTCGGTGGTGAGGGTCCCTGATGATGGATGCTGCTTTTCTGTGACAATGCTCCATGTAGATGTGCTCAGCGGTGGAGAGGGCTTTTCCCATGATGGACTGGGTGGTATCCACTATCTTTTGAAGGATTTTCCATTCAAGGGCATTGGTATTTCCACTCCAGGTCGTGATGCAGCCAGTCAATAACGTGACACCACCACACTTCTATAGAAGTTTGTGCAAGTTTTAGATGTCATGCCAAATCTTCGCAAACTTCTAAGTAAGCAGAGGCATTGTCGTGCTTTCTTTGCAATTACACTTACGTTCTCGGCCCCCAGACAGGTTCTATGAAATGCTAACACCGAGAAATTTCAAGTTGCTGACCCTCTCCATCTCTGATCCCCCGATGAGGACTAGCTCATGGACCTCTGGTTTCCTCCTCCTAAAGTCAATAATCTGCTCCTGATGACATCGAGTAAGAGATTGTTGTGGCATCACTCAGCCAGATTTTCAATCTCCCTCCTACATGCTGATTCAACATCACCTTTGATCCAGCCTATGACAGTGTGTGGTATCCGCAAACTTAAATATGGCATTGGAGCTGGGCTTAGCCGTAGTCGTAAGAGTATTTTACATCCATCAAAGGGATCAAGTGAAGATTTAAGTTCAAAGCATCATCCCAAAGAGGATAACCCTGATAGTGCTGCGTTGCTTCACTATTCCAATAGTATGCAGAATAGATTATATGATCAAAACTCTGAAACTCATTTCAACAACTTTTTGACAAAGACAAGAGTGCGACCACTGAACCACAGCTAACAGCTTAATGTTGCTGCATGTACAAAGTTCAAAGTACAATTATTATCAGAGAATGTATACATACATTATCCAACCTCGAGATTTGTCTCCTTAGAGGCTGCCACAAAACAAAGAACCAGAAGAACCCATTAAAAGAAGACTGTCAAACACCCACTGTACAGAGAGAAAAAAAAAGTAGTTATATGAAAGACACGAAGTCAGTCATCACTGCAGCAGAGCAGGCCACAGCGTCAGTTCAGTTCACTTCAGTAAATGTCATACAACAGCAAGCAGAACCAGGCAGAAATGGCATGTCCCTTGCCTCCAGTCCCAACACTCTGACCTTTTGATCTGGTCCAGCACTTAAACTGTTAAAACATTGGGCCATTCCTTGCTCTTGAACTGCTCTGGGGTCTGGGCGTCACCGCCATGATTTGGTCCATACACAACCCCTTCAATTCAGCTTGGCACTTACTGAAATCAATCAAACACTGGGACACTTTGACCCTGCCTCTGCCTTGACTCCCTCCCAACCCTACCTCACCTCCACTTGCATCTGCTCGCCTCTCCATTGTGAGTGGTGATTGTCATTAATAAAGAAATATTAATAAGGATTTAGTAGTTTTCTTTGTTTTGCTTGCCACTGATAAGTCGTCACTTGGGTTTCAACAGCGCCATCACAAAATGATACCCATCTATAACTGGTTGAAGAGGAATCTTACAAGATCATTTATTTACAAATTTGAACTGCTACTAACTGTAATCAAACCATTTTGATGGAAAACACAAGGAAGACCCATGTTAATAGTGGGGAGAGGGAAATGGGTGGGATTTTGAGTGGAGGATAGTTGAAATGAGAAGAGTTGAATTTATAAAGGAGACCTAACTAATAGAAGATATGAAGTCCATAGCAATCAACTAGAAAAGGCAACTCATCGTTTTCGTGTAGACTCAGGCTTCAAATGTCTGACAAGAATGAAGAAATTGCAATGGATACATAACAACATACATCAAAGTTGCTGGTGAACGCAGCAGGCCAGGCAGCATCTATAGGAAGAGGCGCAGTCGACGTTTCAGGCCGAGACCCTTCGTCAGGACTAACTGAAGGAAGAGTGAGTAAGGGATTTGAAAGCTGGAGGGGGAGGGGGAGATGCAAAATGATAGGAGAAGACAGGAGGGGGAGGGATGGAGCCGAGAGCTGGACAGGTGATAGGCAGAAGGGGATATGAGAGGATCATGGGACAGGAGGCCCGGGAAGAAAGACGGGGGGGGGGGTGACCCAGAGGATGGGCAAGAGGTATATTCAGAGGGACAGAGGGAGAAAAAGGAGAGTGAGAGAAAGAATGTGTGCATTAAAAAGAGTAACAGATGGGGTACGAGGGGGAGGTGGGGCCTAGCGGAAGTTAGAGAAGTCAATGTTCATGCCATCAAGTTGGAGGCTACCCAGACGGAATATAAGGTGTTGTTCCTCCAACCTGAGTGTGGCTTCATCTTTACAGTAGAGGAGGCCGTGGATAGACATGTCAGAATGGGAATGGGATGTGGAATTAAAATGTGTGGCCACTGGGAGATCTTGCTTTCTCTGGCGGACAGAGCGTAGATGTTCAGCAAAGCGGTCTCCCAGTCTGCGTCGGGTCTCACCAATATATAAAAGGCTACATCGGGAGCACCGGACGCAGTATATCACCCCAGTCGACTCACAGGTGAAGTGATGCCTCACCTGGAAGGACTGTTTGGGGCCCTGAATGGTGGTAAGGGAGGAAGTGTAAGGGCATGTGTAGCACTTGTTCCGCTTACACGGATAGTGCCAGCAGGGAGATCAGTCCCCCACTTTTCCTTCGCTACATCGACGACTGCATTGGCGCTGCTTCCTGCACGCATGCAGAACTCGTTGACTTTATTCACTTTGCCTCCAACTTTCACCCTGCCCTCAAGTTTACCTGGTCCATTTCTGACACCTCCCTCCCCTTTCTAGATCTTTCTGTCTCTGTCTCTGGAGACAGCTTATCCACTGATGTCTACTATAAGCCTACTGACTCTCACAACTATCTGGACTATTCCTCTTCTCACCCTGTCTCTTGCAAAAACGCCATCCCCTTCTCGCAATTCCTCCGTCTCCGCCGCATCTGCTCTCAGGATGAGGCTTTTCATTCTAGGACGAGGGAGATGTCTTCATTTTTTAAAGAAAGGGGCTTCCCTTCCTCCACTATCAACTCTGCTCTTAAACGCATCTCCCCCATTTCACATACATCTGCTCTCACTCCATCCTCCCACCACCCCACTAGGAATAGGGTTCCCCTGGTCCTCACCTACCACCCCACCAGCCTCCGGGTCCAACATATTATTCTCCGTAACTTCCGCCACCTCCAACGGGATCCCACCACTAAGCATATCTTTCCCTCCCCGCCTCTCTCTGCATTCCGCAGGGATCGCTCCCTACACAACTCCCTTGTCCATTCGTCCCCCCCATCCCTCCCCACTGATCTCCCTCCTGGCACTTATCCGTGTAAGCGGAACAAGTGCTACACATGCCCTTACACTTCCTCCCTTACCACCATTCAGGGCCCCAAACAGTCCTTCCAGGTGAGGCATCACTTCACCTGTGAGTCGACTGGGGTGATATACTGCGTCCGGTGCTCCCGATGTGGCCTTTTATATATTGGTGAGACCCGACGCAGACTGGGAGACCGCTTTGCTGAACATCTACGCTCTGTCCGCCAGAGAAAGCAGGATCTCCCAGTGGCCACACATTTTAATTCCACATCCCATTCCCATTCTGACATGTCTATCCACGGCCTCCTCTACTGTAAAGATGAAGCCACACTCAGGTTGGAGGAACAACACCTTATATTCCGTCTGGGTAGCCTCCAACCTGATGGCATGAACATTGACTTCTCTAACTTCCGCTAGGCCCCACCTCCCCCTCGTACCCCATCTGTTACTCTTTTTAATGCACACATTCTTTCTCTCACTCTCCTTTTTCTCCCTCTGTCCCTCTGAATATACCTCTTGCCCATCCTCTGGGTCACCCCCCCCCCCGTCTTTCTTCCCGGGCCTCCTGTCCCATGATCCTCTCGTATCCCCTTCTGCCTATCACCTGTCCAGCTCTCGGCTCCATCCCTCCCCCTCCTGTCTTCTCCTATCATTTTGCATCTCCCCCTCCCCCTCCAGCTTTCAAATCCCTTACTCACTCTTCCTTCAGTTAGTCCTGACGAAGGGTCTCAGCCTGAAACGTCGACTGCGCCTCTTCCTATAGATGCTGCCTGGCCTGCTGCGTTCACCAGCAACTTTGATGTATGTTGCTTGAATTTCCAGCATCTGCAGAATTCCTGTTGTTTGCGTTTAAATGGATACATAATCTTGTCACGTCAAAACATAACTTACCACATTGTTTTATGCTGCTGCATGTGTTTGGGTAGCCTTTGTGCACATTAGCATTACACTCAGCAGTGACTGGGAGTTTGATTTAGTTTATTTGCACAATGCACAAAACCACTGCATTTCTCACAAGTGTTTCTGAGCCTTATGTTTTGAGAGAGAGTCAAATTAAAATTCATGGAGGCTGTAACAATTACCTCGTTGGGATGCGCTTTGTGGATGCTGAAGAGTTTAGTTTTCCAGTGTTATGTTTTGTCATCTCAACTGCCCAGCAAACAGTGAGGAAGGGTTGGTGGAACTTGAGGCCAGTTATTGAAAATTCATGTCTCGCTACCTCAGCTATGTAAAATTAAATTGGATCACTGTTTTGCTTCACAACTGATTCCAGAAAAATAAAACAATCATGGAACATTAGTTTATAATATGTGCTCAAGAATAAATCTTAAATGCTAAACTTAAATGGGTTGTTCTTATAAGATTGAGCTGGCTATCCAACCTGGATGTTAATTTGGAAAGATTATTCATACAGATGATGATGACAGATGAATCAAATTTTAAGAAAAAATATGAGAAAAGATATACCAAAAGAGATGGGGAAAATCTTCAATGGATTATTTGTTTATTTATTTATTGACATACAGCGTGGAATTGGCCCTTCCAGCCCTTTGAGCCACGCTGCCCAGCAATCCCCAGATTTTATCCTAGCCAAATCGGGAGACAATTTACAATGACTAATTAACCTACCAGGTCACACTTGGAGTATTGTCAGCAGTTTTGAGAAAGGATGTGTCGTCATTGTAGAGCGTCCAGAGGAGATTCATGAGGATGATTCCAGGAATAAAGGGGTTAAGATATGAGGAGTATTTGGCAGCTTTGGGTCTGTACTCACTGGAACTTAGAAGAATGTGGGGGAATATCATTGAAACCTACTGAATGTTGAAAGGATTAGATTGTTGAAAAGACTCAAAGCTGAGGGCCGACTGTTTGGAATGGAGGTAAGGAGAAATTTATTTTAGCCGGAGAGTAGTGAAACTGTGGAATGCTCTGCCACAGACTGCAGTGAAGGCCAAGCTCATGGATATATTTAAGGCAGAAGTTGATTGTTTCTTGATCAGTCAGAGTATCAAGGGATATGGCAAGAAGGCAGGTGCATGTAATTGAGTGGGATCCAGTATCAGCCATGATGAAATGGCGGAGTAGACTTGATGGGCCTAATTCTACTCCCATGTCTTATGGTTTTATCAACTGATACATCTTTGGACTGTGGGAGGAAACCGGAGCACCCAGAGGAAACCCATGCAGTCAAGGGGAGAATGTACAAACTCCTTACAGACAGCAGCGAGAATTGAACCCCGTTGTTGGTACTATAAAGAGCTGTGCTAACCACTACATTACCGTGCCATCCCAAGTGTAATTACTTGAGGGATGGACACTGAGTCTAGAGAAGTGAAGCAATTCAGCAGCGAGGTCATGGACCCTATACAGATTACAGAGGAGGAGGTGTTTGCCGCCTTGTGGCGAATTAAGGTAGACAAATGAGCAGAGTCTGACAATTTGTTTCCTCAGACCCTGTGCGATCCTACAGCAGAAATTGCAGAGGCCCAAGCAGTGATACTTCCAACTCCTTAGCTATGTGTGAGGTGCCAGAAGATTGGAGGATAGCTAATGTTGTTTCATTGTTTGAAAAAGGCTCTACGAATAAGCGAGGAAATTACAGGCCGGTGAGCCTGACATCTGTAGTAGGAAAATTATTGGAAGGTATTCTAAGGGACAGGATATATAAGTATTTGGACAAACAGGGTCTGATTAAGGGTAGTCAACATGGCTTTGTGTTTGGTGGGTTGTACTGAATCAATCTTATAGAGTTTTTCAAGGAGTGTACCAGGAAAATTGATGAAGTCAAGGCAGTGGATGTTGTCTACATGGACTTTATTAAGGCTGATGACAAGGTCCCCCATGGGTAGTTGGTCAAGAAGGTTCAGTCACTTGGCATTAAAGATGAGGTAGCAAATTGGATTAGAAACTGGCTTTGCAGAAGAAGCCAGAAAGCAATCGTAGATGGTTGCTTCTCTGCCTGGAGGCCTAGGACTAGTGGTATGCTGCAGGGATCAGTGCTCGGTCCATTGTAGTTTGTTATCTATATCAACAATATGGCTGATAACACGATAAACTGGATCAATGAATTTGTGGATGACACCTAAATTGAGGGTGTAGTGGACAGCAAGGAAGATAGATCAAAGCTTGCAGTGGGATCTGGATCAGCTGGAAAAATAAGCTGAACATGGCAACCTACTTGCAGAAAAGTGTGAGGTTTTGCACTTTGGGAGGACCAACTAGAGCAGGTCTTACAGGGTGAGCGATAAGGGACTGAGGAGTGCAGTAGAGCAGAGGGATCTGGGAATACAGGTCCATAATTCCTTGAAAGAGGTGTCACAAGTAGACAGGGTTATAAAGAAAGCTTTTGGCATCCTGGCCTTCATAAATCAATGTATCTCGTACAGGAGTTAGGATGTTATGTTGAAATTGTATAAGATGTTGGTGAGGCCTAGTTTGGAGTATTGTGGTTAGTTTTGGTCACCGACCCACAGTAAAGATGTAAATAAGATTGAAAGAGCACAGGGAAAATTTACAAGAATGCTGGTGGGCCTTGAGGACCTGAGTAATAGGGGAAAGTCCACTGATCCTGATGGAATGCATCCCGGGATACAGAAAGAAATGGCAGAAGGCTTTGGTGATAATTTACAAGAATTCCCTGGACTCTGGGCATGTCCTGGCAGATTGGAAGATGGCGAATGTCACGCCACTGTTCAAAAAAGGATGTAGGCAAAGGGCAGGTAACAATAGGCCAGTTAGTTTAACATCTGTAGTTGGGAAAATGCTTGAAGCTATCATTAAAAAACATATAGCGAGGCATCTGGAAAGAAACGGACCCATCAGGCAGATGCAGCATGGATTAAGCAAAGGCATGTCCTGTTTACTGGAGTTCTTTGAGGATATAATGAGTGCAGTGGATCGAGGGGAATAGATGGAAACAGATGGACAATATTTACTTGGATTTCCAGAAGGTGTTCAATAAGGTACTGCATAAAAGACTTATCCCTAAGATGAGGATGCATAGAGTTGGGGTGATGTATTAGCAGAGGATTGGTTAAATAATAGAAAGCAGAGAGTTGGGATACATGGGTCTTATTTTGGTTGGCAATCAGTGGTGAGTGGTGTGTCACAGGGCTTAGTGCTGGGCCCTCAACTGTTCACGATATACATTAACGATCTGGAAGAGGGGACCGAATGTAGTGTATCAAAGTTTGCTGATGATACTAAATTGAGTGGAAAAACAAATTGTGCAGAAGATATGGACAGTCTGCAGAGAGATATAGATAGGTTAAATTAATGGGCAAGGGTACTGGTGAGGCTGTACCTGGAGTACTGTGTGCAGTTCTGGTCTCCTCACTTGAGGAAGGATATACTGGCTTTAGAGGTGATGCAGAGGAGGTTCACCAGGTTGATTCCAGAGATGAGGGGGTTAGACTATGAGGGGAGATTGAGTCGCCTGGGACTGTACTCACTGGAATTCAGAAGAATAGAAGGATATCTTGTAGAAACATATAAGATTATGCAAAGGATAGATAAGATAGAGACAGAAAAGTTGTTTCCACTGGTAGGTGAGACTAGAACTAGGGGACATAGCCTCAAGATTCAGGCAGTAGATTTAAGACAGAGATGAGGAGGAAATGCTTTTCCCAGAGAATGGTGAATCTGTGGAATTCTCTGCCCAATGAAGGGGAGTGGAGGCTACCTCAGTAAATATATTTAAGACAAGGTTGGATAGATTTTTGCGTAGTTGGGGAATTAAGGGTTATGGGGAAAAGGCAGGCATGTGGAGGTGAATCCATGGCCAGATCAGCCATGATTTTATTGAATGGTGGAGCAGGCTCGATGGGCCGCATGGCCGACTCCTGCTCCTATTTCTTATGTTCTTATGTTGAACAGGTTAGGACTTTATTTCAGAGAACGTAGAAGATTGAGGGGACATTTAATAGAGTTATACAAAATGATGAGGGATATAGTTAGGATAAATACAAGCAGGCTTTTTCCACTGTGGTTGGGTGAGACTACAATTAGAAGTCATGGGTTCAGGGTGAAATGTTTAAGGGGAACATGAGGGGAACTTCTTAATTGAGAGGGCGTTGAAAGTGTGGAACGAGCTGCCGGCGCAAGTGCTGGATGCGAGTTCACTTTCACATTTAAGAGAAATTTGGTATATTGATGGGAAGGCTATAGTTCAAATGTAGGGCAATGCGACTAAGCAAATTAATGGATCAGCATGGACTAGATGGGCCGAATGTCCTCTTTCTGTGCTATCGTGTTCTCTGACTCTGTGACTTTAAAATTGTAAAAAATACTAGGAGATATAGGCTCATTCTACAAATGCACCGATGCAATGAATAGTGTTAACATACACTCACTTGTTTCACAGCATTTTACAAAGTCATATAAATATAAACTCAGTATTAAATTTTGCAAATAAAAGCAAAAATGCATTTTAAATCTTATCCATTATAAGTCAGTTCATAATATAGGATGACATATTACTGGAATATTGCACTACTATGTACTGTTGCATTATCAAAGGAGTTATCTTTTGGAAGAAACATTAAACGAAGTCTTCTATTCCTGACATAGAGATACAAGCACAGCCATTAGAGATCTCACATCGCTATTCAAAAAGCAGTAAATTCTCTTGGGTCCTTGTCTGCATTCTGCCAATACAGAAAAGATTAGTTATCATTCAGCTCATTGTTGTTTGTGGGATTTTGCAGACCCAGATGATCATCTACCCTGCCCATTCACATTTAAGCATAAGCAAGACACTTTCATATGAAATATTAATACAATTGTTGTTTTACAAATATACAAAAATGATAAATAAATATTTGAGACATGGCATAATTTGCCTATGTAAGGGAGACAGAAAGCATTTCACAGAAAATTGTAAGGCAACAAGAACCACTGAGACCAGAAAATTCTTGGTGTTAACCGCAGTTTTAAACTGGATGACAAGGCATGATGTGACCTTAGAGAGCACTTCATGATGGGTAAATAGCATATTAGGAGAAAGGTCAGGGTTCCTTTCCCTCAGAACTAAAGGTACTCTCTGCAAGCAGCACGGTGCTTTTATTTCCAGGTTAAAGGCAGACTCACTGAATTGTAATGAACTCAATTCAAGTAATCAGCACTAAACCTCCTCTATGAAAAGTTAACAACAGGAATTCTGCAGATGCTGGAAATTCAAGCAACATACATCTATAGATGCTGCTTGGCCTGCTGCGATCACCAGCAACTTTGATGTATGTTTCTATGAAAAGTTATTGCTTTGAAAACTTGGTGTGGTAAAATAACATGGAGAGACTTGCACACCAGCAGGAACATATTTGGACAATACATCTCCAAAGTTTCGGATGCCAATTGGGATAGCAATATTGCAACCCATGCAGATAATATGATGTTTTTTTCCTAATCTAAGGAATTGCAGTGCATTTATGAATAGGCACGTAATACATAATGATAAATAGAAGAATACATTGTGATGATACGAACAAGGGAATCAAACAAGGAAATTCTGACTACCTAACATTGGACATTAGTGCCTCCAGCATCCTACAAACAACAGTGAGGGGAATTATAACAAATCTTTTATGTTTTGGAAGAATGCACTATGCTCCTAAACCGCAATGTCGTTAAATATAATGGAAATGCAATTACATTTGAAAGTGCTACATCTCTACTGAAATTAAACGGAAACTTTTAATTTTAAAAATGAGAATTCTTTTGTCATTACTTAATTCCTTTCCGACAGCATCGCATCTTGCTGCAGCAATATTAGGTGCTGCAGTGAATCGCTCTCTATCTCTTTGGAGATGGATGGCTACTCGAGATGTACGTATTAATTTCTTTGATGCCTGCAAATGTAGAAGGTCAGCATTAGAAATAGTGAGAAGATGGAGAATAGATCAGTGGTATTGCAGCAAACAGAAAATTTGGACATAACTGTTTATATTGTGATATTGTATAGCATAAGCCCACGTAGAAACGCAGGAAGTAAATTTGAATGCTGTTTCAGTGAAACTACATTTAAATTCATATTAAAATTTTATTCTGGAAATTAATGTTAATTCTGGTGGCTAAAGATTTAGTGCATTTTCACAGCATTACTTCGGAATATTAAGGGCCATACTAACTTGTTCATTTTAAACTGGAACAGAGGATTAATGAATACAATTAGCATTGATTAATCGCATACTGATACTGTCAAATATAGCATTAGCAGGATAAAAATCAAATCAATTAGTATTAATGCAGACAGACATAAAGCCTACCTTATATTAGGGGTGGCTTGGGAGCATAGTGGTTACATAACACTTTACAGTATTGGTGACCAAGCTTTAATTCCCACTGCAGCTTATAAGGAGTTTGTATGTTCTCTCCATGATTGCGTGGGTTTCCACTGGGTGCTCTTCCCACATTCCAAAGATATATGGGTTCGTAGTTTAATTGGACACATTGGGCAGGAAAGGCCAGGTACCATGCTGTATCTTGAAAATAAAATAAAATTACAGTATGTGACACACTGACATATTACGGAGCAGACTCCATGAGCAGAATGGCCCAATTCTGCTCCTATGTCTTATGGTAACTATCAAAACAAATGGCAAATTATGTAGATTTAGCATTTATTTCTACATCTGCAAGTTGAACAACAAGTAACTGTAATAAAGTTTGCTCCTACTAGTGTTGCATCTGACCTATTAAAACTTCAAGCATCCAGTCTAATCATCTGTTTGCTAAAACCAGCCCATCACCAGAAGCTTACTGCTTAGAGAATGTAAAAGGATATTTGGTTCTCTTCCAGGGATTCCAAGTCAAGTAAAAAAGAAATTTGTTCCTGTAAAACAAAGTATTATTACATTATAAAATATTGCCTCCATAGAACAGAATTATCTGTAATATTTCTGATATGCTAATGAAATAATGTAAAGAGGCTGCTGGAAGAAATGCCACGCAGGAAAATTTCATTGTTTGAATTTTCGAACACAGATAGGGTCAGATTCCAAGACAGAGTTGTCTCCATATTAAATTCTTCATTTAAAATTTCTCTGACAGATTATTTATTTGTTACTTTGTCATTTGCTGAATCATGCTGCTGCAATTCTGCATTGCACTAACCATCTACTCTTCAAAAGAAGACACTTTATTGCCTGTTGAGTGCTTTGCTATGAGAGGGAGGAATGTTAATACATGTAAGTTTTTTTTCTCTTTCCATCTCTTTTTTTCAAATATACAACAGCCTTCAGCTAATTGGGCAAGCATATATCTCTCTAGAGATATTACCGGGATGAGAAAATAATTTATTCCACAGTTGCTCTCTCATTCAGATGATCTCTTTTAAGTACTTACCTGTTCCACACCAGGTAATTTATGACATCAACACATACCCATGGCTTTAAATATATTCAGTACAGAAACAAACCATTCAGCTGAGACAGTGCTGGTGTTTGATCTCCAGAAAACCTGTTGCAATCTAGTTAATCTGCTCTCAGACA
This sequence comes from Mobula hypostoma, assembly GCF_963921235.1. Taxonomy (NCBI): domain Eukaryota; kingdom Metazoa; phylum Chordata; class Chondrichthyes; order Myliobatiformes; family Myliobatidae; genus Mobula; species Mobula hypostoma. The sequence goes on from NC_086098.1 coordinate 20,399,948, forward strand.
TTCAGAATTATGTTTAATTCCCTTTACAATCATACATGTGTTTTTGAAAACATTTAAACTGCTTTCCTCAAGTACTTCCTGTAGAAGTAAATTCAGTGCTTTAGCTATTGAGTAAAGAAGTTATGCATCATTTGCCATAATGATTTATTAGCCACCATCTTGTATTATGCCCTGTGGCTTTAGATTGTTCCATGTGGCACCATGCATTTGCCCAACCAATTAAAAAAATGAAGACATCTATAATGTCTTATTTAAACTTTCTCTTTATGATGTCTAATTTTTTTTGACAGCTGCAGTCTCACAGATCTTAGAAATTATATCTGAATTTTCTTCAGTCCTTTTCTCTTTGTAACTTAGAAACTACAAGACTGACCTTTCCAGGGAACTCATGCAGAATTAACATTACCTATTTTAATACAGCCTCAATTGAAATTAATCATATTTCTTTGTTAACATGTTGATTACTTTGACTCCAGTAGGGCTTTTATTAGTTAAAAAGAATCCAGATTTCTTTGCTCTTCTGCCCACTGTTTCTTGTTTTGAAAACCAGATGGTACATTTTTTAAAATATATCATTCAACAATTATTAATAGTAAAATGCATTTGATATGTAATCATTCAGTCAGCAGGCCTTCAGTTTTCTTGAGTTCTTGTGCACTTTTCTTTAGTGCTATTCACACCTCACTGCCAGAGTTTTAAAATATCTGTAAAGTTTTATACTGAGTTAAATACTTGTAAGTCCACATTATTTAAATAAATCATAAGTAACTGTGGTCAAAGCACAAAACTTGCTTTACTCATAGCTAAACCTTTTATTTCTGCTCTGTGCTTTCTATTTTTAAGCCGGTGTACTATTCAATTCATCACTTCTTCCACAGCTCCATATGGTTTGTGAAACAAGTGCAGAATACCTTAACTATATTTTTTGTGATCTTGACAGCTTCATCAAAAATATATTCAATCACATTTTCCAAACAACATTAATCCATCCTCTTCTTCCTTCTAGTCTTAGCATAACCTCCACCCATTGCTCTTTTTTGAATCAAAGTCCAAAGTTCTAAGTAAATTTATTATCAAAGTACATAAATATATCCTTGAGATTCGTTTTCTTGTGAGCATTCACAGTATATACAAAGAAACACAATGGAATCAATTTAAAAACGTACACAACAAAGTCAAACAACCGATGTGCAAAAGACAGCAGACTGTGTAAATACAAAGTGAGAGAAAAACAAAATAATAATCGATAAATAAGCATTAAATATTGAGAACCTGAGTTGTAGAGTCTTTGTGAGTACATAGGGTGTGGATGAGTGAAGTTATCCTCCCTGGTTCAGAGCCTGATGGTTCAGGGGAAGTAACTGTTCCTGAATCTGGCGGTGTGGGACCTGAGGCTCCTGTACCTCCTTATTCATAGCAGCAGTGAGAAGAGAGTGTGGCCTGGATGATGGATTATTATTATTACTACTACTATTACTACTACTACTACTACTACTTCTTCTTCTCCTTCTTCTTCTCTCATGTATAAGCTGAATAATAGACTCTTCAATCAGATGTTGATTCTCTTGATGGCCAAACAAAGATTTAATAGAAAACCAAAATAAATTTAAGCCAGATAGCCTCTTGAACAACATGCTGATACTGCTTTCCTGCAACAGTGCTCCTGTAGATGGGCTCTATGGTTGGGGAGGGCTTTACTTGTGATGGACTGGGGTGCAGCCATTACTCTTTGTAGGCTTTTCTGTTCAAGGGCATTGGTGTTTCCATACCAGGCAATGATGCAACCAGTCAGTATAATCTGCATCACACATCTGTAGAAATTTGTCAAAATTTTAAATGACAATATGAATCTTCTGACGAAGGGTCCCGGCCTGAAATGTCGACTGTACCTCTTCCTACAGGTGCTGCCTGGCCTGCTGCGTTCACCAGCAACTTTGATGTGCGTTGCATGAATCTTCGCAGACTTCTTTGTAATAGCTCTTATGTGCTGGACCCAGGTCAGATCCTCTGAAATGATAACACAAGGAATTCAAATTTGCTGATCCTCTCCACCTCTGATCCCCAGTTAAGGATAGGCTCTTGGATATCAAGTTTCCTCCTCCTGCAGTCAACAATCAATAATCAGCTCTTTGGTCTTGCTGACATTGGGTGAGAGGTTGTCGCCGTGGATGAACCATTAACCATTTTTTTTCCCAGGATATCTCGGTTCATTTTCAAAACTCCCCAACTCACTGCTCTCCATCGCAGGAAAAACCCTTGCAAGAGTCCTGCTAAATCATCTGGTCACTCATCTGGAGCTGGGCCTGCAGCCAGAGTCACAGCGTGGCTTTCGCAAAGGTCGTGGGACTATTGACGTGACTTTTGCCGCGCGCCAACTTCAGAAATGTTAGGAGCAAAATCACGAACTCTACACAACTTCTGTTGACCTCACGAAAGGCTTCGACACTGTCTGCCGACAAGGCCTGTGGAGGATCATGTCAAGGTTCAGCTGCCCTGCCAAATTCATTCAGATGGTACGCCAGTTCCAGGATGGCATGATGGCCAGAGTGCTGGACAGTGGAGAATCCTCTGAGGCGTTCCCAGTCACCAATGGTGTCAAACAGGACTGTGTGCTCACACCCACACTGTTCAGCATGATGTTTTCTGCCTTGCTGAATGATGTCTTCCAGGACAGTGATGCTGGAATCAGACTCAAGTACAGAGTGGATGGGAAGCTCTTCAACCTGAGGAGACTTCAAGCTGTTACCAAAGTGAAGGAGACTGTTCTGAGACTTCCTCTTTACCGATGACTGTGCCCTGTATGCTGGCTCAGAGCAGGAGATGCAAGTCAATATGGACAAATTCTCCACAGCTTGTGACAACTTTGGACTCACCATCAACATCAAAAAGCCCGAAGTCATGCACCAGCCTGCCCCTCATGCACCGTACACAGAACCGAAAATCACAATCACAGGACAGAAACTACAGGCAGTTGACCAGTTTACTTACCTTGGCAGCACCCTCTCCCGAGCAGCGACTATTGATGCAGAATTTAACTGCAGAATAGCGAAGGCAAGTTCTGCTTTCGGTAGACTGCGCTCCACTGTATGAGAACGCTGAGGTATCAGTCCAGCAACAAAACTGAAGGTCTAGAGAGCTGTGGTACTCGCTACCCTCCTGTATGCCTGTGAAACGTGGACTGTGTATCGAAGGCATGCAAGACAGCTCAACCATTTCCACATGACCTGTCTTCGCAGAATATTAGGCATCAGATGGCAAGATAAAGTACCAGACACTGAAGTTCTCTCTAGAGCAAGTCTACCATCAGTCCACACACTGCTGATGAGAGCACAGACCCGGTGGGCAGGTCATGTCATCCGCATGCCAGACGAGCACATACCCAAGCAGCTCCTTATGGGGAACTCTCTGCTGGAAGATGCTCACATGGAGGGCAGAAGAAACGTTACAAAGACACACTAAAGCCCTCCCTGAAGTCATTTGACATAGACACAACCTCCTGGGAAATGCTGGCACAAAACCGCCCTACCTGGCGCGGCCTCATCCACAAGGATTGTCAAGCTAATGAGGTAAGGCGCATTGCTGAAGCACAACGTAAGCGCGAGCTGCGCAAGTCCAGAGCCACCAGCGCAACAACTGCAGTGCCTACACATGTCTGCCCAACACGTGCCAGGACATTCCGTGCCCGAATTGGCCTGACCAGTCATCTTCGGACACACCGCATCCATTCTCAAAGTGACTAATGGTGTCGAGGTCTTCATCGACGACGATGGACGAACCACTGTTTCCCAGATGGGAGCAGCTGGAACAGTTTGCGGTTGGGGTGACTTGGTTCCCCAATGATCCTTTGGGCCCATTATACACATCCGTCTTTGTAAACGTTCTGAACAGTGGGAAGTTCACATCTACAGATGCGCTGGTCTGTCAGCACCACTCTTGGCAGAGTCCTGCGATTGAGGGAAGTATAGTTCCCATTCCAGGCAGTGATGCAGCCAGTCAGGATGCTCTCAATTGTGCCCCTATAGAAAGATGCAGTGATTTCATAAAAATCCAGTGATTTTATTTTCTTTTCATTGATCTTCTGTTACTCAGTAAAAATCAATGTTTAAAAGGTTCAAAACTTTGAAACTGAACTGTTCCAAATTATTTTGTTTTGTTTGTGTTTATTATTGTTTATTTGCTTATGCTCATGTGGCAAGAACAATTAGGTTTGATTTTGTTATGTGAATTTTGCTGATCCTTCTTCAAAATATATTGGGCCATTAAGTGAGATTGCTTAACTGTGCAGCAATTGAGCTATTAGCAGGATGTTCTGAAAATTCCACTTTATGCACTAAGTACTTTTGACATTGCATTTAAGTGTTAATATTTCAAAGAGGCCTAAATCTAATCTGCTGAAAACTGCCCTATCATGAGAGATGAGGGTCAATGTGGGGAGGAAGTTGCAGTTCCCGGCAGTGGTACAACTCAGACTTAGACTGTACTGTTTTCCACCGAAGACAAGGAAGTCATCCTGGTGGAACTCACAGTACCATGAGAGGAAGGATGCAGGGAAGCTCACAAGATGAAGGCCCTGAATTTCTTAGGCCAGGAGCGCAAGGACAAGGGATGGCAACGCGGCAATTTCCCGTGGTGATCGGCAAGGAGGCACGTTTGTTGCTTTTAGCTCTGGGCCTTGATGAAAAGAGCAAGAACCATGCGGCTCACAGGATGGGGAGGAAGCAGAAAGAGCCCCGCGCTGGATATGGAGCAGGCAAGAGGAGTTGAGCTGGAAGTCAGGAGCAGATGGGCGGTGACTTGGCCACCACTGCTGATGCACCAACTGGAGAGTGTAGTGATTAAGGGTCAAAACACTCTGTGAAGGTCGGGGCACCATCTAATGACATTTGCTCCTGGCCAAAGGCCACAGTTACCTCATCAGGTGTATGATGCAAGCTTCAGTTGTTTAAACAATTAAACCTATTAGCAAAATACTATATAATACTATAACACCACAGTATAAACTCACTCCTTTTCGTGTAAATGGAATTGTAATTACTGTGAAACAATCTTCAGCAATCTAAATTCAATTACTTTGGAGGCTTTTCAAGTTGGAAGGACACCATGATCCTTTGAGGTCTGCAAGAAGTTAGTTTTTTTTTGGAAATCTGCCTGCAAAGGCTTCAATCTTCTGTCAGTAAAGTCCAATATGGAATGTGTTTTGATAAAATTAGACTGTTGCAAGAATCAGACTCACGCATAACAACACATCTAGAAATGTGAAATTAGCATGATATGTTTGTTCAGGATTAAAATATTCAAGCTGACTACATATACCAGTATATCAAAATGCACATATATATTCTCTTACTAAAACAACCTATGGCAATGTCAAATAAAAAAATAAAGTTTTTTATCGATCAATATTGACCAGTATTAATTCACAATTTGCCTTAGTCATATAAACTAACATTTAGACTAGAATGTTGACTTTGCTTCTCCTTTTACATTATTCTACCTGACTTGCTATATATTTCCAACATTTTCTGATTCCTTTTTAGATTTTTACCATCTTCACTATTTTGCTTTCGTTTCAATTAAGCTTTGATCACATATAAAGACGTCACAGGTTTTCCTCATGTTCAACATTGCTACGGTAAAAAAAATTGCTAAGTGTATTAGATGAAATACCTTTCCCCCATTTGAATTTCTTTAAATAGGTCAAGTCAGAATGAAAATAACCCTCCCACCTAACTATGGAATAAAACAATAATGTAAATGCCTTTACTGTTGGCTAAGTTTGTACTGAAAGCTAAAAGGATATGGAATACATTTGACACACACGACAAAATCTCCAAAAATATCATTTATTTAGTTTGCTGCAGCATTTGCCAAAATTCTTTTCAGTCACAGTATACAATCTAAACATGAAGTTGCATTTTTATATACATATTTAAGATTTTTAATATAGTCTTCAATAAAATTCCACAAATAGGAATTAAAACTCGGGTTACAAGGAAGTAATCAAATTTTCAATCTATTTTCATTCATTTTTTAATGTTCTTCATATCTGTTAGTATAGTAGATCTGTATGATTTTTCAAGCTTCTCCATATATTCCAAATATCTGCTAATATGAAATCCATGGATTGCTTCCTCCTAAATAATAAAAAAGTTAAAAACATTGAAATTATTGTTATTTATTTATTAAGATACAGCATAGAGTAGGCCTTTCAAGCCATACTGCACATCAACCCACCAATTTAACGCGCTAATCACGGGAAACTGATTATTGTAACCTGTACCAACCTGTACATCTTTGGACTGTGTGAGGAAAGTGGAACACCCAGAGGAAACCCACGCAGTCACAGGAAGAATGTACAAATTCCTTATAGCCAACATCAGGCATTGAACATGGGTCACCTGTGCTAACCACTACACTATCGTGCCACCCACTCTTCACCCTCCACTCTTCAGGAGGGAGAGAGGCAGATGAAAAGTCCTTGTGCACGATTCCCTAAAGGTAAATTTGCAGGTTGAGTCTGTGGTGAGGAAGGGAAATGCAATGTTAGCATTGATTTCAAGATGACTAGAATATAAAAATAAGAATTTAATGTTTAAACTTCATAAAACAGTGGTGAGGCTTCACTTAGAGTATTGTGTGCAAGTTTGGTCCCCTTAGGATGTGCTGAAACTGGTGAGGATTCAACGGAGATTCTCGAAAATGATTCCAGGATTGAATGGCTTGTCATATGAAGAGCATTAGATCGTTCTAAACCTGTATACACCAGAATTCAGGCTGACCTTATTGAAACCTATCAAATAGTGAAATGCATTGATAGAATGGATGTGGAGAGGATGTTTTCTATGGTGGGTGAGTCTAAGACCAGAGGACATATCCTCAGAATAGAGGGAGCATCCTTTTAGAAAGGAGATGAGGAAGAATTTGCTTAGTCAGAGAGTGGTGAATCCATGGTATTCTTTGCCACAGGCAGTTGTGGAGACTGCAACACTCACAACACGCTGGAGGAACTCAGCAGGTTGGGCAGCATCTGTGGAAAAGATCGGTCGACGTTTTGGGCCGGGGTTCCAACCCGAAACAGAGACCGATCTTTTCCATGGATGCTGCCCGACCTGCTGAGTTCCTCCAGCGTGTTGTGAGTGTTGCTTTGAGCCCAGCATCTGCAGATTATTTTGTGCTTACAAGTAGTGGAGACCGAGTCTTTATGTATACTTAAGGCAGAGGTTGACAGATTCTTGATTTGTCAGGGCATAAAGAGATATGGGGAGAAGGTAGGAGACTGGGGCTAAGAGAAAAATTGGATCAGCCATGATGAAATAGTGGAACAGACTTGACGGGTGAAATGGTCAAAATCTGTTCCTATATCTTATGGTCTTATTGTCGTCTTCTTCTTCTTCTTCTTAATACTATTATGAGGAGCATTTAGTTGATGGCTCTGGGCCTGTATTTACTGGAGTTCAGAAGAATGAGAGGGGATCTCAGTAAAACCTATCAAACATTGGAATGCTCAGAGAGAGTAGATGTGGAGAGGATGTTTCCAGTAGTAGGAGAGTCTAGGACCAGAGGGAACAGACTCAGAATAGAAGGATGTCACTTTAGAACAGAGATGAGTAGGAATTTTGTTAGTCAGAGGATGGTGAATCTGTAGAATTCACTGCCTTAGGTGCTGTGGAGGCTAAGTGATTGGGTATACTTAAAGTGAAGGTTGATAGCTTCTTTATTAGGAAGGACATCAAAACTAGGTGGAGAAGGCATGAGAATGAGCTTGAGATGGAAAGTAAATCAACCATGATCAAATGGTGGAGCAGACTCAAAATGCTGAATGGCCTAACTCTGTTCCTATCTCTTATGGTCTTGTAGTCACTCACAGTCAAATCTTACCACTGACCAAAATTTTTACAAGTTGTCCCTCAGAAATTTAATTGTGATTGTTAGCATTGAAAAGATACCAGAGAATTAGATGACTATTGTTCTTCTCTTGGATAGTCCTTCAGGATTAAGAAACAGTTGTTCCACTTTTTTTTGGTGTTCTGGGGAACTCATAAGACCAATGTGGAATCCACAGATTCTTCCGCAGCTGGGGCAGCAGATGCCTGACATTCCCTTCAGGTGAGTAGTTTGTCAGGTAGTTCATGTCTTCTGACATTGATGTAGGGCTTCTGATTGCTTCCGATGTATCTCAATAACATCCCAAATACTCTTTCCCTACATTGAGTGATCAGGAACTAGGATTTCCCAAGAATCACTTATGAAACTGCATTCTTTTTTGAAGAAGGCTTTGAGAAGATCTTATCATTTTTCCTCAGTCTAACTTTTCACAGCCTTTATTCTTGAACCATTTAGAATCATGGCTTGTACCTTATGGTCTTATAGTCAATAGTGTCATAGAACACTACAGCACAGAAACAGACCCTTCAGCCCACCTAGTCTATTAGTCTATCTAGTCCCATTGATCTGCACCCGGATCAGATTCCTCCATACCCCTCTCATCCATGTACCTATCCAAAGTTCTATTAAATATTGAAATCGACCCTGCTTCCACCAGTTGCACTGACAGCTCGTTCCATACCCTAACCACCCTCTGAGTGAAGAAATTCCCCCTCATGTTCCACTTAAACATTTCACCTTTCACCCTTAGCCTATGATCTCTAGTTGTCGTATCACCAAACCTCACTAGAAAAAGAATGTTTGCATTTACCCTATTCATACCCGTCATAATTTTATTTATATCTTTCCTGTAGCGAGGTGACCAAACTAGAAACAATACTCCAAATTAGGCCTCACTGTCTTATACAATTTCAAGATCACATCTCAACTCCTGTACTCAGTACATTGATTTATGATGCCCAATGGTCCAAAAGCTTTCTTTATAACCCTCTGCACCTGTGACACCATTTTCAAGGAATTATGGATCTATACTCCCAGATCCCTCTGTTCTACTGCACTCCTCAGTGCCCTGGCATTCACCAGGTAAGACCTACCCTGGTTGGACTTCCCAAAGTGCAACACCTCACACTTGGCTGTATTAAATTCCATCTGCCGATTTTCAAGCCATTTCACCAGCTGGTCCAGAACCCACTGCAAGCGTCAGTAGTCTTTCCTGCTTGTCCACCACACCGCCTATTTTGGTGTCATTGACAAATCCAGTTTACCGCATTAACATCCAATCATTGATACAGATGTCAACCAACAACGAACCCAGCACCTATCCATGTGGTACACCATTCGTCGCAGGCCTCCAGTCTATCATATTCAGAACCCTGGAACATTAAGCTGCAAGTCCTGCCCCTCCTGTGACCAAGTCTCACTAATGGCTACAATATCATACTTCCACATGCTGACCCATGCCCGAAGCTCTTTCCTACAAAATTCCTTGTATTGAAATAAATGCAGCTCAGAACATTCATTCCACCATGCTCAACCTTTCTATTCCTGACTCTGTATGTAGGCTGAATGACATCTTTCTTTCTCCACCCCACCACACTCAGTTCTGGTGCTCTGGTTTGTATCCCTCTGCAACTTTAGTTTAAACCCCACTCCCCCGCAAGCAGCATGAGCAAACCTTCCCGTGAGGATATCAGTCCCCCTCCAGTTCAGTTGCCAACCATTCTTTCTGAACAGGTCCCACTTTCCCTGGAAGAGACTGATCCAATGATAAAAAAATTCTGAAGCCGTCCCTCCTACACGAAATCCTCAGTCACATGTAAAATTGTATGATCTTCCTATTTCTGGCCTCACGAGCATGTGCACGGGTAGCAATCTTGGGATCACAACCCTGAAGGTCCTGTCCTTTACATTTGCACCTAAATACCTGAACTCATGTTGCAGGACCTTTTCACCCTGACTATCCATGTCATCGGTATCAACATGGACCATAAGACAAAGGAGCAGAAGTCGGCCATTCGGCCCATCAAGTCTGCTCTGCCATTTCACCATGAGCTGATCCATTCTCCCATTTAGTCCCACTCCCCTGCCTTCTCACCATAACCTTTGATGCCCTGGCTACTCAGATACCTATCAATCTCTGCCTTAAACACACCCAATGACTTGGCCTCCACTGTTGCCCGTGGCAACAAATTCCATAGATTCATCACCCTCTGACTAAAAAAATTTCTTCGCATTTCTGTTCTGAATGGGCTCCCTTCAATCCTTAAGTCATGCCCTCTCGTACTAGATTCTCCCATCATGGGAAACAACTTTGCCACATCCACTCTGTCCATGCCTTTCAACATTCGAAATGTTTCTATAAGGTCTCCCCTCATTCTTCTAAACTCCAAGGAATACAGTCCAAGAGCGGACAAACGTTCCTTATATGTTAACCCTCTCATTCCCGGAATCATTCTAGTGAATCTTCTCTGTACCATCTCCAACGTCAGCACATCCTTTCTTAAATAAGGAGACCAAAACTGCCCACAGTACTCCAAGTGAGGTCTCACCAGCGCCTTATAGAGCCTCAACATCACATCCCTGCTCCTATACTCTATTCCTCTAGAAATAAATGCCAACATTGCATTCACCTTCTTCACTACCGACTCAACCTGGAGGTTAACCTTAAGGGTATCCTGTACGAGGACTCCCAAGTCCCGTTGCATCTCAGAACTTTGAATTCTTGCCCCATTTAAATAATAGTCTGCCCATTTATTACTTCTGCCAAAGTGCATAACCATACACTTTCCAACATTGTATTTCATTTGTCACTTCTTTGCCCATTCTTCCAATCTATCCAAGTCTCTCTGCAGACTCTCCATTTCCTCAGCACTACCGGCCCCTCCACCTATCTTTGTATCGTCAGCAAACTTAGCCACAAAGCCGTCTATTCCATAATCCAAATCGTTGATGTACAATGTAAAAAAGAAGCGGCCCCAACACGGGCAACTGTGAAACACCACTGGTAACCGGCAGCCAACCAGAATAGGATCCCTTTATTCCCACTCTCTGTTTCCTGCCAATCAGCCAATGCTCTATCCACGTATGTAACTTTCCCATAATTCCATGGGCTCTTATCTTGTTAAGTAGCCTCATGTGTGGCACCTTGTCAAAGGCCTTCTGAAAATCCAAGTATACAACATCCTTTGCATCTCCCTAGTCTAGCCTACTGGTAATTTCCTCAACATGACCTCTGGCTGCTCACCCTCCCACAAGCATGCTGTGGAATGAAACTGAGAGGTCCCTAACCCTGGCAGGCGGGAGGCAATAGACCATCTAGGAACCTCGTTCTTGTCCACTCATAGTAGTATTGGCTGCCTGCTATACTTGCTTCCTGAGATTCAATTCCACTGAAGTCCATTTAAGAAAGCACAATGACGGCACCAATTCAATATAAGCAATCACAGATGAATTTGTCTCAATCAGATTTTTAATGTATTGAACATGCACTTCTGATTCGAGATTCACCACTATGTCAAATGACTCCTTTCCATATTTTTATTCATTTTACATATTCTCTCATGACAAATTATTAAACGTCATTGCCTTTAAAACAGTGTGAAAATTGTGCTCATATCTTTTAATTAAAGAATTGTCACCCTGCAGAAGTAACCATCCTTTAATGCTATGAAAAGGGACTGCAAGTGCAGTATCATTTTGGTTTAGAAAGCTTTAATCAGATCACATTTTATTTTCACTGATAGGAAAAGAATTGACTTTATTTGTAAACACAGAACAAAATATTTTGTACCATCTCCATAACTCAATGTGAATCAAATTATAGAAGAGACTGGGACAGGAAAAATTACTGTATCTTTCCCAACCTGATGCCAAGTAGGAAAATAATCAATGTCAGCAATGTAGATTTAAGAGAGATAAAACTATAGTTTCCAATTTGCACAGAGTTAAAATATAACAAATCATATAAAGCAATTACATAAAACCATTCACTAGAACTGGTAAGAGTTTGAAAATTTCTAAGATGTTTACAAATAAGTTACATTCACTTTTCATCAGCTGCCTTCAGGCTTAGTTTTGGAAAGGAAAACTAGATTTAAATTAACTATAGAAAGAATGACAACTGTAATCTGTGAATTATGTTACATAACGATCTGTAAGAAAAGAATTAAAGAACTTACGCTGTCAGAGTAACTCAAAATTGGAATGCACCTTGATATAACTTCACACATCTCCACTTTAAGAACGTGCTTACAATTTTTTAATAAATGTTATATATGCCAATGCATAGTCAGCTAGTTATAAAAATATGAAACAAGCTATTCAACTATGATCTTAATGCACTGTTTATCATTTGGTATAATCAATAACATTCAAGAGTAAATTACTTGACTAGTGGTTTGTTTCACCATTGAATGTAGAAACAACAAATTGTCTCAAAAGAGAGTCTGCTGAATCTAAGGCAAATATACATGTATATTTACTTTTCTATTCACATACTTGATTCGCAGCTGTTCAATTACTGTTCGTGCCATATTAAAGCTCAACCAGATGACCTATTTCTCATTGCTTTGCCACTGTAAAATATTTCCTGATTTAAAAAAGGACTATTGCTCTGCTGAGTAATAATATACTTACACCCCAGTGTATGAATGGATACTTTTGAATTTTTCATTTAATTTATTTTCAAACCTGTAAAGCCTAGCCATTTCCTTGGAAACAAACAATGGATTTCTAAAGAAATTATTCAATATTGTGTTTCATTTACACAGATTTTATATCTAACATATCTTTTGTGATAACTTTGCTAAGCTAGCTTTTTCAATCAACCGTTAAATAATTTGATTTATCTAAAATAAGATGATGGACAATTGTCCACAGCTGTATGAACTTTACCTAAGTGGTCTTCGTTACAGCCTAAACAAAGAAAAGTCAGTACTTTTTTTTTTGAAAATTTAGAATTGATTTTTTCTGATATAATAGATAACTATTCAGGAGCATTCCTACAAATATTACATGATTTTAAGTCTTACATTACTAATTATTTTCACCTGTGTCTTCTGCTTTTTGGAACTAATAAAATAGAACAAAAGTAAATTGCTTATTTTCAACAGAATACTTGATGTTGTAGTGATGTGCTACACACAGAGCTAGAAATAACGACACGCAGTCTGTAAGTCCCACTCGAGACTCGTTTATTCAAACTTCGCGGCACTGGCTTTTAAGCAGTTCCCTTCCAGCCCTCTCCGGGCGGAAATGACATCTGAGGTGCATCACAAAATTCTCTCCCTGCGCGCAGGCTATTTTGTGAGCCGGTTCGCTTGTGTAGAAAGTGGGTCGCCACAATGTTACAGTTGGACATAGAAGAAGAATTGGTCAGTGCTCCATGTTGTGCAGGTTTTGTTTCATATGCAGATTATCTGAAGTGCAAAGGGACTTCGGAGTCCTTGTGCAGGATTCCCTGAAGATTAATTTTTAGGCTGAGTCGGTGGTGAGGAAGGCAAATGCCTTCACATTCATTTTGAGAGGACTAGAATATAACAGCAAAGATGCTATATTGAGGCTTTATAAAGCATGGGCGAGGCCGCATTTGTAGTATTGTGAACAATTTTCTCCCACATCTTTGCCCATTCTCCCAATCAGTCCAAGCCCTTCTGTAACCATCATTCAAATCATTGACAGGTAATATAAAGATAATCAGTCCCAACACAGAACCCTGTGGAACACCACTAGTCTCTGGCAGCAAACCAGAAAATGCTCCTTTTCTTCCCACTCTATGCCTCCGGCCAATCAGCCACTGCTTTATCCACGCGAGAATCTTTCCTGTAATACCATGGGCTCCTAGCTTGGTAAGCAGCCTCATGTGTGGCATATTGTGAAAGACCTTCTGACAATCCAAGTACACAAAATCAACTGAATCTCCTTTGTCTATCCTCCTTGTTATTTCTTCAAAGAATTCTAACAGATTTGTCAGGCAAGATTTTCCCTTGAGGAAATCATACTGACAACGGCCTATTTTATAAGTACCCCAAAGCCTTATCCTGAACAATTGACTCCAACATCTTCCCAACTACTGAAGTTAAACTAACCAGCCTATAATTTCCTTTCTTCTGCCTTTCTCCCTTCCTTTCTCATACCACCTTTACCTTCTTAATGGCTTTTTTGGTTGCCTTCTGTTAGTATTTAAAAGCTCCCCAATCCTTCTAACTAATTTTTGCTCTATTATATGCTGTCTCTTTGGCTTTGACTTCCCTTGTTTCCTCCTACATTCCAAAAGATGTACAGTTAGGGTTAAGGTTAGTAAACTGTGGGCATGCTATGTTGGTGCCAGAAACATGGTGAAACTTGCAGGCTGTCCCCAGCAGAATCCCTGGACTGCGCTGGTCACTGACACAAACCATGCATTTCACTGTATGTTTTCATGTTTATGTGACAAATAAAACTAATCTTTGTCTTTATCTTTTTATCTTTAACATATCATCTACAAACAGAAGAATGCAATACTCAGAAAGTAGTTAACTGAAATAGCAGGTTACCAAATCTACTGCATCTCATTTGTCTACGCCGCTTGTAATTTCCTCAAAAAATTGCAGTAGGTTACTCAGGCAGAATTTTCCTTTCAGGAAACCATGCTGGCTTTGGCCTATCTTGTCATGTGCCTCCAGGTATTCCGTAATCTCATTCCTAACAATCGATTCCAAGGACTTCCCAACCACAGATGTCAGGCTAACTGGTCTATAGTTTCTTTTCTGCTGCCTCCCACGCTTCTTAAATAGCGGAGTAACATTTGCAATTTCGCAGTTATCTGGTACAATGCCAAAATCTATCAATTCTTGAAAGATCATTGTGAATGCCTCTTCAATCTCTCCAGCTACTTCCTTCAGAACCCGAGGCAGCATTCCATCAGGTCCAGGAGATTTATCCACCCTCAGACCATTAAGCTTCCTAAGCACCTTCTCATTCGTAATTTTTACTGCACATACTTCACTTCCCTGATACTCTTGAATGTCCGGTATACTGCAGATGTCTTCCACTGTGAAGACTGATGCAAAATACGCATTCAGTTCCTCTACCATCTCTGTCTCTCTCATTACAATATCTCCAGCATCACTTTCTATTGGTCCTATATCTACTCTAAGCTCTCTTTTACTCTGTATATACTTAAAAAAGCTTTTAGTATCTTCTTTGATATCAGTTACATGTTGTATTGAAAGAATAGGAAGGTCGGCTAAGGGGGGTGGTGTAGCTCTGCTGGTAATGAATGGCATCAAATCAGTAGAAAGATGTGATATAGGATTGAAAAATATTGAATCCTTGTGGGTTGAGTTAAGAAACTGCAGGGATCCTGATGGCAGTTATATACAGACAGGAAATAGAAAAGGCATGTCAAAAGGGCAGTGTTATGATGGTCATGGGAGATTTCAACATGCAGGTCGATTGGGAAAATCAGGTTGGAAATGGATCTCAAGACAATGAGTTTCTTGAATGCCTCTAAGAGGGTTTTTTAGAACAGTTTAATGTCGAGTCTACTAGAGAATCGGCTATACTGGATTGGGTGTTAAGTAATGAACTGGAGGTGTTAGGGAGCTTAAGGTAAAAGAGCCCTTAGGAACCAGTTATCACAATATGATTGAGTTCAGTTTGAAATTTAATAGGGAGAAAGTAGAGTCTGATGTAGCAGTATTTCGGTGGAGTAAAGGAACTTACAATGGTATGAGGGAGGAGTGGGCCAAAGTAAATTTGAAGGAGATGCTGGCAGGGATAACACCAGAGCAGCAATGGTGTGAGTTTCTCAGAAAAATGAGGAAGGCGCAAGATAGATGTATTCCAAAAACAAAGAAATATCAAATAGTATACAAAAGTTAATCAAAAATATTACAACTGTGGCTGACAAGCGAAGTCAAAGCTAAAGTAAAGGAAAAGAGAGGGCATACAACAAAACATAGAAAACCTACAGCACAATACAGGCCCTTCGGCCCACAAAGCTGTGCCAAACTTGTCCTTACCTGAGAAATTACCTAGGGTTATTCATAGCCCTCTATTTTTCTGAGCTCCATGTACCTGTCCAGGAGTCTCTTCAAACACCCTATCGTATCTGCCCCAACTGTTGCCAGCAGCCCATTCCACGCACTTACCACTCTTTGCGTAAAAAACTTACCCCTGATATCTCCTCTGTACCTACTTCCAAGCACCTTAAAACTGTGCCCTCTCATGTTAGCCATTTCAGCCCTGGGAAAAAGCCTCTGACTATCCACATGATCAATGCCTCTCATCATCTTATACACCTCTATCAGGTCATCTCTCACCCTCCGTCGCTCCAAGGAAAAAAAGGCCGAGTTCACTCAACCTGTTCTCATAAGGCATGCTCCCCAATCTAGGCAGCATCCTTTTAAATCTCCTCTACACCCTTTTTATGGTTTCCACATCCTTCCTGTAGTGAGGTGACCAGAACTGAGCACAGTACTCCAAGTGGGGTCTGACCAGGGTCCTACATAGCTGCAACATTATCTCTCGGCTCTTGAACTCAATCCCATGGTTGATGAAGGCCAATACACCGTATGCCTTCTTAACCACACAGTCAACCTGTGCAGCAGCTTTGAGTATCCTATGGACTTGGACCCCAAAATCCCTCTGAGCCTCCACACTGCCAAGAGTCTTACCATTAATAATATATTCTGTCATCATATTTGACCTACCATAATGAACCACTTCACACTTATCTGGGTTGAACTCCATCTGCCACTTCTCAACCCAGTTTTGCATCCTATCAATGTCCTGTTGTAACCTCTGACAGCTCCACACTATCCACAACACCTCCAACCTTTGTGGCATCAGCAAATTTACTAACCCATCCCTCCATTTCTTCATCCAGATCATTTATAAAAATCATGAAGAGTAGGGGTCCCAGAACAGATCCCTGAGGCACACCACTGGTGATCGACCTCCACGTAGAAATGACCTGTCTACAACCACTCTTTGCCTTCTGTGGGCAAGCCAGTTCTGGATCCACAAAACAATTTCCCCTTGGATCCCATGCCTCCTTACTCTCTCCATAGGCCTTGCATGGGGTACCTTATCAAATGCCTTGCTGAAATCCATATACACTACATCTACTGCTCTACCATCATCAATGCGTTTAGTCATATCCTCAAAAAATTCAAGCAGGCTCGTAAGGCACGACCTGCCTTTCACAAAGCCGTGGTGACTATTCCTAATCAAGTTATGTCTCTCCAAATTATGAGATTATGAGAGAAAACTGGCAGAGAACATAAAAACGGACTGTAAAAGCTTTTATAGATATGTAAAAAGGAAAAGACTGATAAAGACAAATGTAGGTCCCCTGCAAACAGAAACAGGTGAATTGATTATGGGGAGCAAGGACATGGCAGACCAATTGAATAATTACTTTGGTTCTGTCTTCACTAAGGAGGACATAAATAATCTTCCAGAAATAGTAAGGGACAGAGGGTCCAGTGAGATGGAGGAACTGAGCGAAATACATGTTAGTAGGGAAGTGGTGTTAGGTAAATTGAAGGGATTGAAGGCAGATAAATCCCCAGGGCCAGATGGTCTGCATCCCAGAGTGCTTAAGGAAGTGGCCCAAGAAATAGTGGATGCATTAGTGATAATTTTTCAAAACTCGTTAGATTCTGGACTAGTTCCTGAGGATTGGAGGGTGGCTAATGTAACCCCACTTTTTAAAAAAGGAGGGAGAGAGAGAAACCGGGGAATTATAGGCCGGTTAGCCTAACGTCGGTGGTGGGGAAACTGCTGGAGTCAGTTATCAGGGATGTGATAACAGCACATTTGGAAAGCGGTGAAATGATCGGACAAAGTCAGCATGGATTTGTGAAAGGAAAATCATGTCTGACGAATCTCATAGAATTTTTTGAGGATGTAACTAGTAGAGTGGATAGGGGAGAACCAGTGGATGTGGTATATTTGGATTTTCAAAAGGCTTTTGACAAGGTCCCACATAGGAGATTAGTGTGCAAACTTAAAGCACACGGTATTGGGGGTAAGGTATTGGTGTGGGTGGAGAATTGGTTAGCAGACAGGAAGCAAAGAGTGGGAATAAACGGGACCTTTTCAGAATGGCAGGCGGTGACTAGTGGGGTACCGCAAGGCTCAGTGCTGGGACCCCAGTTGTTTACAATATATATTAATGACTTGGATGAGGGAATTAAATGCAGCATCTCCAAGTTTGCGGATGACACGAAGCTGGGTGGCAGTGTTAGCAGTGAGGAGGATGCTAAGAGGATGCAGGGTGACTTGGATAGGTTGGGTGAGTGGGCAAACTCATGGCAGATGCAATTTAATGTGGATAAATGTGAAGTTATCCACTTTGGTGGCAAAAATAGGAAAACAGATTATTATCTGAATGGTGGCCGATTAGGAAAAGGGGAGGTGCAACGAGACCTGGGTGTCATTATACACCAGTCATTGAAAGTGGGCATGCAGGTACAGCAGGCGGTGAAAAAGGCGAACGGTATGCTGGCATTTATAGCGAGAGGATTCGAGTACAGGAGCAGGGAGGTACTACTGCAGTTGTACAAGGCCTTGGTGAGACCACACCTGGAGTATTGTGTGCAGTTTTGGTCCCCTAATCTGAGGAAAGACATCTTTGCCATAGAGGGAGTACAAAGAAGGTTCACCAGATTGATTCCTGGGATGGCAGGTCTTTCATATGAAGAAAGACTGGATGAACTGGGCTTGTACTCGTTGGAATTTAGAAGATTGAGGGGGGATCTGATTGAAACGTATAAGATCCTAAAGGGATTGGACAGGCTAGATGCAGGAAGATTGTTCCCGATGTTGGGGAGGTCTAGAACGAGGGGTCACAGTTTGAGGATAGAGGGGAAGCCTTTTAGGACCGAGGTTAGGAAAAACTTCTTCACACAGAGAGTGGTGAATCTGTGGAATTCTCTGCCACAGCAAACTGTTGAGGCCAGTTCATTAGCTATGTTTAAAAGGAAGTTAGATATGGCCCTTGTGGCTACAGGGGTCAGGGGGTATGGAGGGAAGGCTGGGTTCTGAGTTGGATGATCAGCCATGATCATAATAAAT
The DNA here is from genome assembly GCF_963921235.1 of Mobula hypostoma. Classification (NCBI taxonomy): domain Eukaryota; kingdom Metazoa; phylum Chordata; class Chondrichthyes; order Myliobatiformes; family Myliobatidae; genus Mobula; species Mobula hypostoma. Next base: position 20,418,896 of record NC_086098.1, read on the forward strand.
GGCGGTGCAGGCTCGAAGGGCCGAATGGCCTACTCCTGCACCTATTTTCTATGTTTCTATGTTTCTAAATGTTCATAAATCCTGCCTCTCAGGATCTTCTCCATCAACATACCAACCACTGAAGTAAGACTCTCTGGTCTATAATTTCCTGGACTATTTCTACTCCCTTTCTTGAATAATGGAATAACATCCACAACCCTCCAATCCTCCGGAACCTCTCACGTCCCCATTGATGATGCAAAGATCATCGCCAGAGGCTCAATAATCTCCTCTCTCGCCTCCCACAGTAGCCTGGGGTACATCTTGTCTGGTCCCAGTGACTTATCCAACTTGATGCTTTCCAAAAGCTCCTGCACATCCTCTTTCTTAATATCTACATGCTCAAGCTTTTCAATCCACTGTAAATCATCCCTACAATCGCCAAGATCCTTTTCCGTAGTGAATACTGAAGCAAAGTACTCATTAAGTACCTCTGCTATCTCCTCCGGTTCTATACACACTTCTCCACTGTTACACTTGATTGGTCCTATTCTCTCACGTCTTATCCTCTTGCTCTTAACATACTTGCACTCAAAGTAACCATTCCTGCCCCTGAGCCATCCAAGTCTCTGTAATGGCCACAACATCATAGTCCAAGCTCTACGCTCATCCGCTTTGTTCATAATCCTCCTTGCATTAAAATAGACACATCTCAAACCATCGGTCTGAGTGCGTCCCTTCTCGATCACCTGCCTATCCTCCCTTTCGTACTGTCTCCAAGCTTTCTCTATTTTTGAGCTAACTGCCTCTTCCCCCGTCTCTTCAGTTTCGTTCCCAACCCCCAGCATTCCTAGTTTAAACCCTCCTGAATAGCCTTAGCAAACCTCCCCCCCGGAAATCAGTCCCCCTGGGATTCAAGTGCAACCCATCCTTTTTGTGCAGGTCACACCTGCCCCAAAAGAGGTCCCAATGATCCAGAAATCTGAATCCCTGCTCCCTACTCCAAACTCTCAGCCACGCATTTATCCTCCATCTCACTCTATTCCTACACGCACTGCGCGTGGCACAGGCAGTAATCCCAAGATGCCTACCTTTGTGGTCCTGCTTCTAAGCTTCTTTCCAAACTCTGTGTAGTCTGCTTTCAGGACCTCCTCCCTTTTCCTACAGATGTTGTTGGTACCAATATGTACCACGACCTCTGGCTGTTCTCCTTCCCACTTCACGATATCTTGGATGCGATCAAAAACATCCTGGACCCTGGCACCTGGGAGGCAAACAACCATCCGTGCTTCTTTCCTGTGTCCACAGAATTGCCTGTCTGACCCCCTAACTATAGAGTCCCATATCACTGATGCTATCCTCTTCCTTTCTGTACCCTTCTGAGCCACAGGGCCAGACTCTGTGCCAGAGGCACAGACACTGTTGCTTCCCCCAGGTAGGCCGTTTCCCCCCCCACCCCAAAGTAACAAGCAGGAGTATCTATTGTCAAGGGGTACAGCCACAAGGGTACTCTCTAACCTCTGACTCTTGCCCTTCTTTCTCAAAAACAAAAATTAATGGGAAAATAGGAGATGTCAGGGGTAAGTTTTTTATGCAGAGAGTGGTGAGTGCATGGAATGGGTTGCCGGCGACGGTGGTGGAAGCGGATGCGATGGGGTCTTTTAAGAGACTCCTGGATAGGTACATGGAGCTTAGATAAATAGAGGGCTATGGGTAAAGCTAAGTAATTTCTAAAGTAAGTGCGAGGGGTGATTGATAAGTTCATGACCTAAGGTAGAAGGAGTCAATTTTAGAAAATCTAGCACATTTATTTTTCAACATAGTCCCCTCCTACATTTACATACTTAGTCCAGCAGTCGTGGAGCATACGGATCTTGGACCTCCAGATACTGTCCACAGCAGGGGTGATTGATAAGTTCGTAGCCTAAGGTAGAAGGAGATGAGTTATACAGCTCTTGTTACATGCACGTGCAGTTTAACTCTTTGAGTGATTATGCAGAAAGTTTGAGGTTAATAACTCATCAGGGGTGATTGATAAGTTCATGGCCTAAGGTAGAAGGAGATGAGTTATTAACTTCAAACTTTCTGCATAATCACTCAAAGAGTTGAACTGCACGTGCATGAAACGAGAGCTGTACAACTCATCCATAGCTGCTGCCTGGCCTGCTGCGTTCCACCAGCATCTTGTGTGTGTTGCTTGAACTTCCAGCATCTGCAGATTTTCTCATGTTTGCGTTTTTAACTCATCTCCTTCTACCTTAGGCCACAAACTTATCAATCACCCCTGCTGTGGACACTTTCTGGAGGTTCAAGATCCATATGCTCCACAACTGCTGGACTAAGGGTGTAAATGTAGGAGGGGACTATGTTGAAAAATAAATGTGCTAGGTTTTCTAAAATTGACTCCTTCTACCTTAGGCCACGAACTTATCAATCACCCCTTGTACATGTTCGGCACAGCATTGTGGGCCGAAGGGCCTGTATTGTCCTGTAGGTTTTCTATGTTTCTATGATAGAGGATTGGGAAGTTTTTAAAAGCCTACAGAGAGCAACTAAAAGAATCATTAGGAGGGAAAAGATTAAATATGAAAGAAAGCTAGCAAATAATATCAAAGTGGATAGTAAAAGTTTTTTCAAAAAAATAAGAGAGGTGAGAGTGGATATAGGAACGCTGAAAAATGAGGCCAGAGAAGTAGTCACAGGGGACAAGGAGATGGCAGATGAACTAAATGAGAGAATGGATCAGCTCATGATAAAATGGCGGAGCAGACTCGATGGGCTGAACGGCCAACTTCTGCTCCTTTGTCTTATGGTCTTAAATGAGTATTTTGCATCAGTCTTCACTGTGCAAGACACTAGCAGTGTGCCAGATGTTGAAGGGTGTGAGGGAAGAGAAGTGAGTGTGGTTACTATTACAAGAGAGAAGATGTTCAAAAAGCTGAAAGACCTAAGGGTACCTATTCACCAGGTCCAGATGAATGGCATCCTAGAGTTCTGAAAGAGGTAGTGGCCGAGATTGTGGAAGCATCAATAATGGTCTTTCAGAAATCATTGGACTGTGGTATGGTACCAGAGGACTGGGAAACTGCAAATGTCACTCCACTCTTTAAGAAAGGAGGAAGGCAGCAGAAAGGAAATTATAGACTTCAGTGGTTGGGAAAATGTTGGAGTCATTTGTTAAGGATGAGATTATGGAGTACTTGGTGACAGAGAACAAGATAGGACAAAGTCAGCGTGGTTTAACTTCAGGGAAAATCTTGCATGACGAACCTGTTGGAATCTTTTGAGGAGATTACACGTAGGATAGGTAAAGGGCATGCAGTGGTTGTTGTATATTTGGGTTTTCAGAAGGCCTTTGACAATGAGCCACTCACAATGCTGCTTACCATGTTAAGAGCCCATGGTGTGACAGGAAAGTTACTGGCATGGTTAGAGCATTGGCTGATTGGTAGGAGGCACTGACTGGGAATAAAGGGATCCTTTTCTGGTTGGCTGCCAGTGACTAGTGGTGTTCTGCAGGGATCAGTGTTGGGGCTGCTTCATTTTATGCTGTATATCAATGATTTAGATGATGGAATGGATGGCTTTGTTGCCAAGTTTGCAGATGACACGAAGATTAGCGGAGGGGCAGGTAGTGTTGAGGAAACAGGTGGGCACCAGATGGACTTAGATAGATGAGGAGAATGAGCAAGACAGTGACAAATGAAATACAATGTTGGAAAATGCATGGTCATGCACTTTGGTAGTAGAAATAAATGTACAGATTATTTTCTAAATGGGGAGAAAATTCAAAAATACGAGATGCAAAGGAGCTTGGGAGTCCTTGTGCAGGGCACCCTGAAGGTTAACCTGCAGTTTGAGTTGGTGGTGAGGAAGGCAAATACAAGAGCAGGGATGTGATGCTAAGGCTTTATAAGGCAATGTGAGGCTTCACCTTGTGTATTGTGAACAGTTTTGGGCTCCTCATCTAAGAAATGATGTGCTGGCATTGGAGAGGGTTCAGAGGAGGTTCATAAGGATGATTCTAGGAATGAAAGGGTTACCATATGAGGAATGTTTGATGGCTCTGGGTCTGTACGCACTGAAACCTTTTGAATGTTGTAAGGCCTAGACAGATTGGATGGGGAAAGGATGTTTCCCATGGTGAGGAAGTCTAGGACAAGAGGGCACAGCATCAGGATACAGGGGCGTCCAATTAAAACAGAGATGCAGAGAAATTTATTTGGTCAGAGGGTGGTGAATTTGTGGAAATTATTACTACAGGCAGCTATGGAGGCCAGACCGTTGGGTGTATTTAAGGCAGAGCTTGATAAATTCTTGATTGGACACTGAATCAAAGGTTATGGGTAGAAGGCTGGGGATTGGGGCTGAGGAGGGTAAAAAAGGATCAGCCATGATTGAATGGTAGAGCAGACTCGATGGGCCAAATGGCCTAATTCTGCTCCTATGTCTTATGGTATTGTGCTGTAATCTTTTATGTTCTAAACTATTTAAAACATACCACATTTATTGGGGAAAAATCAGTTTCAGAAATTTAGTGTGGACAGTTGAGAGTAGCACATGTTGTATTCCACTTCTTAGATGCTTCATCATCAGGAATGAAAACTCAAAAAGAAAATCTCTTATCTTTGCCTCCGGAAATAAAATATATTCTGTGCAAGTCTTCTGCTGCCTTTACATTTTACTAGCTCAGATTTCTAACTCCCCCAATGGCCACTGCAAATACCAGTCAAGTAGAAAATTTTACACAAAGGAAGGATGAGGAACCTAGGGTTGAGCAATCTGCCCTATTAATTCAACCAAAGAACTCAACCTTCACCTAAATTCATTCTTTGAAAAGTAACATTTAAGCTGGCTTGTAGAATGATTTCAAACAGCAGACCAATTATATTTATATCAACAGAAAGACATGATCTCAAACAAATTACACTGACAGACAATACGAATGGCTCAATGATTTTTAACAAAGGACACCATCAATCTAAATTGACTGCAGTCAAATATTTATATTTTTAATATTTTTATAATAACAATTGTGTTCAATCAACCAGAGACACAAATAAATAATAATAATCAAGGCTTACTTGATGTGCATAAATGAACATTTGTTTGGTTTTGCTAATTACTTACAGGCTCAGGTCCATTTATCTTTCAAATATTTTAATAGCCACACTTACCTTAAGAAAAATCTGAAGATCTTGAGTTTGCATGTGATGAAGAATATCTTGCTGCAAATGTTTCAGTAAAGCAATGCACATGTAAACCTGATAGTCAGGGCCCAAGGTTATACAGATGACAATATAATGTCCAATTTCTGTCCAGTTCAAATAGTTCCAAAAACACTGAGCCAGCCAGTGCTGACAAATCTGTGTAAAATGAAGAAAAATGAAGAGTTTACACATTTGCACTGAGAAAGTTAAAATCAGATATTTGTACCTGGAATGGAGTTGTCTGCTTAGAGTACTCATAATGAGTAAGTCTGATGAGTTAGAAGTAAAACAGAAATCTAAATTCATGAGGTCCATGAGGCCTTGAGGCACACAGATGTAAACTATTAAGGAATGTGACAATTTGCTTTTCAGAGATGAGCAAAATGGCTTCAGTTGGCAATGTAAATTCTTGACTGACAATATTTTCAGAAACAAGTGAGATTAGATTTTGAACTGATCACAGAAACATCCTTATTTTGTGTGTAAACAGCTACATTGACTACATGGGCTATTAAAAGTAAAAGGGGAGAGAGGTTTAAGGTGGGAGGAATGGGCTTTAAAGGGCATTTGAGGGCATTTTGTTTCACACAGACAGTGACTAATGAGTTTACTGCCATGGGAGGTATCAGATACAATCACTGTGTTTAAGGGACATTTAGGTATAAAGGATACAAAGAATTTAAATAGGAATGCATAGAAAGATATGCATCTAATGCCAGAAAATGGGATAATTGCATCTGGGCAAAAAAGTTGGTACAGACATGTGGGCCAAAAGGCCCATTTCTGCGTTGTGCAATTCTATGGCTCAGTGATAACAGCCTCTACGATACTTTATTGCAGTTTAAGTAAACCCAGATAATGAAGAGAAGCTTTACAATTTTAATCTATTTTTGAGTACGAATTGATAAGGAATCAAGTGCTACCATGCTTAACTTTGCATAATTTCATTTTAATAGCCTGCAGAGGTGTCAGCTTTTGAATATCTGTTGGTTCCTAAAATTACAAAATTATTTGATGGAAAATTTCCATTCATCATTCTGCTCTGAACTGCCACAATAAACCGTGTCTGAAAAACTGATAAAAGGAACTGTATGTCTAACTGGTTCAAATGCAGTTTTCCTCACACTAATTATTCACTTTCTGCTAATTTTTCAGTACACAAGGTTAGAAAGTGCAAAATGGGGCAGTGGACCTAACACATCTCAATCTAAACTACTGATTTTCTTAAAAATATGTATTCAGGTTTTATTTATTGTGGTGAATTATAACCAGAGATTTTACTGATTATTTCACATTCCTTCCTTTGAATGGAGTTCCTGCTTTCAGTATATTATAAAAGCACAGTAAAATATGAATCAATTTGAAAACAGATAGATCAAAATGTTTAGCATAATCTGATGATCAGTGTCTACATAGAAGGGAAAGAAGAATGGAATTCAAAATAATTGAACAAAAGAAAAGTAAGAGTAAATAGCACAGAGCACTCTCATAAAACATCTCAATGAAGAATTTCATCATGCTATTAATTTCTCCTTCTATAGATAGAATTTAAAAGTGTATTAGGAGAAACATGAACGGAAGACAACCTGCCATGTGCTAAATTTTCAGGACACTTATTGTTCACACTACAAGCTCTCAGACAAGGCACTGCACAATCTTCTTAACATTGCTGCTTAATTTAATATTGATCTATCCAAGAACTGGCAGAGACAAAACTGATTATTTCTACAAGTGAATGCAACCATAATGTTGCATAGTTAAAATATATGGAACAGTCCTCCAAGTATTTAATTATATTCAGAGACAGTTTTCACAATAAAAAAAGATATAAATATATTCAACTTTGGGGTATTAAATTTGATTAGCACAGGGATTCTGACGTAGGATTAACCTGTGTTCACTGCTTCCAATGTGGACAGCATACCAACTCAAATTGGCTGCTAATTAATGTAGTTGCTCTGCAGTCAGCACTTTATTACACTGCAAGCCTCAAGCAGGGAGTCCAAAACTCTGAGATGAACCTACTTTATTTAAAGGGACGGTTTATTGTGTTTGCAATGATTAGACAACTCCAATGATAATTCTTGGGTGACACTTTTTTGTTTTGTATTCAAGCAGAAGGATAGTTCTTTAAACATCTTGCATATGTAAAACCTTTGGTTTAAAGCACCCCTCTCCATTCATCCTATTCAAGTTCTGTGGAACGCTGTGAGCCATCAGCAAATTATTCTGTGTCCCAAGGGGAATAATTATTAACGCATACATGTGAGGGAGTTACTGGTATATGCCGAAAAAAGTAAGCTTTAACATTTTGCAATAGCACATTTCAGGAAGTCTTCATCACTTAGTTTATACTAGATAACAGGGTGACCCATTGGGGCACCCTTTGAGAGCAGGGTAGTGCAGTCTGATGTGAACAGGATGAACATTAAATTTTCCTGAATCCTATTGCTATCTCTTTGATTTGGAATTTAAAGAAGAAAAACTCAGCTTATTAAAGAAGAAAGACGCATAGCAAGACAAATGTGTGACCAGAATGAACATTAAATATCCATGAAGTAAATTTGAAGGACTTGGGCTTGCTGGGTCGGGTGTGGAATTAAATGTCCGATGTAATGGATTTGGCCTTGAATAATCACAGAAGGATTCCATCGATTCCTAGTTGGAATGACTTCTTTGGCACCAAAGGATGTCATTTGGAAGAGGCAATTGTATTGTCTGATGTTCTTCCTGAACTCGTTTGCAATAGGTTCATCATTGCTGTACAAATTGAGGAGTTCATTAGGTAGAGGCTGCAAATTGCCTATCCTAACCTTTCCCTTCATACAGCAGAAATGTGCGATTTCTCCAGTGAATAGGAAGGCACGGCAGTGAGGGCATACTCTGGTCATCGAACCAACATCAGCAGAAATGTGACAGCATGCGAGTCGTACATTTTGCCTTGCTCTTACTGTGTCGAGGTATTGTCGTCTTCAGCAGCTCTTGCAATAATTACTCTGTGCCGCATATTCTTGAGTTGATTTTTCCTTTTCTCCTCTGTCTCTTCCTCTTCTCTGCCTGTTTTTGTCATTCTGGAGACGCGCAGCCCTTTCATTCTTTCTCTCTTCAATCATTTGTTCTTTCTCTCTGATCCTGGAGACGTGCGGCTCTGGCCTGATCGGATCCTTGTTCCCTCCTCCGTCTGTGCCTATTGTCATTTTGGAGACGTGTATGCCTGTCCTCCTCTGTCTCGTCTTCTCTCATCTTTTTTCTCCTGACTCTTTGATCCTGGAGTCGTGCGGCCCTGGCCTCATCCGATTGTTGTTCTCTCCCACTCCTTGCCGCTTCCCGACGACGTTTGGCGTCATCCCTTGACCATAATGACCCCCTTCTCTTTACACATGGCATAATTAGGCTATCCATATATTTCTACCCTAATACTTAATAGATAGGAAGCAGTAACACCAAAGCCTCCAAGCTGCTGAGGCTGGCCGTGTGCATGCGTCAGGCTGTGGCGTCCCAATTTCCATGATGGTCGATCAGGTCGCGGGTGAAAGGCAGCCTGTTGATTTTTGGCGAATGAGCAATTTTATACGAATATATAATCCTGAACTTTGCCTGCATTCTGTAAGTTAGCGCATTTTAATTAGATTTAGCCAAAAAAAGTGCCGCTGTAATGCACCGTTTGCACTAATTGGAGATCACAAACAAACAGACAGACAGAGCATGAGAGGGTCCTGATGAAGGGTCTCGGCCTGAAACGTCGACTGCACCTTTTCCTACAGATGCTGCCTGGCCTGCTGCGTTCACCAGCAACTTTGATGTGTGTTGCGTGAGAGTTTTAGTAGTATATAGATTGTGATGGATAGAGAAGGAATGTGCTACCTTCAGACACAAGGAAAAGAACAGCCAGGTAGTGTAGGAACTCAGTTTACCTCACTCTCCGACCTGCAATTAAATCTCCAACAGAAGATGCATAGTGTATGGAGGACTAAATGCTAGAGCCAAGTTTTACAAATCGCTCATCAACATAGGCATGGAGGAAGAAAGGGAAGTAAGTAACTATGGAAGATTTTAAATTAGGAGAACAGTCAGTTTCTGCAGTTGTAATGTGAGTTCAGAATTGTATGTTGCCTTCCTGAAGGCAAAGTCAAGGATGTCACTGAACAGCAATAGAATATAAGGATGTACAAGGTTAGCAGTCACACAAAATGCTGGAGGAGCTCAGCAGGTCGGGCACAACATAGTAAAAAGTACAGTCAAGGCCCCTCAGCAGGACAGCAGTATCAATGACTTGGGTAGATTTTAGGGAGTTACAAAAGAGATTTAAAAAATCTTTGGAGTAGTTGTCTCATGCTAATGAGTAGAGTAATTTTTCTTTCAAAATCAAATTTCTGTGTATTGATTGGCACAATGCATTGCTCATGGACTGATCAGATCTTGAATTACACATGACTAAAAAATGTTGCAGAGTCTTCTCATCAAAAATGCATTGTCTCAGATTTGTGCAAAGCTCTATTTCAGTATGTAATTTATTATTGTCACATGTACCAAGATACAGGTATCTTGATACAGGTAGCTATAAAGAAGGCATAAGGAGAAGATGGCGGAGAAGATGGCAACTCCAGTGAATGGTATCTGTTATCTGTCAAGTAGGGTGCCGTGCACAATCCCAATTTGATGGAGACAGACATGAGAGCACGGAGGAACATCTGGTGAAACTTCTGAAATGCCTGCTTTGCTGCTGCTGCTACTGTGTGATCCAGAATCTCCGGAGGGGAAGGCCCCGAGTCCTCGGCTTTGCTTGTTGCTCGACAGCCAGGGCGGGGTCAAAGCGCTCGGCAGGGATGGTGCTCGGTGTCGGAGGCTCAAAATTTTCGGATGGACTCAGGGTTGGCTGCGGTCAGGTGCTTCCAATGCATTCGGCAAGTTTGCGGCGCTTGGAGTTCATGGCAGGGAGAGTTTCTCCCTTCTACCGTCTGCGTGAGATGATGGGGCTATCAGGAATTGAGACTTTTTTTTACCGTGTCCATGGTCTGCTCTTTATCAAATTACGGTATTGCTTTGCACTGTTGTAACTATATGTTATAATTTTGTGGTTTTGTCAGTTTTAGTCTTGGTTTGTTCTGTGTTTCTGTGATATCTTTCTGGAGGAACATTGTATCATCTTTTAATGCATGCATTTCTAAATGACAATAAATGAGGACTGAGTGTCCTCATAATCTAATCTAATAATCTAATACAGTGAAAAGCTTTGTTTAGCATACAATCCATGCAGATCAATTGATCGCATCAATACATCAGGGAAGCATAAAGGAAAAAGCAATAAAATAATGCAAAATATAATTTTTCAGTTACAGAGAAGGTGCAGTGCAGGCAGACAACAAGTTCCAAGGCCATGGCAAGGTATATTATGAAGTCAAGCGTACACCCTACTAAACAAGAGATCTGTTTTATTGTCTTATAACAGTGGGACAAAAGACGATGGTGGAATATGCTTTCTGGCTTTTGTATTTTCTGATTGATTGGAGGGAGCAAAGAGAGAATGTCTGTGGTAGTCGGGGTCTTTGATTACGTTGGCTACTTTACTGAAGCAGTGAGAAATGTAGTCAGAGTCCGTGGAGGGGAGGCTGGCTTCTGTGATGTGCTGAACTGCATTCACATCTCTCTGCAGTTTCTTGTGGTCTTGGGTAGAGCAGTTGTCATCCCAAGCCATGATGCATCTGGACTGAATGCTTTTTATGATGCATGATAAAAATTGGCAAGGGTGAATGGATACATGAGAAATTTCTTTAGCTTTTTGAGAAAATAGACCATAAGATACAGGAGCAGAAATAGGCCATTTGGCCCATTGAGTCTGCTCTGCCATTTCATAATGTTTGATCCATTTTACCTCTCAGCCCCACTCCCCTGCCTTCCTCCCATATCTCTTTATGCCCTGACCAATCACAAATCCATCAACCACTGCCTTAAATATGTATAAAGACTTGGCCTCCACAGCTGCCTATGGCAACACATTCTACAGATTCACCACTCGCTGGCTAAAATAAAGGCACTGGGGCAATTCATGACCATGACATCTACATGGTTGGACCAGGATAGTCTACGGTAATGTTCACTCCTTGGGACTTGAGGCTCTCAACCATCTTGACCTCAGTACCATGGAGGTAAACAGGAGTGTGTGCACTGTCCTGCTTCCTGAAGTCAATGACCAGCTCTTTTGTTATGCTGACATTGATGGAATGGTTGCTGTCATGATGCCACGCCATTAGGCTCTTTACCTGGTTCCTGTACTCAGACTCACTGTTTTTTTTGAGATTTGGCCCACCACACTGCTGTTATCTGCAAACTTGTGGATGGAGTCGAAGTAAACTGACCATTCAGTTTTGAGTTTACATGGTGTAAAGTAGGGGGCTTAGGATGGGGCACCAGTCTTGAAGATAATTGTGGCAGAGGTGTTGCTCTCTATCCTTACTGATTGCAGTCTGTTGGCCAGGAAGTCAAGGATCCAATTATAAAGGGAGGTGTTGAGTCCCAGGTCCAGGAGTTCAGAGATGAGCTTGACAAACACAGGAGATGTTTCAGGCCTTCTAGGAAGAGGTCTATCATCCTACAGAAAATTTGGCATCCACAGTCAGATGATCATGGTCTTCTGAGGAATCACTTAATAACTTTTCTTACAGCTCTATCGAGGTATGATTTCTCTCCATAGCAGAAATTATTGTTATTGCTTGTGTCATTAATCTACTGACAGAATCATACATATCCAGCCTTTCCAAATTTCCTCCTCCTATATCCTGAAAAAATGCAGGCTGGTATTTATTGGAAAATATAAATAATCCCTTTAAGCAAATGAACAGTGAAATTCGGGGTGGGGTAGGGCGTAATTTGATGGGAATCTGGGGAGAAAAATATCTGTTGGGGTAAGTTCATTAAAAAAAATAAGTGTCAATAATATTAAAGAGGTATCAAAAGTTTCTTCAGAGACATAAGTGTAAAAGAGAGGCAAGAGTGGATATCGGACCACTGGAAAACGAAGCTAGAGAGGTAGAAACGATGTGCTGAAACTGGAGAGGGTTCAAAGCAGGTTCACAAAAATGATTCCAGAATTGAATGGCTTGTCATATAAAGAGCGTTTGATGGCTTTGGGCCTGTATTCACTAGGATTCAAAAAAATGAGGGGTGACCTCATTGAAATCTATTGAATGGTGAATTGCCTTGATAGACTAGATATGGAGAGTATGTTTCCTGTGGTAGGAGAGTCTAAAACCAGACCAGAGGACACGGCCTCAGAATAGAGAAGTGTCCTTTTAGAACAGAGATGAGGAGGAATTTCTTTAGTCAGAGAGTGGTGAATCCGTGGAATTCTTTGCCAAAGGCAGCTGTGGAGGGCCAAGTCTTCATGTATACTTAAAGCCACAGTTGATAGATTCTTGATTGGCCAAGTCATGAAAGGATATGGGGAGAAGGCAGGAGAGTGGGGCTGAGAGGAAAATTGGATCAGCCATGATGAAATGGCAGAGCAGACTTGATGGGTCAAATGGTCTAATTCTGCTCCTATTTCATACGGTCTTAATGGTCGGCGTGGACATGAAAAGCTTGTTTCCATATCTATGACTCAAAGTGTCTTGAGATCTTTGCACTCAAATGAGGCAACAGCCAAGTTCAGGATGGGAGGTGGCGTGGATGTGTTTGACTGCATAAAATTAGGGAAAAAGATTATCACTATAAGTAATGGTGATGGAATATCACCCATAGGAGATAAGTTAGCAGTTCAAGGAGGTCAAAGGACTTGGTACTGATTTTTGGAACAGAGAAGGGGAAAACAAAGTGGAGAAAATGCCAAAGCAGTGAGTAACACAGCTGAACCAGAACTCAGGGGTACTCTTCTTTTCTTGCTTCATCAGTCTTCTTGAAACAAGTGATTTGCCCTTGGATTATAATAATGATGAAGAAGAGGAAGCGGAGCCAAACAGTAAGTTTTATCTGGCATCCCACTGAATGTTGTCAGACTTGCCAAGTATTTCCATTGTCTTTATTTCAGGATTTCAGCATCTGCACTTCATTGATTCTGAAACATATTTCCTGCAAAGGTCTACAGCATAAATAGAATCCAATGGTCTGCTGCCAATAGCAATTCTTACCACCTTGCTACATCACCCTGCCTTTCCCTAAATGGTCCTTCAGACACTTATTCACTCACCTGGTTCTGCCAATTATCAACACTCTTCATCAATATTCTTCAAACGATCACCCCTCCCTGAACTAGAGGCATGTGATTCTATCTACTGTTCTTGCACACCAGCTTCGTGAAAATCAGTATTATGAGATATCAATCAGCCTGTTTGAGGCTGCAGACAGCTTAGAATATCCATGCAACAAAAAATTTGGTTCACTGAGGAGTCATTTAAGAACTTTGCTTACAGCTCTGTGGAGATATAATTTATCTCCATAGAAGATAACCTTGCTATTGTTTGTGCCACTGATCAACTAGTAATAGAGTTGTACTTTTCCACCCTTTCTATTATTGTGCATAACACATCTGTCTGTAACTTGCAGGGCTATTGCATGCATTACATTATCTATATATGTGTATATGTGTGTATATTGTATATAGTGGATTCTGATTAACTAGTTCATCTGTTAATCAGAGCAGCTACATATTTGGGACGACTCTTACAGAACAAAAACTAATTGAGAAAATAGCCAGAATTTCCTTCATTTATTTGGGACACTTTCTGTTTAATTGAAACACGAGACTGTTGCTTACTCGTGTCAGTCCCATCAACTTGTGTGGCCATTAGACATTACACTGTGCTTAGAGTGAAGAGTTTTTAAATAGCATCAGTTGCATGTGTTTGTGTCCAAAAAGCAGTGATTTTTGTCAATGATTGTTGGTGAGAAATAAACAGTTAGACAATGTAGAATTTTTTGCTCACTGTGGTTACAAGCATTCAGGTTTGGAGATGCCAGAAATGGCTGAAGTAAAAATGAAATAATTACACTTCAACAAGTTAGGAACTATGAAGAATTTGAAGGTAGCAACAATCATCTTGAATGTTACAATAAAAATAAATATTCGGATGATGCAATCGTTGAAAGCATTGTATGAAGGCAGCCTATTATCTGCACTAGGCATCTGTGCTATTTTGTTTATTAACAGTCAATCCAAAGATGTTGGTGATCTGTCATGAAACCTGTGCAAGAGAGTTTTTAAAGTAGAAAAGCCATTACCCTGGGACACTTACACACTCTTGACCACACAAGTCTGGGTCCAGTGGTACAACTAGTCATTAAAAAATGGTGTCTTCCTTGGTTGCTGAAGATATAAGTGATGTCTCCTGTGCCTTAGAATGCTCTTCATTCTCCATGAAGTGTTGCAGAACCACCTGCTTAGCTATTGGATCTTACTGGTAACCTCATCTGCCTAGTCCGCCGGAGCTGACTTCACATGCTAGGACATGCATGTCCTTATGAGACCTGCCGGTTATCCTCACCTGGTTTAGCCAACCTGTCGAAGCGCTATAGGGGTGTGTGGCTGCTGACACATGCAAATAGCTACTTACTGAGAGCTATAGGTGAGGGAGGAGTATCTGATGAGGACCAAGGATGAGTGAGCTGTCCCAGAATGTACACAACAAGCCTCTTCACTAAAGGTGCTGCCACCTCTGAACACCCCATACATAGTAGCATACAATGGATGAATTTCTCCATTGATAACTATTTGGAACTAATACACAGTTTTATAGTATTGTAATAGCATTGGTAGTGTTCTAATTTGCTCTGTGTTTCATTGAAATTTATAATTTTTTGCTGAGTTAAACGGCAGTTTATCTATATGTATTTTAGTGAGGTATTTGACAAGGTTCCACATGGTAGGCTTATTCAGAAAGTCAGAAGGCATGGAATCCAGGGAAGTTTGGCCAGGTGGATTCAGAATTGGTTTGCCTGCAGAAGGCAGAGGGTTGTGGTGGAGGGAGTACATTCCGATTGGAGGGTTGTGACTACTGGTGTCCCACAAGGATCGGTTCTGGGACCTCTACTTTTCGTGATATTTATTAACGACCTGTATGTGGGGGTAGAAAGGTGGGTTGGCAAGTTTGTAGACGACACAAAGGTTGGTGGTGTTGTAGGTAGTGTAGAGGATTGTCAAAGATTGCAGAGAGACATTGATAGGATGCAGAAGTGGGCTGAGAAGTGGCAGATAGAGTTCAACCCAGAGAATTGTGAGGTGGTACACTTTGGAAGAACAAACTCCAAGGCAGAGTACAAAGTAAATGGCAGGATACTTGGTAGCGTGGAGGAGCAGAGGGATCTGGGGGTACTTGACCACAGATCCCTGAAAGTTGCCTCACAAGTAGATAGGGTAGTTAAGAAAGCTTATGGGGTGTTAGCTTTCATAAGTCAAGGGATAGAGTTTAAGAGTCGCAAAGTAATGATGCAGCTTTATAAAACTCTGGTTAGGCCACACTTGGAGTATTGTGTCCAGTTCTGGTCACCTCACTATAGGAAGGATGTGGAAGCATTGGAAAGGGTACAGAGGAGATTTACCAGGATGCTGCCTGGTTTAGAGAGTATGGATTATGATCAGAGATTAAGGGAGCTAGGGCTTTTCTCTTTGGAGAGAAGGAGGATGAGAGGAGACATGATAAAGGTATACAAGATATTCCAGAACAAGGGGCCACAGTTTGAGGATAGAGGGGAAGCCTTTTAGGACCGAGATTAGGAAAAACTTCTTCACACAGAGAGTGGTGAATCTGTGGAATTCTCTGCCACAGGAAACAGTTGAGGCCAGTTCATTGGCTATATTTAAGAGAGAGTTAGATATGGCCCTTGTGGCTACAGGGGTCAGGGGGTATGGAGGGAAGGCTGGGGTGGGGTTCTGAGTTGGATGATCAGCCATGATCATAATAAATGGCGGTGCAGGCTCAAAGGGCCGAATGGCCTACTCCTGCACCTATTTTCTATGTCTATGTCTATTAAGAGGAATAGATAGAGTGGATAGCCAGCACCTCTTCCCCAGGGCACCACTGCTCAATAAAAGGGGACATGGCTTTAAGGTAAGGGGTGGGAAGTTCAAGGGGGATATTAGAGGAAGGTTTTTACTCAGAGAGTGGTTGGTGCGTGGAATGCACTGCTTGAGTCAGTGGTGAAGGCAGATACACTAGTGATGTTTAAGAGACTACTAGACAGGTATATGGAAAATTTAAGGTAGGGGGGTTATATGGGAGGCAGGGTTTGAGGGTTAGCACAACAATGTGGGCCAAAGGGCCTGTAAAGTGCTGTACTATTCTATGTTCTATGTTCTGAACTGGAGCTGTAGCTGAATAACCTTTAGCTGAAATGGGAGACTGAGGAAGTGATAGATAGGAGACAGGGAAGTACCCTAGGTTGTAGGAAGCAGGTAACTGGGTGACTGTCAGGAGAAGGAAAGGGAAAAAGGCATCCAGTACAGAGTACACCTGTGGCCGTTCCCCTCAATAATAAGTATATAACTTTAGATACTATTGAGAGTAATGACCTACCAGGGGCAGTCACAGTGATTGGGTCTCTGGCACTGAGCCCGGTGCTGTGGCTCACAAGAGCAGAGAGGTGAAGAGGATTGCAGTGTTGATAGGAGAGTCTAGTCAAGAGGAACAGAGACAAGATTCTGATAGAGACACCCAGATAGTATGTTGACTCTCTGGTGCCAGAATCAGGGACGTATCGGATTGGGTCCATGGCATTCTCAAAGGTGAGGATGAGCACACAGAAATCTTCACACATATTGGTACTAATGACATGGGTAGACAAGGTGAGGAGGTCCTGCAGAGAGATTTTAGGGAGCCAGGTAGAAAGCTAGAAAACAAACCCTCCAGTATAGTTATCTCTGGATTGCTGCCTGTGCCACGTGCCAAAGGTGTAATATTTGAATGCATACAGTGTAGTGAACTTGTAGCACAGTTCGAGAGAGGGTGGGGTGGCTCTGTTGGTAAAAAGAAAATGAAATCAAATTGTTAGAAAAATGTAGATTGGCACAACATTGTGCGCCAAAGGGCCTGTAATGTGCTGTAGATTTCTACGTTTCTATGTTATGTTTAGGAAGAGGTGACATAGGATTGGAAGGTGTAGAATCGTTGTGAGTAGAGCTAAGAAAGTGCGAGGGTGAAAAAGCCTTGATGGGATTTATATACACGCCTCTGAACCGTAGCTACAAATGTAGCAATACAAATTTCAATGGGAGATAGAAAATGCATGCCAAAAAGGCAATTTACAAATAGTCATTAGGGATTTCAATATACAGGTAGATTGGGAAAATCAGGATGGTGCTGAATCCCAAGAGGGGGAATTTGTATAATACCTTCATAATGGTTTTTTTAGAGCAGCTCGTGGTTGAGCCCATTAGGGGATCAACTATTTGGGATCGGGTGTTGAGCGATGAACCGGAATTGATAAGCGAGCTTAAAGTAAAAGAACCCTTAGGGGACCAGTGATCATAACATGATTGCATTCATTCTGCAATTGGAGAGGGAGAAGCTAAAGTATGGTGCACAGTATCAGTATTGCAGTGGAGTAAAGGGAGTCACAGAGGCATGAGAGAGGAGCCGGCCAAAGTTGATTGGAAGGGGACACTGGCAGGGAAGATGGCAGGAGTTGCTGCAAACAACTGGAAGGTGCAGGATAGATATATCCCAAAGAAGTAGTATTCTAAAGGCAGGATGTCGCAACTGTGGCCAACAAAGGAAGTCAAAGCCAACATAAAAGCCAAAGAGAAGAGATATAATAGAGCAAAAATAAGTGGGAAGTTCGAAGATTGGGAAGCTTTTAAAAACCAACAGAAAGAAACTAAAGAAGTCATAAAGAGGGAAAAGATGGAATAAAAAGGTAAGCTAGCCAATAATATTAATGAGGATATCAAAAGTTTTTTTCAGATATATAAAGAGTAAAAGTGAAGTGAGAGTAGATATCGGACCACTGGAAAATGATGCCAGAGAGGTAGTAATGGGGGAACAAGGAAATGGCGGATGAACTGAATAAGTGTTCTGCATCAGTCTTCACTGTGGAAGACACTAGCAGTATGCTAGAAGTTTGAGAGTGTAAGGGGACAGAAATGAGTTAAGTTGCCATTACTAGGGAGAAGGTGCTTGGGAAGTTGAAAGGTCTGATGGTAGATAAATCACCTGGATCAGTTAGTCCAGAGAGTTCTGAAAGAGGTGGCAGAAGAGATTGTAGAAGTATTAACAATTAGCTTTCAAGAATCAATAGATTCTGGCATGGTTCTGGAGGACAGCAAAATTGCAAATGTCACTCTGCTCTTCAAGAAAGGAAATCATAAGCCAGTTAGTCTGACCTCAGTGGTTTGGAAGATATTAGAATCAAACGTTAAGGATGTGGTTTCAGGGTACCTGGAGGTACAAAAGCAGCATGGCAGCATTGGGAGAATACCTGAATTAGCCATTGAAGAACTACAGACAACAGCTGGCTTTCAATTTTCACTTGCAATACTGTGTTTTGATTAAAAGGTTACAGTACACTGTACTTGTATTTAGCTTTCTTATATGTTTTATGTAAGGTTTAAAATCAATCAGCATTCAAGACTTGTTCTGGTGTTATTTTCATCAGCGACACTTTAAGAATTTAATGCTGTGCCTTTTCTTAAATTTCTGCAACCAGCCTGCTAAATATTCACAACTATCTTCAATTTTCACTGCATCATGATGGATCTTTGCTTGTTTAAGATCATTTAAGTGGAATATGTTCACTCTAATCCTGACAATACACAAACAAGATCTTCATTTTTTGCTTTATGCAGAGTTTTTCTACTTCCATTAACTTCTGTTTATTACATATGTGAGGTCACTTCTCTGACTGCTTGTCATTCGCTGAGACCTGAGCATCACCTGGAAACCTTTCCAGCATCTTGTGGAATTTTCCATTTGCAATGTCATGTCAGCCCTAAAAAAAATTGCATTTCAGATTTTGGAATTTCAAATAAGGGATACTCAACCAGCATATATATCTATGTGTGTAATATGTGTGTGTGTGTGTATGTACACACACACACACACACACACACACACACAATCACTGATCTTGTAACACCATAACGTCATGCCAAAAGTTAATCGTGTCATTATCTCAAAGTGAAACAGACAATGTTGTAAGTTCCTGACAGGCCAACCACCTTCTGTGGTGAGAGAAATCGAATTTCAGACTGATGAAATTTCATCAGAATCAAGACATTAAACTGAAATATTAATTGTTTCTTACTTGACAAATCCTATGGGACTAGCTAACTATTTGCTGCGTTTTCTGTTTTATTTCATATTGCCAACACCTTTGTCCTTTTATTTAACTTTATCTAAAAATGTGCGCAACTGTGGAAACCTATTCCAAGTTTAGAAAAATTATATCTTATGTGACTAATCATGAATCACCAGAATTCATGATAATACATATATTAATTTGATACCAAAAATACCCTCAATAAAGACTGCTATAAATTCCAGGTCTTTCAAAATATAATGCAAAATTTAAATCTATTTCTGAAAATGTTAATAGAACCTACAGATCAAATAAAAGCAGTAAAATAAAAGCATTGCATTGATTAATTTCATAGTTGTAATGATAGAACTCTTCTTACAGATGCATTTTCTATAACTGAACACCTCACCTGAGAGGGAGTGAAGCCTGACATGCGGAATGCTGAGAAGACAAGTGGTAGCTCCGTCTTCAGTAGCATCTCAATGTAATAAGTTGTGCAGGAATACACAGGATGGATACCAGACTCTGTGTTTTCCACAGGAAGGTGGATCTGTCAAGGTGACAACAAAACAGATCAATACATTTGGAACAATTTAGAGATTCACTTCTTCCTGACAAGTTCTCATGTACCCAGCTCAAAACTGTAACTCAATTTAGCTTTGCTTCCTTTGTTTCGCCATACCAAAACTAAGTTATTTTATATTTGAGAATTCAGTCAGAAACAATCTGACTGAATTCTCAAATATAAAACTCAAAATGTAGAAGTCAGGGGGAAGTCACATTTAAGGGTAAACATTTGTAGCAAATGGGACCTTTCAGCCTTACAAACAAAAAACATATCCATAGTCCCAGATGATCAGAATTCTTCTTAAAGATATATTTATCCTAGCCATCTCACCATTCAAACCAAGTTGAGTATAATAGAGATAGAGAGAAAAAAAATCTCTCTTCTGTTCTGAGAAGAATGACCGAGGAAATAAGGATACAGGAAACTGGAGGGAAGATCACTGTGGATATTTCTTTGTTACCTTTAAAATAAAACTCTGTCACATAGTTGGCCTTTATGAACAATGTTTTGAGTTTTATGTGAAAAGAATTAAAATAAAAAATGTAATGGACTTTAAGATTATTTTGACTAGGCAATGTTCCACCCCACCCAAGAGTATGGATCACCTCAATACTTACTGGTCACATTATGTTGATTTATAGCTTTGTTTTGCTCTGCCCTCGGTCCTAATATGTAGGCAACTGTTACCAATTAGCATATTTTTTCTAAATTCTGATTATCATCTATGATAAAGGCAGAAGGCAAGGCAGGATTTCAAATTAAGTATACTGTACAAAAGAAACAGATTCTGCCAAAACCTTAGTAGGAAGGACAGATAATGAATGAGGTGAAAATTGATTAGGGAGGCAGTGCAAGAAAGCAAATAAGAAAACTGGACCATATGAGATGCATCTGTTGCTGAAGGCAATGGTGTAGACGTTACTGTAGTCTTGTCATATTCTTATCCTACCCAATTATAGGGGAGTGCCAGACAACTACAAATTGGCAAATATTACACAGTTGTTTAAAACATGGTTTAAGAACAACTACAGACCCATCTGTTTTCTCTTGGTATTGTGGAAGCTTCTAGAAAGAATAATTAAGAAAACAATAAAAGACATTCAGGAGAAGTATGTGTTTATAAAAGTGAATCTGTGGGTTTCAGCCCGAAACGTCGACTGTAACTCTTCCTAGAGATACTGCCTGGCCTGCTGCGTTCACCAGCAACTTTGATGTGTGTTGCTGTGTAATTTGAAATCAGCCATGATCTTACCAATTGCAGTGCAGTCTCAAGAGACTATAAGGCTGACTGACACATATTCTTATTTCATCAATTCTTTTGTTAGAAGTAAATTTTGTTTTTATTACAGATAGATTTTTCAAAGAAGTAACAAAGCAGATTAATAAATGGAATGCAGAAGTTAGTATCTCAGTGGATGCTAGATGAAATCTTACACAAAATGCTGGTTAGCAAAAATTGATGACAATGGAACAATAGGGTGTCACATTGGCACAGTTAATAGAACTGCTAACTAACAGCTCCAGTAATCTAGGTTCAATCATGATCTCTGGTAGTGCAGTCTGAGTGGAGTCTGCAAGTTTGTCCTGTGGCCACATGTTCTAGTTTTCTTCCACATTTCAAATAAATATGAGTTGCTAGAGATGTGTGGTAGGATATGGAATATAGAGAATAAAACAATAAGATTAGTGTAAATAAGTGCTTGATGACTGGAATAGACTCAGTGGGCCAAAGAACCTATTTGTGTGCTGCACCTCTCTACAATTCAGCAAAAAACATGGATAAGAAATTAGCTGAAGGATAGGAAGCAGTCTAGCATTGTTTTTCAGAATGAAGCATGCTAGGCACTGATGTTCTCTACTTAATCAGAACCAGAATCAGGTTTAATATCACCAGCATATGTTGTAAGATTTGTTGTTATGTGGATGCAGTACACTACAATACATAATAAGAAACTGTAAATTATAATAATTATATTTTTAAAATTAAAATTATATTAAATTAATAATGCAAAACATCATTGCGTGTGTGCCTTCAGGCTCCTGTACTTCCTCCTTGACGATAATAATGAGAAAAGATAGAGAGATTGCTATTTTTGATAATGTTTATGACTTTCCTGATTTTTGATTTATACTTCGTAATTTTCATAAGAACATAAGAAATAGGAGCAGGAGTCGGCCATCTGGCTCGTTGAGCCTGCTCCGCCATTCAATAAGATCATGGCTAATCTGTTCATGGACTCACCTCCACCTTTCTGCCTTTTTCCCATAATGCTTAATTCCCCAACTATGCAAAAATCTATCCAATCTTGTCTTAAGTATATTTACTAAGGTTACCTCCATGCTTCATTGGGCAGAGAATTCCACAGATTCACCACTCTCTCGGAACAGCAGTTCCTCCTCATCTCCATCCTAAATCTACTTCCCCAAATCTTAAGGTTATGTCCCTTATGACAGAAACTATTCAGGTCAATGCTGGCTTCCAGAGTCATCTCATTCCCACCTCCCCACTCACCCCATTACTCTCTCTTACATATGCCTAGCTTTAAAATGATGGGCAAGCAATACAGAGGAATATGAGATAAATACTTTTGTTTTAACTCCCTCTTGCTATGAACTGGAAGTTATTGTCTATAACAGTGACAGAAGCAGAGTTGATCAGGTCTTACAAAAGAGAACTAAAGAGGCATTTTCAAGAAGTAATTTGTAGGGCCATAGGAAAACAGCAGGGAAACAGAACTGAAATCACTGTCTAACCAAGAGCTAGAAGGAACTCAATAGATCAAATGGCCTCCTGCTAAGCTCAAACAATTCTGTTAATTTGGTCACAAGCCAACCATCTCTGTGCTTTTTGCCTGAAAATAATACATTTGTGCTTCTTAAGCAAGCAAATATATCAGGAAGAATTACATGTTATTGTGGCAGACAATAATTCAGAGATTCAAATGACTGGGCAGACAATTTCGACAATATAAGTAATGTAATTTGCAATGAGAGAAAAATACTGAGAGTCAGCTAGTCCCTTTTATAATTAGTAAGCAAAAATGATGGAAGATTATAAAATCAACAACTTTTCCCTTGTTCTACCATAAAATGACACATTAATGGATAAATTAAAAACTGTAGAATCAATTGTGAACAAATGGTTCTTACAGAACACCATAAATAAAGGCAAATCATTTATGGTCAGTTTTTTATGAATAAATTAACATAAATATATGTCATTTTACTAAATACCACACCTTTTTATTGTTGTCTATCTAATTTTCTTCCCACCTGTCAAAAATGCTAATCCAAATTTTAAGCATTTTCACCTAGCAGAATCAGAATGCAGTATTCCAATAATTGTGGCACAGATTTTATTATCTCAGTCACATCCAGCTATCAATATTTTCTTTAGAGCTTTCGCACCAGTCACATTGGCAGGTTGGCAAGGCCAAATCCCTGCCTTTTCCAGTGAAGCCAACTTATAATTATGCAAACTGCAATCTGCTGAAAAATGCATGATCCTGATGTCATTTTAAAACACAACTGCCAAGAAATTTTATTGTGTTGGAAAACATTTTTGTGCAGTTCACAGCTGAACTTTATCAAACACCTGATCTCCTTCTCTATAACAGAAGACTCCCTTTGCATTTGATGACCCACATTAGCTAAAGTCTGCCCTACTTAGTCTTTGCCTACGAGTTTGAGATATCCATTATCCTCCAGGCAAGTCTTACTTTGAATAATTTTCTGAACTTGTTCCTTCTCTCCAAATACCACTCAGTAATTATCTGCCCAAATTATCAATACTCTTGATCACTTCAACAAACACCCCCAACTCCAATCACTTCATTGCCAGATGATCACCTTTTTGCCAGACCCCATTCCGTTCTTTCAAACTGATGTATTTCTGAACATAACTATTGACAGGTTACTTCTCTGTGTGCCTAACATCAAATCCCTATCTTGCTCCTGCCACACAGTAACCCATTTCTACTCGGTCACCAATCCTATCCTCTGTTTAATTGGTCCTCACCCAGCCCATTCCTCTCTCTGACCATCCCTTACCTCCAAGTCTGACCTGCAATTTCTTGCACCTAATACTAAACTCCATTTTTAGTTTTGAATTTCTTGGTGTCCAGTTCCAACTCCCTACCCCACCAAAACAGTCTGAAGAACACCTACACCCCACTCAATCCTCTTTATAGAGGATTGATGTTAAAAGCAGGATTTACAGGGTAATGTAAATCCTGCTTTTACCATCAATCATCTTCATAAACCATTGATCCATTTTCATCCCTGACTAATCCACACTCTGCCTCCCAATTCCCTTTACTCTTCCCATCCTTATATTTTGCAGCACGATTGATTTCTTTCTAATGACTTTAGAGTCCTAAAGTGTGAATGGCCTCTTCTACTGTCCACAATACCTTGAGACTCATGCAGGACTCCAATGGAAGGGAGAGTAAAATATTATAGAAAACTGTTTCAACCACCATACAGGGCTGTCTTAATGTGCCTTTGCATTTCAAGCCCTATTAGCAATGCTTTTGCCTTTGAACAAATGTGATTTAAGTGCTTGAACCTGTCATCAGTGGTCCAACAACCTTGCTCCTTCCTGGTCATAAAACACAACAAAAAGTGAAAATGAGCATACTGATATAGTTCTGATATGTTGCTAGACAAATTCTATTATCTCATCCAAGCAGCCATTATGATTTTCAGGCAAGGATGGATGTTTTCTTTTCTGTAGCAAGGTTATTGGACTAGATATGTCCAGATTATAATTTAATTCCAACTCAATTTCTTAGATCAGATTAACATTCATTGTGAAACTGTGCTCTCTCTGAGGAGCTTATATTTACCCTAAAGAGAAGTTGACACCTTTTCAAAGCTAAAAATGATCACTCCAAATCTTATGATTACTATATCATTAACTGAACAAATATAATACCCTATGTAGTATAATACCAATGGGCCCAGCCCTTTAAGTGAACTAGTGCCGAAGTACATTTTGTGAAAAGCAGCAAAGGGTGTCAAGTTATCCAAAGCTTGCCACCTGGAATATAATGGAAAAAGTACTGAGCAATGTTAGACTTTGACACTAGAGCACATACAGAGCGATGTAGGCGAGGCAGCCAGAGAAATGATGAAACAAGAAGGTTCGAAAATTGTTGCAGAAATTTTAGTGTTCTCTCTCCATCTCCCGACATTATCAAAAATGCAGTGGATGCAAACCAGTCATGCCCAGCATAGCCTCCCTGTAGACAGCCTATAAATTGCAGTCAAGGAAAACTGACAGCATAAATCAGTTCTTGAGGCTTATCATTCTTGTTATGTTTCTATCAGTTAATTTGAATCCAGATCTTACATCCACTTAAGTGCAGAGGAAATATGCTAAATTGTTCAACGGAATGAGATTTAAAAAAATATCATTATATGGCTGAGGTGAAAAGTCTTATGAATATTAAGAAGCTTAAAGGTATGGATTGAAGTGTTAATACTTAATTAAATAATGTAACTGATTTTAATTTATAAATTTTACTTTCTAGTACTATAATTCTTGTTACAATTTGAACTATAAACTTATAATGTACTGATGCTCAGTACTATGTTCAATTCTTGATGGTAATATTGTATAGCACTTCAGCCTTGGAGAAAACCAGTATTCAATATCCTTAAATAGGATGTTTTGAAGGAAACCTGTGATCTTTTCACTGGTCAGCTGTAATTACAGCATTACCAAAAGAAGAGACCAAAGGTATCGCTCTAACGATGAAGCTTAACAGCAGCCAGTCTTTCCTGCCTCTTTGTGTGCATTCCATGATAACTCTACAAGTTTTAAAAAATAACATATGACCATAGTTTTCTCAGATAATATAGTGATTTTTGATAGAGTGGAAAATTACTGAAATGTTATTAAATGTTAATCAGATTCTAAATAAAAGTAATTGTGAATTTGAAACATTAGATTCTGATGTAGTACACATTTCTCAAAGTTGGAAGTAAAATAGTCAAATTCATCTAGGAGCTACAAGCAGTTTTGGGTAAATAAACAAAATGGTAATTGAAGCAGCAATATAGGTTACATACAAAATATATCAAATTGCGAATGATCTTCATAAACGGAGCTGCGATGAGTCTGATGCATTTTATTGTGACCTCGAATTATGCCTTGTGTTGTGACTTGTGACTGAGTTCAAAAAGTACAGAAAATAAAATAAATTTGGAATCACATTCAATATCTCAAGATTTCTTCAGTAAAACTACATTCATGAATATATTATTAATTTTTTGCATAGTAGAAGAATATGAATTTTTGATGAATAAACAATGACCCAAGATTATTTTATGTTATAACAAGAAAATCTTGTGTGGAAATTGTTTGTTAGTTTGAACAATGGTTCTGGATTTCCACATTTTTTTCCAGTTTAAGGCAAACTAATAATGTGGATATTATTTTTGCAGCTGTAAATAACAATAATCATGATTTGATCAACAATTGATGCTTTTGTCCTTTGCTTTTCCTCTGCTCTCAAGTAACATCAGTAGGATGGCAGCTCTAAGAAGGTGCAGCACAGAAAATTATGTAAACTTAAAAGGGTCCTGATGTCCAATCTTCATTTTTTTCACTAATAATTTTAATGAGAATGCATAAGACTATAAGACATAAGAGCAGAAGTAGGCCATTCAGCCCATCGAGTCTGCTCCGCCATTCAATCATGGGCTGATCCAATTCTTCCAGACATCTCCACTCCCCTGCTTTCTCCCCATACCCTTTGATGGCCTGGCTAATCAAGAACCTATCTATCTCTGCCTTAACTTGGCCTCCACAGCCACTCATGGCAACAAATTCCACATATTTACCACCCTCTGACTAAAGTAATTTCTCCACATCGCTGTTCTAAATGAACGTCCTTCAATCCTGAAGTACTGCCCTCTTGTCCTAGACTCCTGTCATGGGAAATAACTTTACCATTTCTAATCTGTTCAGACCTTTTAACATTCGGAATGTTTCTATGAGATCCCCCCCTCATTCTCCTGAACTCCAGGGAATACAGCTCAAGAGCTGCCAGACGTTCTTCATACAGTAACCCTTTCATTCCTGGAATCATTCTCGTGAATATTTGAACCATCACCAATGTCAGTATATCCTTTGTAAAATAAGGAGCCCAAAACTGTACACAATACTCCAAGTGTGGTCTCACAAGTGCCTTATAGAGCATCTTATATTTTATATCTCTAGAATTGAATGCCAACATTGCATTTGCCTTCCGTACCACCAACGCAACTTGTAGTTTAACCTTTAGGGTATCCTGCACAAGGACTCCCAAGTCCCTTTGCATCTCTGCATTTTTAATTCTCTCCCCATCTAAATAATAGTCTGCCCATTTATTTTTTCCACCAAACTGCATGACCATACACTTTCCAATGTTGTATTTCATTTTCCACTTCTTTGCCCATTCCCCTAAACCACCTAAGTCTCTCTGCAGGCTCTCTGTTTCCTCAACACTACCCGCTCCTCCACCTATCTTTGTATCATCAGCAAATTTAGCCACAAATCCATTAATCCCATTGTCTAAGTCACTGACATACATCGTAAAATGTATAGGATAGTCCAGCCCGAATAGGACCCCTTTATTTCCACTCTCTGTTTTATGCCAATCAGCCAATGCTCCATCCATGCTAGTAATCCCTGTAATTCCATGAGCTCTTATCTTGCTAAGCAGCCTCATGTGCGGCACCTTGTCAAAGGCTTTCTGAAAAATCAAAACACCACATCTACTGCACCTCCTTTGTCTACCCTGCTTGTAATTTCCTCAAAAAATTGCAGTAGGTTAGTCAGGCAGGATTTTCCTTTCAGAAAACCATGGCCTATCTTGTTATGTGCCTCCAGATATTTCATAATCTCATCCCTAACAATCAATTCCAACAGCTTCCCAACCACTGATGTCAGGCTAACTGGTCTATAGTTTCCCTTCTACTGCCTCCCACCCTTAAGTAGCGGAGGAGTAACATTTGCAATTTTCCAGTCATCTAGTACAATGCCAGAATCTATCGATTCTTGAACGATCATTGTTAATGCCTCCACAATCTCTCCAGCTACCACCTTCAGAACCCGAGGGTGCATTCCATCAGGTCCAGATATATCCACCCTCAAACCATTAAGCTTCCTGAGCACCTTCTCAGTCGTAATTTTCACTGCAAGTACTTAACTTCCCTGACACTCTAGAATGTCCGGTATACCGCAGATGTCTTCCACTGTGAAGACTGATGCAAAACACACATTCAGTTCCTCTGCCATCTCAGCATCTCTCATTACAATATCTCCAGCGTCATTTTCTATTGGTCCTATATCTACCTTCAATTCTCTTTTACCCTTCATATACTTAAAAAAGCTTTTAGTATCTTCTTTGATATTAGTTGCCAGCTTCCTTTCATAATTCATCTTTTCCTTCCCAATCACCTTCTTAGTTTCCTTCTGCAAGTTTTTAAAAGCTTCCCAATCCTGTATCTTCCCACTAGGTTTGGCTTCCTTGTATGCCCTCTCTTTCGCTTTTACTTTGGCTCTGACTTCACTTGTCAGCCATGGTAGTGTCCTTCTTCCACTCAAAAATTTCTTCTTATTTGGAATATATCTGTCTTGCACTTCCCTCATTTTTCGCAGAAACTCCAGTCACTGCTGTTCTGCTGTCCTTCCTGCTAGTGTCCCTTTCCAGTTAACTTTGGCCAGCTCCCCTCTCATGCCATTGTAATTTCCTTTATTCCACTGAAATACCGACACATTGGAATTTAGTTTCCTTTTCTCAAATTTCAAACTTCAAAGTGAACTCAATCATATTGTGATCACTGTTCCCTAAAGGTCCCTTAACCATAAGCTCTCTTATCACCTCCGGATCATTGCACAACACCCAATCCAGCACAGCCGATCCCTTAGTGGGCTCAACAACAAGCTGTTCTAAAAAGTCATTTCTTAAGACATTCTACAAATTCTTTCTCTTGAGGTCCAGTACAGGCCTGGTTTTCCCAGTCCACTTTCATGTTAAAATTCCCAATGATTATCATGACATTGCCCTTCTGACACATCTTTTCTATCTCCTGTTGTAATTTGTAATCCACATCCCAGTTGCTGTTTGGAGGCCTGTATACAACTGCAATCAGAAGCTTTTTACCCTTGCCATTTCTTAACTCAACCCATAGAAACTCTACACCTTCCAATCCTATGTTATCCATTTCTAATGATTTAATATTATTTCTTATGCACAGGGCCACACCACCCGCTCTGCCTACTAACCTATCTTTCCGATACACCGTATATCCCTGGATGTTCAGCTCCCAATAGCATGATTAGTAATTTTGTGGATGACACAAAAAGTTGAAGGTGTGATGGACAGGGAAAAAAGGTTCAATCACAAACAACAGAAAATCTGAATGCCGAAAATGCAAGAAAAAAATGGTTCCCTAGGGGTACAAAAGCCATAGATCAACTGAAAAATTGGGCAAAGGAATTTAACACAGATAGGAACAAAGTGATGCATTTTGGGAAGTTAAGCACCAAGACTGAGGGGTTCAAGTACATAATTCCCTGAAAGTGCTGACATGGGTAGACAAAGTGGTAAAAAAGTTGTATGGCACACTTGCTTTCAACAGACCTCAGTACAAGAGTTGGGAGGTCAAGTTACAGCAAGACAAAATATTAGTGAAATCACAGCTGGATTATTGTGTTCCATCCTGTTGGTTGTCTAGAAAAGATTTACGGTACAAGTATATTGCGAGGACAGGAGAGTGTGAATTATAAAATATATTATTTTTCCTGGCATGAAGGAGGCTGAGGGAAGTTCTTATAGAAGTTTATAAAATCATGAGGGAATTGATAAAGTAGATCACATTTTGTGCCTCCCTCCCCAGCTGTCCAGGTAAGTGTACAGTGTACTTTGTACAGTCATAGACTGTCGAGGTAAGTCATTTTAATATAAGAAAATATTAGAAAATTCTAGAAATAAATAGGAAACTCCTTCAGGTGCCAGAAAACTAGAAAGTTGCTTTCGTAATGGAAATTTCTTGTCAAACTTAAATTCTTATGACATCTCTCTACCTGGAATACTAATTCATCGTTTCTATTACGTATTCCCATTTACAATTTTTTCAGGCTTGCAACTTTATAATTTACCAAACTATGGCAGAATAGCTTTGAGAAGAACATCCAAAAAACATCGTGGAGTCTCACCACAAATCATAATTTATAACTTAATCTTTTGTGAAACTGTAAATGATGAATTATTAACTTACTATCTCATGAAGAACTGGGTGCAACATAAAGAAAAGTGATTTTATGACATCAGTTGGTTCAGATCTACAGCAGCACATTGCTGATGATAGAAATTCACTTGGTACACAGTACAAAATAAGCTGAGTGAAAAAACTAAATAAATGCTTATTATTTCTCCCACCTAGTTACCCCTCCTATTTCAACCTCACCATGCCCTCCCCCCAAAAAATCACAGGTTAATTATATTATCGATATAGAAAATAATAATAATGGGGAAAAACAATTGTTCTGGTGGAACTGAAAACATGGAGAAGGTGTTTTGGGAATACACTGAAATAAAATGGTTTCAAATAAGGATGAAATATTCAAATTATGAAATAGTAAAGCACAAACAAGGATACAAAGTGAAGAATTTATGGCAATTTGCTGTTGTTTCAAAAATCTATCACAGTGCATCAGCAGAACTGCAAGTTCCTTATCAGAGTCAGGCTTTAGTACACCAAGGAATCTGCCATATCTGCAAAAAGAGAAATTATTAAACATAGCAGGTTATGAGAGTATTCTCTCGACATTGATATTTAGCATTGACTAGTTTTCTGCATAGAAAAATAATACATCTGTAAGGTTGTGGCACGACAGGAATACATTTGATATAGCTATTGGTTCAAATTATCAAACAGAAAGGCAAATGAGACAATACGGAAAAGTTAGATAAAATATTTTTTAAAATGTCAAATTTGAAGTAAATATTTGTTTTGTAACAGCACTGGTGCCACCTAATGTAAAGAAGAGCAAATTACATCAATGAACCTAAAAGAAATTCAAAAGTTCATCTAATTGTACAATTAAGAATTCTGTTTAAATTTAGGGTATAGTGAATTAAGGTAAGTTTAACACCTGCTTATAGATATTAAAAAAACTGCAAAATACCTGACAACCATCTTTATTCCAAGCTGTTGAATAGGAGAAAGACTGAGGTCCTTGACATCAGTATCAGTTGCTATGAAAACAAGAAATATCATGTTTAATAATCAGACGAAAGTTATTCATATTCAGTACAGTGCAATATCTTTTCAAAACCATACACCGGGAAGCAGAAATATTGGTTAAGTAAAATATTATGCCTATAAGATATTGTACTTCCAGTAATTTTATACAAAATTAATTGCTGAAATATTAAAAATACTACTTGAGAGAATTAAAATTTCACAATGTAAGAAAAATTTGCAAGATGATGAGTGGCAGCAATTACACAATGGACTGCAAGATTTCATTGCTGTAAAAATACTGAATCTGGTTTGCCATCTGTGGTGGTTGCTGAACTACATTAACATGATCTAGCTGATCGAACTGATCCTCTATCAAAAAGTTCTCCCAAATAAGTAAAACAGGCCACTTACAGCCTGCTAATCAGATATATTTACAAACAACTTTAATAATCCCAAATCTTGAATAAATGAGAAGGGGAAAAAACAATGTATTTCATTAAAAATAATTCAAAGTGTTAAAATTAAAACATAAATATAAAACAAAAAAATAAAAAAGATTTCCAGATAGAATGTTGGCTTCCAGCTACCAGGGTCAGGGATTTCTCAGATTGGATTCACAGCATTCCTAAGTGGAAGAGTGAACAGCAAGAAGTCACTGTACATATTGGTACCAATGACAAAGCTAGGGAAAGGGATGAGGTCCTGAAGAGTGAATATGGCAAGCTAGGAAGGAAGCTAAGAACCAAGAACCTCAAAGGTAGTAATGTCTGGATTGCTGCCCATACCATGTGTCAGTGAAGGTAAGAACAGGATGACATGACAGATGAATGTGTGACTGAAAGGGGGCAGGGTTTCAGATTTATTGGTCATTGGGATCTCTTTTGAGGAAAGTATGACCGAAACAAAAGGGATGGGTGACACCTGAACTTGAGAGAGACCAATATTCTTCCAGGCAGGTTTAGGGAGGGTTTAAACTAAGTAGACAGGGAGATGGGATCCAAAGTGATAGATGGAACAGTTAGTGTTAAAGGTAGGTACAATGTGTAAAGAGACTGTGAGGAAAGGTAGGAAGTTGACAGATGTGAGGTCAGCATAGAACAGGCTAATGTGCTAGAACATGGTGAGTTTGGAAAAGGGATGTACTGGAACCTTTGAAAAATATTAAGAAAGGTAAATACCTGGGGTCAGATGGGATATACACCAGGTTAGTATGGGAATCAAGGGAAGAGATTTCTGTGCCATTGGGGATGATCTTTGCATATTCACTAGCTACAGGAGCAGTACCAGAAGACTGGAGGATGGCCATTACCATTCCTTTGTTCAAGAAAAGTTACTGGGATGATCCTAGGAATTACAGACATGTGAGTCTTACATCAATGGTAGGCAAACGATTGGAAAAGATTCTTAGAAACAGGGTTTATAAGCTAAGTGAGATAGGGTTTTTCTCTTTGGTGTGATGGGGATGAGAAGTATAAGATGATAAGCGACATAAATACAGAGGGCAGCCAGCATCTTTTTTCCTAGGGCTGCTATTGCTAATATGGGAAGGCATAATTTTAATGTAATTGGAGGAAAATACAAGGGGGATATCAGAGGCTTTTTTTTTAGACAAGTGGTAAGTGCATGGAACACACTGCTGGGGGTGGTGGTAGAGGCAGATACATTAGGGGCATTTAAGCACATGGATGAAAGAAAAATGAAGGACCATATGGGAAGGAAGAGTTAGAAACCCTTCTTATTTATGTAGATTAAGAGGTTGGCACAACATCGTCAGTTGAAGGGCCTGTACTATTCTATGCAATGCCACATAAGAGATTAGCTAACCAGCAGGCAAAAATAGCAAATAGCTCTCAAAGGACACAAACCCGAGGATGATTACAAGAGGAGGATTTTAACCTAGGTGGGTGGCCTCTTCTTAAGTGTTCTTTTCTCAGCCCTATTAATTAGGCATAGGACTAAAGGCACATTAATAAGATTTGACCACAAAATTCTTTTCAACCAAATAGCATGCCAAAAAATTAAAATAAAGCCAAGAATTCAATTAAATCTCTCCACCTTCACTGAAGTTCATAACACTTACAACAGTATAATTTGTCTACTTTCTTGAGAGAAGAGGATACTTTGAATTTAGGAGTAAAGGAAGAGGCAGTATATAATTAGATTGGATAAATGATTGGTAATCTTCAAAGTAGAAAAATCAGCCATCTTGGATGGAATTCAAACCATGTTATTGAGAGAAACAAGGTGGAAAATGTGATGGATGTCACTACAATATTCCACTCCTCTTTCAAGATGTTGTTTTAGAGAGCAGAAGGACTGCAGGTATATATAAAAAAAATTCTGTTTAAAAACTAAGGGTGATAAACCCAGCACTACAAACCAATTAGCTAAGTAGAAAGAGGAGGGAAACAATTAGACGCAAAAATCCAGAACAAGATTATTTGGCATTTGGGAGTTGCAGGGACTAATACACATAAGTTCATAAGCTTTAATTAAGCAAAAAAAAAAACAAGCTGCTGAAGGAATACAGCAGGTCAAGAGGTATATGTGCAGACAAAACAAACAGATGTCGTTGCAGGCCGAGACTCTGCATCAGGACTGAGAACTGTAGAGGGGAAAGAGCTGGCATGAAGTCCTGGTGTGTGTGTCTGTCTCTGTGGGAGGGGGAGAGGTGGGTGAGACAGGTGGAACCAGCCAAGGGGGGAGATGATGGGCAGATGTGGCCAGATGGGGAAGGGTTGAGAAACACTGGCAGGTGAGTGAAAGGTAGAAGCAGGTAAGGAGAAAAAAAAGTAGTCAAGAAGATGAGGCTGCAGTGAACACATAGTTTGGAAGGTGCTAAGTTGCAACACAAGAGACTGCCAATGCTGCAAGGTGATAAGTGAAATCAGAAATAGGAGGAACGGAACCAGGTGGAGGAGGAGAATGAACTTGGATAACACAGGTGGAGGCGGGGGGTTGGAAATACTGATGATGGAAAACTTGGTCCTGACACAGGGTCTTGGCCAGAAATGGCAACTGTCTCTTTGCCTCCACATACCCTGCTTGATCTACTGAATTCCTCTAACAGTGTGCTTTTTGATCTACGTTCCAGCAACCACAGTTTCTTGTGTCTCCCAGTTTTTACTAAATTTACTTGAGCCCCTTGATTAAATAAGGAAGTCAGAAGTGAGCATGATACTCCACATGCTTCCTCACTAAAACTATGTAAGAATTGTAGCAAGACTTCCATAATCTACTAATAAAATATAATCAACAGATAGGTCTTTCATTTTCTCTTTGATTAAGAAAACAGCTGCATCTTAATAAATAAAAAAGTAATCCCTTTTCAACATTCTCAACAACCTGGAACCTCCCCTTGTCACAATAGTTTCTACATTACAC
Organism: Mobula hypostoma; assembly: GCF_963921235.1. NCBI lineage: Eukaryota > Metazoa > Chordata > Chondrichthyes > Myliobatiformes > Myliobatidae > Mobula > Mobula hypostoma. The sequence continues at coordinate 20,453,501 of NC_086098.1, forward strand.
CAGTATCAAATTTATTGTAAAGTTTATTTCAGCACTTCATGGTTCTTCCAGAAGATTATTTGTTGTACGAAGTATCATAACAATCCTAACTTGTTAAAAAAAAATTATGAATCACAGATCACAGAGATGGGAATTTGTCATGTTACCTGCCTTAATTTATTATAAAACAGCATAGTTTCTGGTACTTCAGCAATTTCAAGGAAGTCAGGGTTGGTAGAGCTCTGACAGGCCAGTATTAAAATATGACACAAAAGTTCCTTCTCTTTGTCATCAGATATTTAGAAAATCTTACATCAAATTTGAAAGTATTCTACATCAAGTAGATGGCTCCACTGTGAGCTTTCAGTTTATCAGCTATTGTTATGTTAAAGAATGTACAGCGGATCTAGTAACATAAGATGAGCTTGAGCTAGACAGAATTTTAGGAGGTCAATTTGCCCATCAACTCAAATGTTGGCTCTTAGCAGAGCAACCTTATCAATCTCATGCCTTCCCCAGAGCCCTGCCAATTATTTCCTTAATTACCTATTCAATTTTCTTTCGAAAACACAAACTGATTCTGCTTCCATTGGTCCTGCTAGGCACTGAATTCACAACTTTTCTTTCATGGGAGTTTGCACTTCCTCACAGTTGAGCCAAAACTATAAATGTATGAACTGCCTAGAAGTGATCAGCCAATATCTTGTACCCATGTACCAAATCTTCTCAATATTGTTGTGTTACAAGAACCACATCTTTGGCTTCTCCAAGCTTATAGCTGAATGTTTTATACCAGTAATCATTCAAGTAAATCATTCTAATAAATAATAAGAATAAACTGGTAAATATTTAAAAAAAAAAGATTGCAATAACCTTACAGGAAGAATGGAAGCATTAGAGCCAATAACAGGACAAGTAATGTTATAGAATAAAGACAAATCTGAGAAAGTTACAGGTACTGTATGTCACATTGATCTTCACTGAAAATAAAAAGAAATAAATGAATAGTGCTATAGGCAAAGTACCAGAGAAACTACAAGGACAAAAACTGATAAATCCCAACAATTATAAAGGAAGAGAAAAAGGAAAACTACAGAATAGTTGGACTGATAAATGTTGTCAGCACACTACCAGAGGTCATCATTAAACACATGATTTCAAGGAACATTAAAAAATGATAACAATTATAGGTAATCAATGTGGTCATGACTATTAGTTCATGTTATACATTAAAATTAGTTATAAAAATAATAACACACAAAAACTAGAGGCTTACTGTTTTACTCAGGATCAAACATTTCACTGAAATTAAAGCGAATGGAATGAAAACAAAATTCCTGAAGCGTTACCCACTGAGATTTTTTGCTGTTCCATTCTGGTCAGATTTGAAGAACCAGATTTATGTTTATTGAAACTGAATTTATAGAGATGGGAAAAGAGGTTGAATTGTCATTCTTGGAAGGAAGCCAATCTTTTCTTTTCATTATGTTCTTATTTCTTGCCTCATAGATCAAAGGACAAACAATCAGGTTTTCATATCAACTCCACATGCAGCCACAGCTTTGCAAAAAGGTAATTTTGCTTTCATGAAAAAAAATCCAATAGTAAACGAAAACTCACTTTACTTTTAGTGACATGGATTTTGAACAGTTATAAATGAGTCTCACGTTGAAATGTATTCCTCTCCTCACTTGGAATTTACTTTGAGAAGAATTTTTAACATCAATAAAGTGAACAGCAATAGTGAAATACAAGGCAGGATAATTTTGATTACTAGTATCCTAATGATACTTTAATCCTGTCAATTCAAGGTTATTTGCCAATAATTTCTGTTCAGACCATCTAAATTCCAATCTAGCTAAAATTATTAATTTATTAATTAATTATGATGCAGTTACAACAACTAAGGTCTGTATAAATTATTACTATTCAGGATTTTTTCATGTGGCAATAAGAAACTTTTGATCATATCGTACTCAGCTAATTTCAAAAAATCACATCCTGAAAATGAAAGGACAACATTTTTATCAAAATACAAACCAAATATCACAATTTGAAAAGCTTGAATTCCGTAAAATTACAGATAGGCAGATGCAGACTGTGCAATCACTAATTTATTTGCTACTGTTTGGGAATTTTGTTTCAAAATTAATCAATTCCAGAACATAGTAACAGTAATGTTAGCCTATTGTAACTGGCTATTCAGCATATGCATTGCTTCTAGCCTTTTCATGGTCAAACATTTTTCTCCTTGAGGATCATTACTCATTTTATGAAAAAATTGACAAATTAAAATATTTATTATCACACTACATTTTTGTGATCTGTTTATAGGCTTGTGAAATGCACGTTTCAACAGCAGTTTTGAAAACCTTATACTACTTTCTTTCACCCTAATTTTCATCCCTCTTCATCTCCCACTAAGTCATTTGCTGTGTACCAGTTATATCTAAATCATGTAGCAGTGTGATCACTGAAGTTGAGTATGATTTTCTCCTAAGAGGTTGTCTATTGGTGGCTGTTGAGCAGGGGTTGGCAACCTGGGGTCCACAGACCCCTCAGCTAATGGTAGGGGTCGATAAAAAAGGTTGGGAACTCCTGCTGCAAAGGCTGACCAGGATCCAAATATTTCAGTACAGAGTGGTTATGGGTAAGTGGAGGCTCTGGTTAGTAGTTGGGTCTTTTGGTTGTTCAGTCTCCCCTTTTGCAAACGCCTCTTGTTCTCTATGGCACACTGGAGGTCACTCTCATGTAGCACAGCTCTCTCTTGAACAGATTTCCTCCAAGTTCATCTACTGAGTGCAATGCCTTCCCAGTTCTTAGATGTCGTGTTAAGTTTCTTCAGGCTGATTTTGATGTTACTTTCAAGCATTTCCTTTGCCCATCAGGGGCTTGCTGAACTAGGAGTAAATGATCTGTTTGAAGAGAACTGAGTTAGGCAGAACATAACATCGGAGCTGGTGTTGCTTTATCATGCTGGAAATGCTGTTCATGTTGGACTCCTCCAGTATGTTGTTCCAGCTGATCCTCAAAATCTTTTGTAAGGCTTTTTGGTGGTATTGTTTCAGTGTTTTCAGATGTTTACTCTAAGTGGCCCATGATTCAACTCCATACAGCAATCCTTCCTCCATACAGGAAGGATGACTATTGTATAGATCAAATGTAGGTCATGGTCTTCAAAGGCTCTTTCCTTAATCTTCCATAGGCACCACTAGCAATACTCAGGCAATGGTTGATCTCTGAATTGATGTCTGCTTTTGATGAGAGAATTCTGCCATGGTAGAGAAAGTGGTCTACATTTTCAAGGGTGATATCGTCAACTTTTATGGAGGCTCAATAAGCGGCTGGTCTTTTTTAATATTCAAAACAAGACCTAGGGTCCTATATAATATATATAGGTAAAGGCATTCAGGATACATTGCATCTTAAATCATATGGTCACTTTTCATCTATAAGCTTTGATGATGAGTGTTACTATGTTGCTTGGAAGCAAGAGAATTCATAAAGCCTACAGTTCTGCTAGGATTTATGTCTATTTCTCCCTCGTTGAAGGAATTTAGGTCTATTGAAGAATTTTTGCAACCATCACCACAAGACTTGCTGAGTCGATAGGGATCTGAAATAGATTCTTAGTCCTCACCGCCATATAAATCAGGTTCTTATAATTAAGATCATTGATGCATTGAGAGGGAAGTTTGAAAAACTCAAATTCAAATAGTTTTCATGTGATATTCCAAGTCATGCATGAATTATGTACATATACTTCTCAATTTAAATCTTTTCAATTCCCTTCTTGCAAATAAGAGCAGAATATTTTATATTTGTCTTGTTAAAAGGAGATTCTATCTGCACAATTTTTGGAACTGAAACCATGGAAATATAAGGAATCCATTCACGTAGTTCAGTCAGGGAAGTGAATATACAATTAAATGAAAAGATAGTGAGAGATGTTAAGGAACAGAAGGCTCTTGAAATGTATGTAAGTGCTTAAAGGATAGGTCAATAGGATGGTCAATAAACCAAATCCTCTATTAGCTGTGGCAAAGAATATGTGAGCAGTGAGCTTATACTGCAACCATACACAATAACTACAGACCAAGTACTGCACACTTAATTTGAGTTATTACAGGATATAATTCTACTGGAGAGGGTGCACGGGAGGTTTACTGTACATCATGAAAACACTGCATGCAATACTTACTGCTAACAGGATAGGGAAATACCTTCAGAAATGCAAGCTAAAGTACTTAACAAATAATCTATAAAATTGTGACAACTTATTTATCATTCATTTATAACATTTAATAATCGCATTTACATTTACAATAAAAGAGAATCTAACCATCTATCTTCAATATTCAACAATAATGTCATGATTTTAAAAAAATCCCACTGCACCCCAAAGAATTTAAAGATTAACTTTATTGTTACATATACTTGCTGAAACATCAAAACATACAGTGAAATGCGTTGTTTGCATCAATGACCAACACAGTCCAAGGATATGGGGGCAGCACCCTGCAAATGTTGCCAAGCTTCCAGCGTCAACACAGCTTGCCCACAACTTATAACTCTAACCTGTAGCCTTTGGAATGTGGAAGGAAACCGGAGCAACTGCAGAAAACTTAGGCAGTCACCAAAAGAACGTACAAACTCCTTACAGACAGCAGTGGGAATTGAACCCTGATTGCTGATCACCAGTGCTGTAAAGCATTACGCTGGTTGCTATTCTATTATGCCACCCTTTTTAAATATTGATCTACAACTTTCCTGGACTAGTGATTTAAATTCTGGTCCAAGACGAGGCTAGTTAGAATATGGAGAGGGGCTTCCCTAGCAGACTTCCAAAAGTTATTCCACTATCAACAACTTACAAGACAGGGAAGTATAAGAATATTCATCACTTGCTTAATGATTGAAATTCCAACAATTCAAAAACCTTAATGTTACGGACAAAGTAGTATATTTAATTGTTAGCCATACCAGATTTGAAACATTCACTTTCTTTACCACCAATACACTGTGATCACAGTATGTACCAACTACAAAATGCACTGCACCAATTTGTCAGGTCTTCTCAATTAACATCTCCTAAAGCCAGGACTTTCAGGACACAGAATGAACAAGGTGCATGAAAATACCTCTACCTGCAATTTCTCCTCCAAGTCAAAAAATATCTGACTTGGGAATATATCATCTTTTCTTAACCACTGCTGGGTTTGAAACTGGAACTTACAGCCAGTGCACTGTGAAATTTTCATCAGGAGGATTAAAGCAGGTCCACTGCCATCTTTTTAAGAGAAAACAATAGAAAGCAAATGTTCAGCATCATCCACAACCCATAAAATAAAGAATACGTACAGTGGCTTGCAAAAGTTTGGACACCCCGGTCAAAATTTCTGTTACTGTGAATAGCTAAGCGAGTAAAAGATGAACTGATTTCTAAAAGGCATAAAGTTAAAGATGAGATATTTCTTTAATATTTTAAGCAAGAAAACTTTTTCATTTCCATCTTTCACAGTTTCAAAATAACGAAAAAGGAAAAGGGCCCAAAGCAAAAGTTTTGGCACCCTGCATGGTCAGTACTTAGTAACACCCCCTTTGGCAAGTATCACAGCTTGTAAACACTTTTGTAGCCAGCTAAGAGTCTTTCGATTCTTGTTTGGGGGAATTGTGCCTATTCTTCCTTGCAGAAGGCTTCTAGTTCTGTGAGATTTTTGGGCTGTCTTGCATGCACTGCTCTTTTGAGGTCTATCCACAGATTCTCGATGATGTTTAGGTCAGGGGACTGCGAGGTCTATGGCAAAACCTTCAGCTTGCGTCTCTTGAGGTAGCCCATTGTGGATTTTGAGGTGTGTTTAGGATCATTATCCTGTTGTAGAAGCTATCCTTTTTTCATCTTCGGCCTTTTTACAGATGGTGTGATGTTTGTTTCCAGAATTTGCTGGTATTTAATTGAATTCATTCTTCCCTCTACCAGTAAATGTTCCCCATGCCACTGGCTGCAACACAAGCCGAAAGCATGATCGATTCACCCCGATGCTTAACAGTTGGAGAGGGGTTCTTTTCATGAAATTCTGCACCCTTGTTTCTCCAAACATTGCTCATTGCAGCCAAAAAGTTCTATTTTAACTTCATCAGTCCACAGGACTTGTTTCCAAAGTGCATCAGGCTTGTTTAGATATTCCTTTGAACCTTTGGAATAGAACTCAAGAGGCACAAGCTGAAGGGTTTGCCATGGCTCTCACAGTCCCCTGACCGAAACATCATCGAGAATCTGTGGATAGACCTCAAAAGAGCAGTACATGAAAGACAGCCCAAGAATCACACAAAACTAGAAGCCTTTTGCAAGGAAGAATGGGCGAAAATACCCCAAACAAGAAATGAAAGACTCTTAGCTGGCTACAAAAAGCATTTACAAGCTGCGATACTTGCTAAAGGGGGTGTTATTAAGTACTGACCATGAAGGGTGCCCAAACTTTTGCTTCAGACCCTTTTCCTTTTTTGGTATTTTGAAACTGTAAAAGATGGAAATAAAAAAGTTTTCTTGCTTAAAATATTAAAGAAATATCTCATCTTTAACTTTATGCCTTTCGGAAATCAGTTCATCTTTTACTCGCTTAACTATTCACAGTAACAGATATTTTGACCGGGGTGCCCAAACTTTTGCATGCCACTGTATCACCTTCACAGAAAACTGGTCAAAGAATTTGAAAGGAATATTTTTTCAGCGATTTTTTCACAGAAACGGCCTGGGAGTTGTCTTTTCCAAATTTACAAAAAAGACCAATATAAGCAATTCACATACTTATAATAAAGGCAGCTGGAATAACAATACTAATTTTGGAAAGGTTCCCGAACCTTCAAATTTTTCTCTAAAAGTCAAGTGCATTTTAATTATGCATTGACATACCACTTAAACCCATCAACCCTGGAGCTTTATACAGCATTTTCCAAATCCATATTTTAAATCCTGCTATACAAACTAAATCCCTAATTACCATTCCCAGAAGGAATTCTCTACAATGTTACATTAAACATTTTCAACAGTCTATCTTTGAAAGGAAAATCTACATAAGCACAATAAAGTACTTACATTTCAAGCAATTCTAGTAATTCAAGGGAAAAGTAAATTTTATGTTTTTTTGTATTTAATTTGGGTAAGAGACAGAAATAACTCACTTTCGTAAGGTTTGAAGAAGCACTCAGGTGGGTTACTAGAGCAATACTCAACAACTTTCTCCAGTAATTCAGCAAGAGCTAAAGTTTAAAGAAAGACACAAGATGTTAATTCACAACAAACAAACGTAGAAAATTTGAAATAAATGCAGATGCAAAAACAAACAACAGAAGCAGAAAATGCTGGAAATACCCAATATATTAGTCTGTGTCTTCGGGAGGAAAATCAAAGTTAATTTTTAGGTTAAAAACCCTTCGTAAAAATTACCTTCACAGACTATTATTTAACTGAAATAAAACATATTTTTAAAATTTGAGGCATTCTGTAGGATGTAAGTCAAATATTATCTTCAACCCCTTTCAAACGAAAAGAAGATTTTTTATAAAAAGCAGTAACAAATGTTTTTGAAAAGAAATAGTACCCCCGCTAGCAGTTTTATGTAAAATCCAGATCTAAATTTCTTGACTGGATGTTTTAATCAAGTTGTCTTATTGCTGGTAGCACTGAAAAAAGTAATAAAATTAGCAATTTTACAATTTATTCAAACCTCCTATCTACTGACCAAAATATTTTCCAGTAAAAGCAGATATCCATCATTTAAATGACAATATTAAACAAATGGTACGTAGTTTTTGTTCATGTCAGTTTTTCAGCATCCAAAACATATATCAACAATATTATACAATTCCCCAAAGGTTAGAAATGTAAACAAATAGAAGCCAGACTAACTTTTGATTTGCCGGAGAAGAATAGATACAGTTTGCCTACTTATTATTTGTAATGCAATTAGTTGTTCAAGTAGTAGGTTATTGCACTGAGGGAAAGTCTCTTTTATATGAAACTCTTACAGAACTTTCACCTTTCCACGTTGACGCATCATAATCCCCAAATTCTGATGTCAAAAGTCCACAGATAATTAGCAATGGGTAATGTTTCCGTGAAAATTTACCTGGGGTGATGTTACTGCGTTCCTTACCAGGTCTCACCCATCACTTACCAGCTTGTACTCCATCCCCTCCCCCCACCTTCTTACTCTGGCTGCTGCCCCCTTCCTTTCCAATCCTGATGAAGGGTCTCAGCTTGAGATATTGACTCTTTATTCCTTTTCATAGATGTTGCCTGACAGGTGAAGGGGTGAGGTGATGAAGTAGGAATCTGGAAGGAGATAAGTGGAAGAGATAGAAGGCCAAAGAAGGTGAAATATGATAGGAGAGGATAATGGACTATGAATGAAATGCAAGGAGAAGGCGAACCAGAAGGAAGTGACGGGCAGGTGAGGAAAAGAAAAGGGTGAGAGCATAACTAGAATGGAAAAAGAAGAGAGAAGACAAAAGGGTGTAGAAATTACCAGTGGTTGGAGAAGTTGATGGTCATACCATCAGATTGGAGGCTATCCAGATGGGATATGAAGTGTTGCTCCTCGAACTTAGGTTTGGCCTCATCACGGCAGTAGAAGAAGCTGTGGACAAACGTGTCGGAATGGGAATGGAAAGTGGCCACTGGGAGCTCCTGCCTTTTGCAATGGACAGGAAAAAGGTGCTTGACAAAGCAGTCCACCAATCTGCATTAGGTCTCAAGGAGATGTACAGGAGGCCACACCAGAAGTACCGGATACCATAGATGATCCCAAAAGACTCAAAGGTGAAGAGTCACCTGTATCTGGAAGGACTATTTGGGATGCTGAACAGTGTTAGGGTGGACAAGGGAGTCAAATAAAGTGGAAAGTCCCCGATGTAAGGTGAAGAGGCTGCTGATTGTTGATTCATAATAGGACTCAATAGACTTAAGGATATCTACATTAGGTGCAAATGTGTCTTTTGATGTAGCAACTATCTATGCTTTTTTTGAAAATATATGCTACAGACTAGATAGACAATCTAAAAGATCATCAAAGCACTTCATCCCAATGACTATAAATGATTCAGAAATTCAGAACAGTAAGGCCGTAAAACTTATGATACATTCCTGAAGAATTACTTTCCTAAATCTTTAACTGGATTTGGATTATCTTTCAATCTGGGGAAACAGAATAACTTACTGTCGATTTTTCAACTAATGATTTATATTCAGAATTTATTCAATCATTCATAGTTCAGGTTAATCTCAGTTGTAACTTATCTTTAAACACTTTAAAATTTTCCAAGGCACAAATCCATGGTCTCATGAGACTAACGGATGCCAAAAACAACATACCTTTGACTATTTCTTTTAAACAAAATTCAAAGTTCAAAATAAATTTATTATCCTCATAATTTTAAGCTGCATGGAAGTAGGTACAGAGGAGATGTCAGGGGTAAGTTTTTTACGCAGAGAGTGGTGAGTGCATGGAATGGGCTGCCGATAGCGGTGGAGGAGGCGGTAATGATAGGGTTTTTAAAGAGACTCCTGGATAGGTAATGGAGCTTAAAAAAATAAAGGGCTATGGGTAACCCTAGGTAATTTTTAAAGTAAGTACATGTTCGGCACAGCATTGTGGGCTGAAGGGCCTGTATTCTGCTATATAACCATATAACAATTACAGCACGGAAACAGGACATCTCGGCCCTTCTAGTCCGTGCCGAGCTCTTACTCTCACCTAGTCCCACCGACCTGCACTCAGCCCATAACCCTCCATTCTTTTCCTGTCCATATAGCTATCCAATTTAACTTTAAATGACAACAAACCTGCCTCAACCACTTCTGCTGGAAGCTCGTTCCACACAGCTACCACTCTCTGAGTAAAGAAGTTCCCCCTCATGTTACCCCTAAACTTTTGCCCTTTAACTCTCAACTCATGTCCTCTTGTTTGAATCTCCCCCACTCTCAATGGAAAAAGCCTATCCATGTTAACTCTATCTATCCCCCTCATATTTTAAATACCTCTATCAAGTCCCCCCTCAACCTTCTACACTCCAAAGAATGAAGCTCTAACTTGTTCAACCTCTCTGTAACTTAGGTGATGAAACACAGGTAACATTCTAGTAAAACTTCTCTGTACTCTCTCAATCTTTCCTATAATTCGGTGACCAGAACTGTACACAATACTCCAAATTTGGCCTTACCAATGCCTTGTACAATTTCAACATTACATCCCAACTCCTATATTCAATGCTCTGATTTATAAAGGCCAGCATACCAAAAGCTTTCTTCACTACCCTATCCACATGAGATTCCACCTTCAGGGGACTATGCACCATTATTCCTAGATCCCTCTGTTCTACTGCATTCTTCAATGCCCTACCATTTACCATGTACGTCCTATTTCGACTAGTCCTACCAAAATGTAGCACCTCACATTTATCAGCATTAAACTCCATCTGCCAGCTCTCAGCCCACTCTTCTAACTGGCCTAAATCTCTCTGCAAGCTTTGAAAATCTACTTCATTATCCATAACTCCACCTATCTTAGTATCATCTGCATACTTACTAATCCAATTTACCATCCCATCATCCAGATCATTAATATATATGACAAACAACATTGGACCCAGTACAGATCCCTGAGGCACACCACTAGACACCGGCCTCCAATCTGACAAACAGTTATCCACCACTACTCTCTGGTGTCTCCCATCCAGCCACTGCTGAATCCATTTTACTGCTTCAATATTAATACCCAAGGATTGAACCTTCCTAACTAACCTTCCATGTAGAACCTTGTCAAAGGCCTTACTGAAGTCCATATAGACAACATCCACCGCTTTACCCTCGTCAACTTTCCTAGTATCCTCTTCAAAAAATTCAGTAGGATTTGTCAAACATGACTTTCCATGCACAAATCCATGTTGACTGTTCCTAATCAGACCCTATCTATCCAGATAATTATATATATCATCTCTAAGAGTACCTTCCATCAATTTACCCACCACTGACGTCAAACTCACAGGCTGACAATTCGTTTTTAAACAATGGAACAACATGAGCAATACGCCAATCCTCCAGCATCATCCCCGTTTCTAATGACATTTGAAATATTTCTGTCAGAGCCCTTTCTATTTCCACACTAACTTCCCTCAAGGTCCTAGGGAATATCCTGTCAGGACCCGGAGACTTATCCACTTTTATATTCCTTAAAAGCTCCAGTACTTCCTCTTCTTTAATCATCATAGTTTCCATAACTACTCTACTTGTTTCCCTTACCTTACACAATTCAATATCCTTCTCCTTAGTGAATACCGAAGAAAAGAAATTGTTTAAAATCTTCCTCATCTCTTTTTGCTCCACACATAGCAGTCCACTCTGATTCTCTAAGCGACCAATTTTATCCCTCACTATCCTTTTGCAATTAATATAACTGTAGAAACCCTTTGGATTTATTTTCACCTTACTTGCCAAAGCACCCTCATATCTTCTTTTAGCTTTTCTAATTTCTTTCTTAAGATTCTTTTTACATTCTTTATATTCCTTGAGCACCTCATTTAATCCAAGCTGCCTATATTTATTGTAGATCTCCCTCTTTTTCCGAACCAAGTTTCCAATATCCCTTGAAAACCATGGTTCTCTCAAACTTTTTACTTTTCCTTTCAACCTAACAGGAACATAAAGATTCTGTACCCTCAAAATTTCACCTTTAAATGACCTCCATTTCTCTATTACATCTTTCCCATAAAACAAATTGTCCCAATCCACTCCTTCTAAATCTTTTCGCATCTCCTTAAAGTTAGCTTTTCTTCAATCAAAAATCTCAACCCTGGGTCCAGTCCCGTCCTTCTCCATAATTATATTGAAACTAATGGCATTGTGATCACAGGACCCGAAGTGCTCCCCAACACATACCTCTGTCACCTGACCTATCTCATTCCCTAATAGGAGGTCCAACACTGCCCCTTCTGTAGTTGGTACCTCTATGTATTGCTGCAAAAAACTATCTTGCACACATTTGACAAACTCCAAACCATCCAGCCCTTTTACAGAATGGGTTTCCCAGTCTATGTGTGGAAAATTAAAATCTCCCACAATGACAACCTTGTGCTTACTACAAATATCTGCTATCTTCTTACAAATTTACTCCTATAATTCTTGCTCCCCATTAGGTGGTCTATAATACACCCCTATAAATGTTACTACACCTTTCCCATTCCTCAATTCCACCCAAATAGCCTCCCTAGACGAGTCCTCTAATCTATCCTGCCAAAGCTTGTCTATCCTGACAAGCAATGCAACACCTCCCCATCTTAACCCTCCGATTCTATCACACTTGAAGCAACAAAATCCAGGAATATTTAGTTGCCAATCACACCCCTCCTGCAACCATGTTTCACTAATAGCTGCAACATCATATTTCCAGGTATCAATCCATGCTCTAAGCTCGTCCACCTTTCTTACAATGCTCCTAGCATTAAAATAGATGCATTTAAGAAACTCTCCACCTCTTACTCTCTGTTTATCCCTAATGGTGCAAACAACTTTGTTGTCTTTTTCTTCCTTCTCCTCTACATCTTTGGACTGAGTGCTCTCGTTCTCTGTCCCCTGCCTATCCTCCCTCACACACTGTCTACTAGCTTTCTCTATTTGTGAACTAACCTCCTCTCTCCTAGTTTCTTCAATTTGATTCCCACCCCCCAACCATTCTAGTTTAAAGTCTCTCCAGTAGCCTGTAGATTTTCTATGTTTCTATATGTCACCATATACGACTCTGAGGTTCATTTTTCTTGCAGGCATACAATAAATCCATAATAGAGTCGATAAAAGATCACACCAACTTGAGCGTTCAACCAATGTGCAAAAGACAACAAATTGTGCAAAAAGAAATAAATAAATAAGCAATAAATATGGAGAACATGAGATGAAGATTCCTTGAACCTCCAGAGTCTGTAGGTTGTGGCAACATTTCAATGCTGGGGTAAGTGAAATTGTGAAACCTCAGCACAACTTTTGTTGGAAAGAAGCAGAATATAGCTATTTCTACAATTCCTAAAATAATACCGTCTGCAGAATGTGGCCATTGCTGATGAGGACAGCATTCATTGTCCGTTCCTATTTGCCATTAAGAACTTAGTGGGGAATGGTTTTCTTGAACCACTGTGGTGCTGCTGCCTTCAGATTCACACACACAGAAAAAAGAAGTGAAAGAAAATAAGTTAGATTTTCCATTGATTGGCAAGCCAATTATACAAGATCTTGTAATTTTATCAGTTCTATGAGAAGACCTCCAAACCAGTCTTCTGCTAGGAAGCGGCCTGCAGCTGATTGGTGTGAACCAGTGCAACATGAAGCCTGAGTGTAACTGACAAACTTTGATGCCTGAATTATCAGTGAAGCCCCACTTCTAGTTTGCTAGCATCAAGATTGTCACTGAGATTTAAAATTGATGTATGGTTCTGACATTATCAATACTGTTACAACAGACTAACAACAGGAAAATAAATAAGTATATTTTAATGAAGCTAATTAAAATAAATCAAAAAGACAGATTTCTTTATACTCAACCTCTGTTTCAACATTCAATGGAGCTCCTGCATTGCCCTGATCAATAGGACAGAGTTCCTGGCAAAATTATCTGGAAAATCTGCAGAAGTTTGTGACCTGACTGGAATCAATGACAAATGAAGAGAGAATGCAGCAGCCCCAAAATCAGTGACCAGCTGAACAAAAGTTCAGTAGCTCTGGAATCCCACATTTCACTCCAGTCAAGCAGGTAAAAAGTAGAATTTACAAGGGAGATTATAAATTTACAACCACAAATCCATCCTATTGTTGAAGAAATGTTTAAAGTTTCCACTGAAAATTGAAATACTTGCTTTTTATTTTGTACTTATAGAATGCTTGTCAAAAATACATTGATAATGATATAAACTTGAAAACTTACTGTTTCCTTTGATAATTTCAGGCCTGGTTGTCATAGTTTTACACAACAGCTTTTTACAGCACTCTAACCAGTCTGCCTGCTTCTCTGAATTCTTCAGTAATTTGATAACTTCATTATCTAAGCAGTAATAAGATCAGTTATAGGTTATATTACATTATATTACATTTTTGTTTAAAGAAAATCACTATATTCAGACAAAATTTGCATTGTAAGTGGCTAATGGAAGCACTTGCATTTATGTAGTATCTTTCAAAGAATCCTTTAAATACTCCACTTGTGACAACAACTTCAGGTTAAGACAAATGATGAAGTTCAAGTTACTTAGATTACATAGGTACATTTATTAAACATATGTGCATTGAAAGACGCCATTTGCATTAACTGGGCAACACACACATAATGCTGGAAGAACTCAGCAGGTCAGGGAGCATCTGTGGAGGGAAATAAACAGTTGACATTTTGGGTCAAGACCCTTCTTCAAGACTGACGAAAGGTCTCACTCTGAATATTTCCCTCCACAGATGCTGACTGACTTGCTGAGTTCCTCCAGTACTTTTTGTGTTTTACTCTGGATTTCCAGCATCTGCAGAATCTGTTGTGTTTATGAACACAATCTGAAGACATGTCAGGACAACAACTCACAAATGTCACCATACACTCCGGTGCCAACATAGCATGTATACAATTTTCAACAGAAAAACAGCAAAACAAACCCTTTCCCAACTCTATACACACACACACACTCTTGACAGATATGTGCTAAGCTTCCTTTAATTACCCATTAAAATATAATCTTGCAGAAATGGATTGCAGAAACAAGGAAAATTCCTTTCTTTCTTCATCCATCTTTTTATTTATTTCTCTTTTTATACCGAATTTCATTCTCAATTAACCTCCTCTAATTTATACTTGTGTCTCTTTGTGTGGTTTACTTCATAATCCTACATCTATTACTTTGGGAGTTCCTTGCCAGTTAAATCGGTCCCAGATGAATGTTTATTTCATACACTTACAGCTCAAGCTGTTGTTAAGATTAAATAGTAAAGATAATTTTAATTAATTGGAGACTCCTAAGAGAAATGATGGCCAAAAGTTATGAGGGCAGGGACAAGATACTGGGACTATATCTGCTGGACCAGTAAAAGTTGTGAAATAATTTAATACAGATTGAAAAGTATAAACTCTTTTGACATGGTGAATTGTGAAAAACAATTTTCCCTAATTGGCAATTGAGTATTACTAAGCATAATAGCACTTATTGTCTGGGTTGGGGTGGCAAGGGGTGGTAATAATAGTCAGCCATGTTAGTGTGAGTAGTTTCAGAAATAGGTCAGGCAGAGTGAGGATAAAAGATGTCTTCTCAGAAGGACATTGGTGAGGTTTTATAGCAATTTGATGGTTTTGTGGCTTTATATATTTTTTCTTTAATTCCAGATTTATTTAGCTGCCTAAATTTCAATTCTCCACCTGCCTTGGTATCATTTGAACACATGTCTCAGGATCAAATTTTCCAGAGCAATAACTGCTATACTAGATTTGAACCCAAGTCTTAGGATCAGTATTCCAAACAAGGACTGCTATACTACTGATATTAAACAAAAAATACTGGAAATACTTTGCAGGTCAGACAACGTTTGTTGTAAAAGAAACAGAGCCAATGCTTCAGGTTGAAGATGCTTTGTCAGAATTGGTAAGAAAGGCTTATTAAGTGATACTGAGGATGTGGGAGGGAGAATGTCTCTATTAGGGTAAAAACCAGTGTAACCATGGGGATAAGCTGCAAACAAGGTGTTCTGGTCAATGAGTGAATGGGCACAATAGACAAAAGATTATATATAAAAGACTGCAGAGTTACAAAATGCAAAGCAGGAGGTATATTCAGCAGGTCATGCTAGTCCACAACTCCCAAAGGAAGAGTTCAATACAAGAAACAACCAAGTTACCAATTTACCCAAACTGTGATTCTGTCATAACAATGACATGGTCAGATCAGTTATCAATATCAATGACTGCAGATGCAGGAATCTGGGTCTTGATGCAACGTTTGACCTGAAACACTGACATTTTTCCCCACTCCACCCCCCACTGTAAGAAATGTATAGAAACATTAATAATGAAAAGCAAAACATTTTAAACAGATTCTGTAAAATATAATATAAATGCAATGGTCAAAAGCAGTTTAAAATTATATTATGCTGTAAATGTAATTTTACTGATGTATTCAAATAATATCTCTCAACACTTTTGCACTGCCGTTACTTTCATACTGGGTAATGGCTTTCAGCAAATATTCATTAAGTATTTGAGTAGAGAGAATCATTTCATGTGACAACTCTGATCAACCATCTTCTTTCTATCTGAGGTGGCATACACAAATTAATATTCTTTTTTAATAATGTGAAATGCTATTGTTATTTGTATCAAGTAGAAATGAAAGTCACTTTCACCCTTTAGGTATCCAACAACATGTTTTAAGACATTTCCCAAAGAATCTTACTAATGCACTCATTTATTAATGTTTTACCTTGTTTTAGAACAAGATTTTTCACTGGTTCTTGAAGGTAACACTGTGGTATAGGGTAAGAGGAAAACAGCGGCCAAGGATATGGGTCATTTTCCTGGGGGATAAAGTGCAAAATAAAATTGGAAGACACAGATTTAAAGCAATGAATTTATTGAGTTTTTTTTAAACAGCAGCTTAGGACTGTCATGTTCACTGTTTTCCTTGTGAAGATAATATATTATAATCTAAAGCCTCTAACCTAGAAAAACAATACAGAATGACCTCTATTCTGCCTCTTTCACAAGAAAAACTAGCATAACCTGCAATGCAAAAACTATTATTGTACTGTACTGATGTCTACGCATAAGATGCTAACGCCCTAAGGAGAAACCAGTATTTTTAGTTGGATTACTAATACTTTTCCATGACAGTAATTTCCTCATCCTTTGTGTAAAGTTGACAGCTAATAGAAACATAAAGCTTACAAAAAAATGCTGTAAGAGATGCTACACCTTGTGCATACTGATGAGGGTAATCACAAACACCACATAATCGTTCTCTGGCTACGTTTATCCACAAAAAATACAAGCCACAAAAATAAAAACTACTGATTATACATCATAAATAAATTAATTTGCATGGCTCAAATTTTAGATGCTGCAGAAATTATCTATTTTTTCATCAATAAATCAAATGGTTGATTTGCCATTACTGACCATCACTATTTCAAAATTGCTGTAGAATTGTAATAAGATCAAACTACACTCAATAGATCTTCAAACAAGTCTGATCCATATTTTTGTTCTCACATTTTCTATGTTTAAAAATTTTCTATATTTAAAGTAAAATTCATATAACCTCAAAATCTTTACAAACTTGGTGGATAACAGAAGAAAAGCTTGCAAACAGTTTATCAACTTACTTTAAAGAGATCAAAGAAAGAGACCATTTAAAGGCAAGATCTATTAGGACTTTGTACTTTTCAATTTGAAGAATTCCGAAACATCCCTGGATGTTGTTAAGAAATTCCAAGTTAAACAGATATGGACAGCTTTATTCACATTTTCAGTAAACAGAAATTCACAGCTTATAATCTTCCCAATGTGGCACTTACTAGCATTAATTCAACAATGGTGCTCACTAAGACTAAATGTTAATAAATTCCTGACCTAAATGTGTAATCCATGAGTAATGAGGTTGTGCATTGGCTATGTCAGCCTGCACGTGAGCTGAATTTTCTTCTATTCAATAGCTCCCCAATGTACTTTCCACTTTGGATAATAAAATTACACCAATTAAATTTCAGTTGTTAAAAAAAGTAAAGATCACTTGGGATTCATCAAGGCCGCAAGACCACATTACTGCTCACACTGGGCTACTTTTCTGAAATATTCTTTGAAGCAATTAAGACAGCTTAGAGGACATCAAGGGCCAAAATGTAAAAATGGGATCACCCATTGAGGTGACAAGCTTACTATCTTAAGGGATATTATTGGACAACAGAAGAACCGATGCTTAGCCATATGACATTGGGTACCTTTATTTGAAAAAGGTCTTCACAATATTCCACCTAAAAACAGTGGAAGGTGAAGAGAAGCAGGGCGCCGCGCGTGCGCAGCCCTCCGATGAAAAATAATATCGTATCTGTTAAATAGGGGCCATGGACAATTCTGATTTGATGAAGATGGACGTGAAAGCACAGAGGAACATCTGGAAACATTTCTGAAAAGCTCATTCGCTGCTGTCGTTACTGCGCGGTCGGGAATCTTTTGGAGGGTAGGCCTCAAAATCACCGGCTTTGCCTGCTGTTGGTGACCGAGATGGAGGTCGAATCGTTCGGATAGAGATGGTGCTCAGTACTCGGTGTCGGAGAGCTGATCAGAGCTTGAAATTTTCGGATGACTCAGAGTGGTTATACCCATGGTCGGGTACGGCAGGGAGAGGTTTTCTTCCTTCTCTCCTGAGGCGTGGGACATTTGAGTGACTTTGAACTTCTACTGTGCTCATGGACTTCTTCATCAAGTTATGATATTGTTGCACTGTCATAACTATATGTTATAATTATGTGGTTTTGTTAGTTTTTTTCAGTCTTGGTCTGTCCTGTGTTTTGTGATATCACACCAGAGGAAATATTGTATCATTTCTTAATGCATGCATTACTAAATGACAATAAAAGAGGACTGCGTGTCTTCATAATCTAAAAAAAAAGTTAGCAATTGAACTTCTAGTTGTGTGACTGGATACTATTATAAGATGGTGGAAGAGTAGAAAACAATTGGGCAGAAATTGAGCAACACACACAAAATGCTGGAAGAACGCTACAAGTTTTGTAGAATCTGCATAATCTCATGTGCTTATGGAAATGTAAAATGAGCAATGACAAAATACATTTCAGGGCTGAAATGACTAACACGAGAAGACACAGTTTTAAGGTGCTTGGAAGTAGGTACAGAGGGGATGTCAGGGGTAAGTTTTTTACGCAGAGTGGTGAGTACGTGAAATGGGCTGCCGGTGACTGTGGTGGAGGCGGATACAATACAGTCTTTTAGGAGACTCCTGGATAGGTATATGGAGCTTAGAAAAGTATAGAGCTAGTGGTAACCCGAGGTAATTTCTAAAGTAAGTATATGTTTGGCACAGCATTGTGGGCCAAAGGGCCTGTATTGTGTTGTAGATTTTTCTATGTTTCTAAAATGATATTACAGTTTGCAGATCAGAGTTTTCTCATCCACTGTCTTTTATTGGACTGTATAATTTTGTTACAGTGATACCTTAGTTTGGATTGATGAATTTTAGGACATGGTGCAAAAATCATATCAAATTCTTTTAGTTTAGCTGGTTGAGAATAAGTAATTGAGTTGGATTTTCAGCCCTGTACATACATAAATCAGTATTTTCTATCTGTCAGAATGAAAGGTGATTACAGATCATTTGCTGACTGAATCATGCCACTCCAGGAATTTGACATATTCTGCTGATGACATTTTCAGCCTTGGATGTGTATTCTGACAACGGCTGAGGCAATCAGTAAACATTGCTCCAAAGTGTGTCATTGGACAATATCAGTACTGCCAATTTCAATAAAGGTCCTCATTCCCAGCAATATAATTTAAGGAAGTTATCCACACTGCTGGGAACACAAGTCAATTATTAATTTATAGTCGGATCATGGGGTCATAGTCCATAGCTTCCTGAAAGTAGCTGCACAAGTTGATAGGGTGGCAAAGAAAGCATGTGACACATTTGCCTTTATTTGACAAGGCACAGAGTTCAAGAGTTGGGAAGTTATGTTGCACCTTTATAAAACACTTGTTAGCTGCATCTAGAGTACTGCATTGAAATCCGGTCGTCCCATTATAGGGAGAGTGAAGAAGAGGTTTACCAGGATGCTGCCTAGATTACAGGGCATATGTTACAAAGAGTGGTTCGTCAAACTGGGTTGTTTTCATTGGAGCAGGAGAGGCTGAGGGGAGATCTGATAGAAGTTTATAAGGTTAAGAGAGGCATAGATCCACAATGGTATTTTTCTCCCAGAGTCAAAATATCTAATACTGTATAGGAGGGCTTGCATCTGACGTGAGAGGTGAAAAGTTTGAATAAGATACATAGGGCAATTTTATTTTGAACGAAAAATGTGGTTAGTGCCTGGAGTGCACTGGCAAGGGTGGTGGAGCAGGAAGATATGATAAAAGCTTTACAAGGCTCTTAGGTAGGCACATGAATATACAGAGAGTAGAGAGATGTAGACCATGTGCAGGTGGCAAGGGTTAATTTAATTAGGTGTCATTAGTTTATTAGTTTGGTACAACTTAGTGGGCCAATGTGCCTGCTCCTGTACTATCTCGCTTTGTGCACAAAATTCTATGTGTCTTTTCCCCTTCAGTGCCACAGTTCATGACAGTATTATGATCATACTGGTTTTTTTAGTTGCCCTCTGTTGATTTTTAAATATTTCCCAATCTTCTAAGTTCCCACTAATTTTTGCTCTATTATATGCCCTCTCTTGTCGCTTTTATGTTGGCTTTGGTTTCCCTTGTCGGGCACAGTTATGTCATCCTGTCTTTAGAATAATTCTTCTTCTTCTTTGGGATGTATCTATCCTGCGCCTTCCAAATTGCTTCCAGAAATTTCACCCATTGCTGCTCTGCTGTCATCTCTGCTTATATACCCAATCAACTTTGGCCAGCTCATCTCTCACACCTCTGTAATTCCCTTTGATCCACTGTAATGTTGATACATTTGACTTTAGCTTCTCCCTCTCAAATTGCAGGGTTAATTCTATCATATTATGGTCACTGCTTCCTAAGAGTTTCTTTACCTTAAGCTCCTTAATCAACTCTGGTTCATTACACAATACCTAATCCAGAAAAACTGATCCCCTAGTGGCCTCAATCACACGCTGCTCTCAGCAGCCATCTTGTAGGCATTCTACAAATTCTCTCGCTTGAGATCCAAAATCAACAGCAACCTGGGATTTTCCCAATCTACCTGCATATTAAAATCCCCCTTGACTATTGTAATACTTCCTTTTTGACATGCATTTTCTGTCTCCTGCTGTAATTTGTAGCCCACATCTTAGCTACTGTTTGGAGGCCTGTATATAACTCCCATCAGGGTCTTTTCACCCTTGCAGTTCCATAACCCTACCAACAACAATTCAACATCTTCTGATCCTATGTCACCTCTTTCTATGGATTTGATTTCACTCTTTTAATTACAGATCCATGCCACCCTCTTGCTTATTTGCCTGTTGCATAAACTTCCACGTCTATAAGCTCCTCCCAGATTCTACCACTCACCTACAAACCAGGGAAAATTAACAGTGGCAAACTAACCTGCCAAGTTGCATATCTGTGGGAGGTGGAGGAAACTTGACCACTAGGGGTAAACCCATGCAGTCAAGGGAAGAATCTAGAAATTCCACATGCTCGTACCAGAAGTAGTGGGTTACTGAAGCTGCAAGGCAGCATTTCTAATATTTGTACACTGGATGCAGTCAATTTGTTCTATTTGTAGAATTGCACGTTGAATTTGTAACTGCAACTTAATTATATTTCCTTGGAAGATGGCAAATAACAGTTACAAGACCCAATGTCAGCATAATGTGACAAAATATCAATGGATATTTATCTCTCTAACAGCATTAAAATGAATATGTAATTTTCACAAAGCAGCCCAAGAATTACTATTCAATATGTACCATGATAAATTTAAGAACGTACTTAAATTCCAAAATAGCCAACAGTTAAAACAAGCGAATAATGGATGGCACCCAGAAATAGAAAACAGGGAGGTGTCAGGAAGCCATCAGCAACTGCTAAAATGAAAGTCATCCAGAGGTGTAGATTATGAAAACAGGAGAATAAATGTTAAGTGCAAAAAATGTTCAAAATTAAAGCTAGAAATAGTTGTGATCTTTAAGAAGCACTCCTCAGAGTAATTATGCAGCACACCCAGGACTAGTCTGATTATGAATCACTGCACCAAACTCCAGGTGTGTTTAAAATTAGTATGTATCATTTGTGCTTAAATCAGCTAGAGTCAAGGCGAAATTCAGAAGTAATGGAGGGATAGGAACTTCCACTAGTGGTTAGAGGTCTGGTTCCAAGTAGGACCTCAGTCATTGTAGACTAACTAGAGTTTGATTTATTAAATGGAGGAAGTGATGGCTAGACTTTAATACCCTGTTAGGATTGGTAACTGGGGTGTTAATCATGGAGTTTGAAGATTTTTGGAACTGAGCATGGCTGAATTCTGGAAATGAGCAAATGGGAAGTCAGGTAAGATAATTGTTCAGGCAGTTGTTAATTCAGGCTTGATCCATTCGGGGAGAAGCATCAGACTGATTTGCAGTGGTTTATCAGGCATACACCACTAATGAATGGTTCTACAACAGCATGGCCTAATACAGGTGTCCCCCGCTTTTCAAATGTTCACTTTATGAAACCTCGCTGTTACGAAAGACCTACATTAGTTACATGTTTTGGTTAACAGAAGATGTTTTCACTGTTACGAAAAAAGGCAGTGTGCGCCCCGAGCAGCCAAGCTCCTCCCCCGGAACTGCATTCCAGCTGGCATTGCTTAAACACGTGCCTGTGAGCATCCGTGCATTTTGTTGATTTATTTTGAGCATCCGTTAGCAAGGTGAGTTCTAAGGTATCGGAGATGTTTGTCCGCTCTTGGACTGTATTCCTTGGAGTTTAGAAGAATGAGGGGGGACCTCATAGAAACATTTCGAATGTTGAAAGGCATGGACAGAGTGGATGTGGCAAAGTTGTTTCCCATGATGGGGGAGTCTAGCACGAGAGGGCATGACTTAAGGATTGAAGGGTGCCCATTCAGAACAGAGACGTGAAGAAATTTTTTTAGCCAGAGGGTAGTGAGTCTATGGAATTTGTTGCCTGGGGCAGCAGTGGAGGCCAAGTCATTGAGTGTATTTAAGGCAGAGATTGATAGGTATCTGAGTAGCCAGGGCATCAAAGGTTATGATGAGAAGGCGGGGGAGTGGGACTAAATGGGAGAATGGATCAGTTCATGATAAAATGGAGGAGCGGACTCGATGGGCCAAATGGCTGACTTCTGCTCCTTTGTCTTATGGTCTTATGGTCTAAAAGCCTACAAGAGCTCATAAGGGTGTTACACTTAGAGTAAAACTAGACATAATTAAGCATTTCAATCGTGGTGAACGAAGTAAGGACAAAGTGAGTTTGGCTTGTGGAAGTTGACGAAGATGATGTTGAAGAGGTTTTGGCATCTCATGACCAAGAACTGATAGATGAAGTGCTGACGCAATTGGAAGAGGAAAGGATGACAATTGAAACTGAATGCAGTAGCGAACGGACCGAAAGTGAAGTCATCCAGGAACTGAACGTGAAGCAATTGTGTGAGAGTTTCGCTGCAATGATTGCAGAAAGATACAACTTCAATTTTGAAAGGGTACGTAGGTTTAGGGCATATTTGCAGGGTGGTTTGAGTGCTTATAAAGAACTGTATGATAGAAAAATGCGCGAGGCTAAGCAATCAAGCGTACTGTTGTTTTTCAAGCCTTCCACATCAGCCACAGCAGACAACGAACCTCGACCTTCAACATCGAGGCAGGCAGACATAGAAGAAGATGACCTGCCTTCCCTGATGGAAACAGACGACGATGAGATGACACCCCAGTGTCCCACCACACCAACGTCCAGGCCGCGGACCAATACCGGGCCGTGAGGAATGCAGCGGTAGCCGGGATGCACCCAGCACACCTTTAAGAAAAAAGCCAAAATAAACAAGCTAATTAATTAGGTGCCACCCAGCACATAAATGTCAGCCCAGATCACAGGCAGTCGCCGAATACGTCGCCTCTGATCCGGGCCGACGTTTATGTGCCGGGCGGCACCTAATTAATTAGCTTGTGTATTTCGGCTTTTTTCTTAAAGAGGTGCTGGGTGCATCCCAGCTACTGCTGCACCACTGCATGCTTCGCAGCCCGGTATCGGTCCGCGGCCTGAAGGTTGGGGTCCACTGCACCACCCCAACCTCCGACGACTCAGCCTAACACACCATCATCAGCGTGCTCGGCACCGTCTTCCCGATTCCGGTAAGTGATACTACACTGTACATACATTATTTCTACTTTATGTAGGCTGTGTATTTTTATGTGTTATTTGGTATGATTTGGCAGCTT
The DNA here is from genome assembly GCF_963921235.1 of Mobula hypostoma. Classification (NCBI taxonomy): domain Eukaryota; kingdom Metazoa; phylum Chordata; class Chondrichthyes; order Myliobatiformes; family Myliobatidae; genus Mobula; species Mobula hypostoma. The sequence continues at coordinate 20,477,619 of NC_086098.1, forward strand.
CATAGCTTAGAGGTTAATGGAGGGAGTGTTTCTGCCGAGAGCACTTGCGTGAGATTTTCGCTATGGTGGACAGTTCGGCAATGATAGTAGAAAAGTATTTCTACTTTATATAGTCTGTGTATTTATCATATCATTCCTGCTTTTACTATATATTATTGTTATTTTAGGTTTTATGTGTTATTTGGCATGATTTGGTAGGTCATTTTTTTGAGTTTGCAAACGCTCACAAATTTTTCCCATATAAATAAATGGTAATTTCTTCTTCACTTTACGACATTCTGGCTTACGAACCGTTTCATAGGAACGCTCTACCTTCGGATGGCGGGGGAAACCTGTATCCATGACAACTCTCCAAATGAAGCAGGCCATAGGAAAAAGTTTGATTTTACACATCAGACACATAAGCATGGTTCATGCCAGAAGGTGCCCAGAGAAAATATTCAGTATTGTACAACAGACATCATTAGTATGCTACACTTGAAGAAAGATCCATTTTCAATTGCACAGTGCTATGAGAAATACCTATTAATTTTACACAAAGAGCAAATATTGTAAAATATTCCAGGCTTTGTCTAACTGTGGTTGACTCTTAAACGTCCTGAGAAATTATGTGAAAGCCACTCCATTCAAGGTAATTAGGATGTGCAATAAATTCCAGCCTTGGTAGTTGCAATGACATCCCAAAGAATGAGTTAAAAAAAATCTTTAGCAAATTTTACATTCTATTAGCACATTTATATCCCCATTCTAAATGTTATGCAAGCTGTCTAATTAAATATGCCAAGCTACGACAGTGGTAATAATGGTAGAATTTCTAATGGAAAAAGTTAAGAGAAAATGCAGGCACGTGAAATATAATATTATTAACACAGCATTAAAATATTAAGTGGTACTTCAAAATTTCAAAAATTATTTGAAGTACTGTAGGGTGTTATATGGTTATTTCCTATATGTAAAATAATCCAAAAAGAAAATTATGGTCAGGTCTGTAATTAGTTACACATTTTGATCACTAAATCCCTGAGATATCTTCAGTGTGAGCTATAAATGGTAGGAGCAAGCAAAGAAAGCTAGAATGCAAGCAAAAACTTATATATGCAAACTTAAATTTATTTTAAAATCATTTCCTTTCTTAGAGTTACACAAGAACATAGAAATAGAATGTCCTCCTGACGATTTTATTCCTTGACCTTGTGTTTCAGATTCAGATTATCAACCACAATTCCGTTGTGGGTAAATTTGGCCTTCAACTCTGCATGGATGAAAATCCACATTCTGAGTGCACCAAATGCCAATGTTTCAAATCACACTCAGCAGATGGTGGTGTTGTAATCTATCTTCTTTCACCTACAGCCAGTACCCTTGACGTTTTAGCACTCAAGCAGTCTCCTTTACAAATTTGCTATAGGATTTTTGAAAAAACAAAATGTTTATTAAGGCAACACTCCCTATCCTCAGCCAGTTAATTGCGGATTTACTGTTAATGCTGCACATTTTTGTTGGAATAACTGTTTGCCCTGCAGTTCAGCAGATTCCCAAAACTTTGTTTATTCTAACTGCATTTTACCTGCTCTCTATAAAGCCGCATCTCTACTCCTTCTCCCATGCTTTCTCCTTCTTTTGACAAAGAAGGCAAAAGGCTCAATCTTTTGCCTTTTATTCCATTATTAGTGGCTGACAAGTCTCGTAGACCTAATTGCCTAGAATGAACTATGTTTTTTGTGTCTTGTGTTTTCTTGTAAAATTGTGCAAACCAAATAGACCATAAGACCATAAGACAAAGGAGCAGAAGTAGGCCATTCGGCCCATCGAGTCTGCTCCGCCATTTTATCATGAGCTGATCCATTTTATCCTATTTGGTCCCACTCCCCTGCCTTCTCACCATAACCTTTGACGCCCTGGCTACTCAGATACCTATCAATCTCTGCCTTAAATACACCCAATGACTTGGCCTCCACTGCTGCCCGTGGCAACAAATTCCATAGATTCACCACCCTCTGACTAAAAAAATTTCTTCGCATTTCTGTTCTGAAAGGGCGCCCTTCAATCCTGAAGTCATGCCCTCTCATACTAGACTCCCCCATCATGGGAAACAACTTTGCCACATCCACTCTGTCCATGCCTTTTAACATTCAAAATGTTTCTATGAGGTCTCCCCTCATTCTTCTAAACTCCAAGGAATATAGTCCAAGAGCGGACAAACGTTCCTCATATGTTAACCCTCTCATTCCCGGAATCATTCTAATGAATCTTCTCTGTACCCTCTCCAACGTCAGCACATCCTTTCTTAAATAAGGAGACCAAAACTGCCCACAGTACACCAAGTGAGGTCTCACCAACGCCTTATAGAGCCTCAACATCACATCCCTGCTCCTATACTCTATTCCTCTAGAAATGAATGCCAACATTGCATTCGCCTTCTTCACTAGTGACTCAACCTGGAGGTTAACTTTAAGGGGATCCTATACGAGGACTCCCAAGTCCCGTTGCATCTCAAAACTTCGAATTCTTTCCCCATTTAAATAATAGTCTGCCCGTTTATTTTTTCTGCCAAAATGCATAACCATACACTTTCCAACATTGTACTTCATTTGCCTCTTCTCTGCCCATTCTTCCAATCTATCCAAGTCTCTCTGCAGACTCTCCATTTCCTCAGCACTACCGGCCCCTCCACCTATCTTTGTATGGTCAGCAAACTTAGCCACAAAGCCTTCTATTCCATAATCCAAATCGTTGATGTACAACGTAAAAAGAAGCAGCCCCAACACTGATCCCTGTGGAACATCACTGGTAACCGGCAGCCAACCAGAATAGGATCCCTTTATTCCCACTCTCTGTTTCCTGCCAATCAGCCAACGCTCTATCCACGTATGTAACTTTCCTGTAATTCCATGGGCTCTTATCTTGTTAAGTAGCCTCATGTGTGGCACCTTGTCAAAGGCCTTCTGAAAATCCAAATATACAACATCCACTGCATCTCCCTTGTCTAGCCTACTGGTAATTTCCTCAAAAAATTGTTATAGGTTTGTCAGGCAGGATTTTCTTTCAAGGAATCCATGCTGAGTTCTGCCTATCTTGTCATATGCCTCCAGGTACTCTATAACCTCATCCTTGACAATCGACTCCAACAACTTCCCAACCACCGACGTCAAGCTAACAGGTCTATAATTTGCTTTTGCTTCCTTGCCCCCTTCTTAAATAGCGGAGTGACATTTGCAATCTTCCAGTCTTCCGGAACCATGCCAGGATCTATCGACTTTTGAAAGATCATCGCTAATGCCTCTGCAATCTCCACAGCTACTTCCTTCAGAACACGAGGGTGCATTCCATCTGGTCCAGGAGACTTATCGACCTTCAGCCTATTCAGCTTCCTGAGTACTTTCTCTGTCGTAATTGTGACTGCGCACACTTCTCTTCCCTGCCACCCTTGAGTGTCCGGTATCCTGCTGTCTTCCTCAGTGAAGACTGATGCAAAATACTTGTTCAGTTCCTCTGCCATCTCCTCATCTCCCATTACAATTTCTCCAACATCACTTTCTATCGGTCCTATTTGTTACTCTCACCTGTCTTTTACTCTTTATATACTTGAAAAAGCTTTTAGTATCCTCTGTGATATTATTTGCTAGTTTCCTTTTATAGTTAATCTTTTCTCTCTTAATGACCTTCTTGGTTTCCTTTTGTAAGGTTTTAAAAACTTCCCAATCCTCTGTCTTCTCACTAATTTTTGCTTCCTTGTATGCCCTCTCCTTTGCTTTAACTTTGGCTTTGACTTCTCTTGTCAACCACGGTTGCATCCTTTTTCCACTCGAAAATTTCTTCTTTTTTGGAATATACCTGTCTTGCACATTCCTCATTTCTCGCATAAACTCCAGCCACTGCTGCTCTGCCATCTTTCCCGCCAGTGTCTCTTTCCAGTCAACTTTGGCCAGTTCCTCTCTCATGCCACTGTAATTTCCTTTACTCCACTGAAACACCGACACATCAGATTTTGGCTTCTCTTTTTCTAATTTCACAGTGAACTCAATCATGTTATGATCACTGCCTCCTAAGGGTTCCTTCACCTCAATCTCTCCAATCACCTCCGGTTCATTACACAATACCCAATCCAGTACAGCCGATCCCCTAGTGGGCTCAACAACAAGCTGTTCTAAAAAGCCATCATGCAGACATTCTACAAATTCTCTCTCTTGAGATCCAGTGCCAACCTGATTTTTCCAATCTACTCGCATGTTAAAATCCCCCACAATTATAACACTGCCCTTCTGACAAGCCTTTTCTATTTCCAGTTGTAATTTGTAGTCCACATCCATGCAGCTGTTTGGAGGCCTATAAATAACTGCCATCAGGGTCCTTTTACCCCTGCTATTCCTTAGCTCAACCCATAAGGATTCTGCACCTTCCGATCCAATATCACCTCTTTCTAATGATTTAATATCATTTCTTACCAATAAAGCCACGCCTCCCCCTCTGCCTACCTTCCTATCCTTCCGATACACCGTGTATCCTTGGACGTTCAGCTCCCAGAGACATGCATCCTTTAGCCAGGTCTCAGTGATGGCCACAACATCATACCTGCCAATCTGTAGCTTTACAAGAAGATCATCCACCTTATTCCTTATGCTGCGTGCATTTACGTACAACACCTTAAGACCAGTATTTGATACTTTTTGCTTTGATTTCACTGCAACTTTATTGTACTGCAACTCATCCCAATGGCTACAAATTTGCCCCATCACCTGCCTGTCTTTCCTGACATCTTTACTGCTCACTATCTTAGATTTATTTCTGTTTTCCCCTTCCTCCGCTCTATCATTCCGGTTCCCATCCCCCTGCCAAATTAGTTTAAACCCTCCCTAACAGCTCTATTAAACTTTCCTACCAGGATATTGGTCCCCTTCGGGTTCAGGTGTAACCTGTCCATTTTGAATAGGTCATACTTCCACCAGAAGAGATCCCAATTATCCAAGAATCTGAAGCCCTGCCCCCTACAGAGCACAAATAACAGAGCATTATTTAAGATAAGAAATAATTAAAAAGTTGGCATTTGGTGTCACTGCACAAAACATACTGAAGAAACCTGGCAATAAAAATATACAAGTAAGTGATAAAAACATAAAGGACAAATTAAATGTGGTCTTTTTGTAATGGAAAGAGGCTAGAGGAGTGCCAAGTGAATTCACTCACGTTTGGACAGTCAAAACAGTTTTTAGGGTATGTGTGAGCACTGACAATGTAAGGGTTTATTGGTGACAGTAAAAGATTTGAGGTACAAGTAAAGTGGGCATCATGTATATAAGTTGCACAATTTGAAAAAGGAATGGTGGAGATTTTCGAAGGAGAAGCTAACAGATACCATTGACATTCCTTTGTTGTTAATGAGCTCGTCATAGGTGCCACAAGAAACACAACATAAACACATATTCCATTTGAAATAAAAAGGAAGCAACAAGACACAAAGGAGAAATGGAGAATTTTCCAACCTTCTGCAAAACTCTTGGAGGTAAAACCCGTTCTGAAGCTCCCCCGACAAGATTCATGCGGACAAGTATGTGATTTCTCTCCACAGAGAGACCATCAATTATGAAGTCCCTTAAATACATAATTATAATTGAATCAGGAAAAATAATTTTAAAATCTAAAACAGGTAAAATGGTAATAATCTTAACTTACCCTAGATTTTCCAAGTCTTCCTTAACATTTTCCTTTTGTGCATTTAAGAGAATTTGTGATAGATTGTACTGGGATTCTAAAAGTAAAAGAATATCCAGATTGCAGCACAAAACACTCAGTAGCCTACAGAAAGAACAGAATGATATTTAAGAACTAAACAAAATTGTGCTTGTTTACTATAAACAAAGCACATAATTTTCTAATCAATGCATGAACATTTATAAAGATGAAGGAAAATGAGGCTAATAAATGGTATAAAGCAAAAACACATTTGTTGGATGGGAACACAGTTCAAGTGTGATGGGTGTTTTGACCAATTTGTTACTTCCATGATTTCACCCTTTTATATTGATACCTATACTTCTCTAACATTGCTCCCGGTGCGAAAAGTCTTTATTTTAGCCCTTCTAAATAATATTAAAATTTCACTGATGTTGGCAGCTTGAAGGGGTGTGCTAGATATTGGAATATTCAGCTTTGGACTCAAAACCTCAGAAATTTCAAATGAGCAGGCACAGAAAGGAATCTCTGAAGTTAAATGCAGCAATGGATACAGACAGAAATAGTAACACCTTAATGCTGCATAGAAGCAAATTCATGAACTTGTCATCCGTGGTCAAAGTCTCCAATGGACAAATATTATAATCTATCTACTTCTGGAGGCTGTAATCACATTCATTTTGTTCTTGAAAGCTTTCAGGAGTTCAATAAAGACTATTGAGGCTACAGAGGATATCAGCAATAAATGTTATAGATCTGACTACCCTTCTGTAAAGGTTCCTTTAAAATAATACTGTTTGTGTTTGCCAACAGTGATAGAAATGAGCTGGCACAGAAAGGACACTTTACAAAGAGTTTTGCTATATACATTTAGTCTCCTTTGCAAAGTCAAACAGCACACTTTCGTGATGCCACAGAGGAAAGCTACTTGTTGAGTAGAAAAGTGACTTGGAATAAAATATTCAACAAAAGGTCAAAAAGTAATACATTTCCTCAGGAAGTTATATAAGTAAGAGTCACAACACAAATGCACAATGGTGGATTATTTACGTAAGATTTTTAAGATGTTAAATCACCAACGTTCAATGTAAAGTTCATTATTAGAGTGCACACGTCACCATGTACAACCCTGACATTCCTTTTCCTGTGGGCATACTTAGCAAATCTATAGAATAGTAACTGTAAACAGGATCAATGAACAAGAAACTGTGCAAATGCGAATATAAATAAATAGCAATAAAAAGAGAGCATGAAATAACAAGATAAAGAGTCCTTAAACTGAGACCATAGGTTATGGGAACACTAGAAATAGAATGAGTGTAGTTATTCCCTTTTGTTGAAGAGTCTGTTGGTTGAGGGGTAGCAATTGTTCTTGAACCTGGTGGTGCAAGTCCTGAGTTACTTGTACCTCTACCTGATGGCAGCAGCAAGAAAAGAGCATGGCCTGGGTAGTGAGGTAAGGAGTTACTGACCCTCTCCACTTCTGATCCTCCGATAAGTACTACTTCATTAAGTAGGAGCATGTTAATTTACAGCATAAAGCAATTTTATTTTCTGCTATCAGTTTGTAATGTAGCAAAAATAATTTTAATGATCAAAAGGCAACAAAAACAGCAATAATGGTTGTGGTATCTTAGGCATTACAACATGTGGGGTTTAAAAATTTGTTCATAGGATTTTTTTTAAATGCTGTGGAAATCAGTTTAATCTCAAGTAGAGAAATTGTATTGATTTATGGACAGTTTCATCTTAACTTTCACTGGTATTTTCCATTTTTCTTGGAACTTCTGGTGCAATACTCAAAATTTATTAGTGTAAGATTTTTATTTTCACCTGTCTGAAATATAAAGGTTCTCACTTACTCACTTAGAATCAAATTTTACCAATAACTTCTCCGTGAAATCATGCTGTTAAAGGGCCAACACTCAAATTGCATATTTAGTTCTTACTCAGATACCATCCATTCTATGGCCTCAATATCCATTGTATGCATAGACTGCTTTGCCCACTAAGGTCACAGTCATTCTTAGTTTCAAGCCTCAGATTCATCCCAAGCTGCTACTGGTCTCTGCTTTATATCTAGTTTGACGCTCATTCAAACATTAGGAAATTCATGCAGAATCCACATGCTTACAGAGAAAATTTCATTGATTTCTCTTTTAGACTACAAGGGGAGCCACAGCAGGCGCTGTAATGTATCTGTATTACACATTTCTTCAAAAGGTAGGCATTCATTGATTATATTCATGTCTTTGCTAAGGCCTCCCTATCAACTCCTGCCAAGAAGCTCTGGCAGGTCTCCATTGCCAGCTGATACAAAAACCATGCCTCCTGTGGTACTGTCTCCACCAGTATGTCCAGATTTCTCTGGGTGAACTTTCCCACTTTCTTCTGCCATTGTAACACCAATTCACTCAGTAACAACACTTGTTTATAGCTAGAAAAGTGTTAGTTGCATTGTGGTATATACCTAATGGACTGCACATTGATGCTGAGGGTGATTTACAAACACTTCACTAGAATGTTCAATAGTTCCATTTACTATCAGAGAATGTATATGTACAATATACACCCCAAAATTCTTACTCTCCACAGAATCTTGTGTTAAAATAAAGAAAGTCAGATTCAGTACAGCATTAAACAGGAAAACCTGACAACCTTGCACTCGCTTCTTATGCAACTTTTATAAAAGTGTGAGAATGATCCACTATTTTGGTTTGAGGCCAAAATTAAAAACACCATAGAGAAATTTCTCAGCCATGGATTACACATAAAATACAGTACACCAGCATGTTGATCAAGGTATTGAACTGGTATTGATCTGGAGATATGAGTTTAAATTCCACAACAGCCCAGAGATTTAACTTGAGCAATTAAATAAATCTGGAATAAAAATATAGAATCAGTAATGATGACTATGAAACTACAAGCAGTCATGAAAAATCCCCATCTGTTTCACCAATGTCCTTCAGGGAAATATATCTGCTATCCTTTGAAATGAACAGGAACATTTGCATGAATACGTTATTTCCAGCTGTTAGTAGGTTACCACTTACCTAAGTCCAAATATGTGGGAATGCTCATAGTTGAACAGCGAGTGTATTTTGGCATTTGAATTGATAATTATCAGTCGGTCAATTACATCCTATAAAAGAGAAATACTGTTACACTGACTGCAAACACCATTTAGAGGCAGACTAGTATAAAAATAGAGGACAAAAGAAAAAAAAGTTTATAAGTTTGTTTTATATACTTTGTAGACAAGCATACGAATGTAAGTTAGTCCATGCGCCAACAGGATAAACAAATTCTGTGCTATAGTTCATATCTGAGTAGTATTCTAACAGACAACTATAGTATCAATATAGGCAGAACTTAATAAGACATCCACTTGAGGTCTTTAGATATAAGATTTAGCCAATGACCCTTGATACTGAGACCAATTATTTAAACGATATATCAACTACATTTTAATCAAACCTGATTTACAAAACAGTAAACTTAAGCATCCTATCACAAATCAACATTGGAAAGTAAGTCTAAAACACCTCTGTGCCCATAAAAAGTATTAATTCCCTGTCTCTCTGCCCCCCCCCCCGCCCATCCCAGCTTGGAAGTTTTCATATTTTATTATTTTACAACATAGTGGATTTAATTTGGCTTTTTTTTGACACTGTTCAACAGAAAAAGACTCTTTAATGTCAAAATGAAAATATCTCTACAAGGCCACAATTAGAGGGTACCCATTTAAAACAGAGATAAGGAGAAATTTTTTTAGCCAGCGGTTTGTGGATTTATGGAATTCATTGCCACATACAGCTTTGGAGGCACGATTACTGAGGGTGTTTAAGGAGGAGATTGATAGGTATTTAATTAGTCAGGGTATCAAGGGATATGGGGAAAAAGCCGGAAACTGGAACTAGATGGGAGAATTGTTTAGCTCATGGCGAAGTGGCGGAGCAGGGTCGATGAGGCGAATGGCCTACTTCTGTTCCTTTGTCTTGTGATCTTGTGATCTAAATTAATTGCAAATATAAACCACAAAATGATTGATTGTATAAGAATTCACCCCCTTCAAGCTAGTATTTAGTAGATGCACCTTTGGCGGCAATTACAGCCCTGAGTCTGTGTGGATAGGTCTCTACCAGCTTTGCACATCTGGACACTACAATTTTTCCCATTTCTTCCTCACAGAACTGCTCAAACTCTGTCAGATTACATGGGGATCGTGAATGAACAGCCCTTTTGAAGTCCAGCCACAAATTATCAATTAGATTAATGTCTGGACTCTGACTTGGCCACTCCAAGACATTAACTTTGTTGTTTTTTTAGCTATTCCTGTGTAGCTTTGGTTTTATGCTCGGAGTCATTGCCTTGCTGGAAAACAAATCTTCTCCCAAGTCGCCGTTCTCTTGCAGACTGCATCACATTTTCCTCCAGGATTTCCCTGTATTTTGCTGCATTCATTTTACCTTCTACAAGCCTTCCAAGGACAGCTGCAGTGAAGCATCCCCACAGCATAATGCAGCCACCACCATGTTTCACGGTAGGGATGGTTTTTAGTCTGATGGCCAAAAAGCTCAATTTTGCTTTCATTAGACCATAGAACCTTCTTTCAGCTGACTTCAGAGTCTCCCTGGTGCCTTCTGGCAAACGCTAGTTAAGATTTAATGTGAGGTTTTTTCAACAGTAGCTTTCCCTTTCCCACTTTCCCATAAAGCTGCGACTGGTGAAGCACCCGGGCAACAGTTGTATGCGCAGTCTCTTCCCATCTCATTCTCTGAAATTTGAGTTGTCATAGATAGAGTTGTCATAGGTATCTTGGTGACCTCCATCACTAGTGCCCTTCTTGCACGGAGTTAGTCAGTTTTTGAGGATAGCCTGCTCTAGGCAGATTTATAGTTGTGCCATATTCTTTCCATTTTTTGATGATTGACTTAACTGTACTCCAAGGGATATTCAGTGACTTGTAAATTTTCTTGAATCCATCTCCTGACTTGTGCTTTCAATAACCTTATCGCGGAGTTGCTTGGAGAGTTATTTTGTCTTTGTAGTATAGTTTTTGCCAGGATACTGACTCACCAACAGTTGGACCTTCCAGATACAGGTGTATTTTTACTACAATCAACTGAAACACCTTGACTGCAAACTGGTCTCCAAAAACAGATCTCCATTTAACTAATTATGTGACTTCTAAAACCAACTGGCTGTACCAATGATGATTTGAAATGTCATTTTAAAGGAGGGTGAAAATTTATGCAATCAATTATTTTGTATTTTATATTTGTAATTAATTTAGATCATTTTGTAGAGATCTGTATTCACTTTGACAAGAAAAAGTCTTTTTCTGTTGATCAGTGTCAAAAAAGACAAATTAAATCCACTGTGATTCAATGTTGTAAAATAATAAACATGAAAACTTCCAAGAGGGGTGAATTCACAAGCACTGTAGCATCCCTTTTCTATATTAATTGATTGCTGCATAACAGTTATTGCAAATTATTCATTCTGTAATCAAAATGAGGACGACACAAAGGTTGGTGGTGTTGTGGATAGTGTAGAGGATTGTCGAAGATTGCAGAGAGACATTGATAGGATGCAGAAGTGGGCTGAGAAGTGGCAGATGGAGTTTAACCCAGAGAATTGCGAGGTGGTACACTTTGGAAGGAGAAACTCCAAGGCAGAGTACAAAGTAAATGGCAGGATACTTGGTAGTGTGCAGGAGCAGAGGGATCTGGGGGTACATGTCCACAGATCCCTGAAAGTTGCCTCACAGGTAGATAGGGTAGTTAAGAAAGCTTATGGGGTGTTAGCTTTCATAAGTCGAGGGATAGAGTTTAAGAGTCGCGAGGTAATGATGCAGCTCTATAAAACTAGTTAGGCCATACTTGGAGTACTGTGTCCAGTTCTGGTCGCCTCACTATAGGAATGATGGGAAAGCATTGGAAAGGGTACAGAGAAGATTTACCAGGATGCTGCCTGGTTCGGAGAGTATGCATTATGATCAGAGATTAAGGGAGCTAGGGCTTTACTCTTTGGAGAAAAGGAGGATGAGAGGAGACATGATAGGGGTATACAAAATATTAAGAGGAATAGATAGAGTGGACAGCCAGCACCTCTTCCCCAGGGCACCACTACTCAGTACAAGAGGACATGGCTTTAACGTAAGGAGTGGGAAGTTCAAGGGGGATATTAGAGGAAGGTTTTTTACTCAGAGAATGGTTGGTACATGGAATGCACTGCCTGTGTCAGTGGTGGGGGCAGATACAGCAGTGAAATTTAAGAGACTACCAGACAGGTTTATGGAGGAATTTAAAGTGGAGGGTTATATGGGATGCAGGGTTTAAGGGTCGGCACAACATTGTGGGCTGAAGGGCCTGTACTGTGCTGTACTATTCTATGTTCTAGGTGAAATAGGCAAAGGTTAAAAATTAATTATAATACAAATCAGAAGAACAGAAAATGCTTCCGGCATTTTCAAAAGCAGGTCACAAGAAATTACGATGGTAAAGAAAAGCTTTTGATTGCTAGTTGCACTTTTAGCCTTAAAAATGAAAAGCATGTATTCAGTTCTGCTCTGGAAACTTAAGCATATAATTCAATCAGACAGCAGCACACTGACATTGAGGACTGATGTCTTGGGAGGTGCATGTTGTGTCTGTGCACAACTACATATCCATTAAATAAAAGCAGGTACATGGGAGATGGCTTTAACTGGTGTATCACATGAGGGAGTGAGAGGGAGAGAGGGAAGGGGTGGGGGAGGGGAGGGAGGGAGGGAGAGAAGGAGAGAGAGCGAGAACGAACAACGCAGACTACATAGTGCTGGGGGGGAGGGTCATTGCTTTAAATAAATAGATCCATACATTACACTTCTTCCCCCTTTAGATTAATGATAAGTGTATATGTACAAAGCATTCAATTGCCCTTTCATAAACCCATATTCCCAATAAACATGTTTTCACAGTAACAGTCCACAAGTAACTTCACAGTTCTAACGGTTTAGTCTTTTGGGAGACACTCTGCTTCTTTCAGGATAGTGCCTCTGGACCTGTGGAGTGGCATCAGGTTTGGCTGGTTTCTTGTCAACAGTAACATTCTTGTTATGTCTCTGGGCCTGTGCTGTGGTATCAACTTTAGTAGGTGTCTTGCCTAAGACGACTTTCTTGGTTTCTGGTGTCATGATGCTGTCAGTGATGTGATCATCACTGAGAGGTAAGTCCAGTGACTGTAATGTGCCCGTCTTGTTGGATGCAATCGACTCTGGTGTGTTCTTTGGTTGAGCATCCAGTATCTGGTCCACATGATGTCTCCATGCCTGATCTCCAACATCCACTGTGTACATCAGTGGTCCAGTTCTTGTAGCTATCCTACCAGGTGTCCACCTGTCATCTCAGTAATCATGCGCTAGGACTTCCTGTCCAATCTCAAAGCTCCTTCCTGCTTCACTTGGCAACCGGTTGAACTGTTTATTCTGCACTTCCCTCCGTAGATCTGGTTTCAGGAAGTCTATGTGAGATCTCAGATTCCTGCTCACGAAGAGCATTGCAGGTGTTTGATTTGTTGTTGCATGAACAGAGTACCGATACATAAAAAGGAAGTTGTCCACCTTGTACTGTAGTGAAGTGTCCTCCTTGTCCAACGTTTTAATGAACATCTTGAGGGTTTGGATAAACCTTTCAGCTAATCCATTTGTTGCTGAGTGATGAAAAGCTTCAGGAACAGCTGGAATTCTTCTGACGTGTATTGTGGTCTGTTGTCACTCACATTTTGTTCCAGTAAGCCATTTCTGGTGAAGATAGTCCTCAGAGTGGAGACAGTCTTTGCTGAGGTGGTTGACTTTATTGGTATAACCTCCAGCCACTTCGAATGAGCATCCACAGCAATCAGAAACATGGAGTTCATGAATGGCCCAGCAAAGTCAAAATGTACTCTTTGCCATGGTGACTACACCACTCCCACGGGTGTAATGGTGCCTGTGGGGGTGCATTTTGAACTTTTTGGCATCCCGAACATCTTTTGGCTAAATTTTCGATCTGTTTATCTATTCCCTTCTCAGACATCTTCTCATTAGTATTAAGCAGTTGTGACAGCCTCTGGTTAGTACCACCATTTGGGCTGCCTTTGCCTGTTGATGTCACACTGAGAGCTTTGATTGAGTGCCAGTTCTATTTGGATTTTTCTCAACCATTCACATCCAAAGAGTGCTGGCTATCCGCTTTACAATGCATAAACGTGTAATTGTTGGGTTTGGCCTCCACACATCACATTTATTTCAGTTTGCCTTTGGGAAAAATTTTTTCACCTGTGTAAATTTTTAGCTCCACTGAGGTCTTCTCTAATGGTATCACAGAAAACAGTCTGTTGTAGTCAGCCTCTGGAATTATGGACAAAGCTAACCCTGTATCCAGCTGCATTTTCGGTTTTATACCGACACATCTATTGTGATCCAGGTGATTTTGTGATCTGCTTCAGTTATACGAAGCAGTTCTAGGCATGTCCATTCACCTTTGTCAGACTCTATGTTGCCTGATTCTGTTTTACATTTGGTAACTTTGTTTAGTTTTGTGTTTGAGATTTTTCACTCAGTTGTGCTTTTTGTCTGCCTTACACGTTCTCACTATGTGACCTTGTCTTTGAAATTTACCACAGATCTTTTCTTTGAACCAACAGTCGTTTGCATTATGGGAGGATTTGCCACATTGATAACATCTTTGGCTTTTTGCACCATTCAGGGACATTTATGTATTTCACATTCTAATCTCCTTTTCTGTAGTTCTGCTGCATCCTTTGCTGCAGCCCCTAATGATATTGCAATGGTCAATGCCCATTCTAAGGTTAGGTCTCTTTCAGATGGTAGCCTATTTTGAGTGCTTTGACAGTGCATACCACATACGCGCCTGTCCCTTAATGCATCAGATGGTCCATTGCTAAAGTCACAGTACTGGGAAAGTATGCACAGTCCTGCAATGTGTTCAGGAAGGCTTTCATCTTCTGATTGGTTCCTTTTGGAAAATTTAAATCTCTCAGCTATTGCCAGCAGTTTAGGGCTCAAGTGATTTTGTAAAATTGTAACTATTTCATCAAACAATGCCCCACCTCCCCCTCGTACCCCATCTATTACTTATTTTTATACACACATTCTTTCTCTCACTCTCCTTTTTCTCCCTCTGTCCCTCTGAATATACCCCTTGCCCATCCTCTGGGTGCCCCCCCCCTTATCTTTCTTCCCAGACCTCCTGTCCCATGATCCTCTCGTATCCCCTTTTGCCTATCATCTGTCCAGCTCTTGGCTCCATCCCTTCCCCTCCTGTCTTCTCCTATCATTTTGGATCTCCCCCTCCCCCTCCAACTTTCAAATCCCTTACTCACTCTTCCTTCAGTTAGTCCTGACGAAGGGTCTCGGCCTGAAACGTCGACTGCACCTCTTCCTAGAGATGCTGCCTGGCCTGCTGCGTTCACCAGCAACTTTGATGTGTGTTGCTTGAATTTCCAGCATCTGCAGAATTCCTGTTGTTTGATTTGTCAAATGTCTTGCTTGCTGGTTTTGCAGGGGTTATTAAGATGCATAAGAGACTGTATATTCTAGGGCCCATTAAACTAGGAAGTGCAGGGGCTTTTTTTGCTCCTCCACATTGTTTGTGTTACAGTACAGTTCCACCCTCTCAATATACAACTCCCAGCCTTCATTAGCACTATCAAATTCGTCAGTTTTCCTGAATGAAGCCATTGCCATGTTATTGTCATTTAAATTCAGTGCGTCTTTCACTGTTACTCACGTGTTCCTTTGGTAGCATCTG
The DNA here is from genome assembly GCF_963921235.1 of Mobula hypostoma. NCBI lineage: Eukaryota > Metazoa > Chordata > Chondrichthyes > Myliobatiformes > Myliobatidae > Mobula > Mobula hypostoma. The sequence continues at coordinate 20,493,089 of NC_086098.1, forward strand.
TGACAGCTTTCTCATGCTGTTTAACTCTCGTTATTTCATCCTTTAACCATTGGTGCAGTTTGTGCTATTTTCTGACATTCAGGTTTGTACTCATTGCCAATTTGTGTGACTGTGCACAACTACATATCAATTAAATAAAAGCACACTAAAAGCTAAAAGTGGGAGATGGCTTTAAATGGTGTATTCACGAGAGAAAGCACGAGAGTGAGAGAGGAGAGAGAGAGAGAGAGAGAGAGAAAACAAGGTGCATGCACAGACAATAGATCAATATGTACTGCGGGGGGGGGTGGTCCTTGCTCTGAAAGAAATAGATCCATATATTATAGTACACACTTTAAAATGTCCCCTTAAATATTCCGGTGGATCTTTAAAATCTCATTGATTTAACGAGACAGAAAACAGATTTGTACTTGGATCTCAATTAACATTTATTTCATAACTGATACAACTAAAACTATAAACTATAATTACTATGACTGAATAACCCATTTATTAATTTCACTCTTATGTGGGATGATGCTGCATCACTAACAACATTTTAAAACTATTTTAATGGCAATGGTATTCTTTAGGATGTTCTATGGCACTGACCATAGAGAATTCACTATATAAAATAAGAACGACTGTCATAACTTTGAATGCTGACATGGTTTGATACTTAAGCTGTTGTTCATAAATTTATCAGTCTATATATTTCAGTGCCTTCACTGTGGAAGACCCAAGAAGAATGCCAGAAATTCAAGAATGTCAAGGGGCAGAAATGAATGTAGTTGCTATTACTAAGGAGAAGGTGCTTGGGAAGCTGAACGGTCTGAAGGTAAATAAGTCATCTGGATCAGATGGATGAAAGAGGTGGCTGAAGAGATTATTAGAGGCATTAGTAATGATCTTTCTGGAATCATTAGCTTCTGGAATACTTCCAGAGGACTAGAAAATTGCAAATGTCACTTCACTCTTTAAGAAGGGAAGGAACCTGAAGAAAGGAAATTATAGGCCAGTTAGCTTAACGTCAATGCTTGGGTAGATCTTGGGAGTCCATTATTAAGAACGAGGTTTCAGGGTACTTCTAGGTACAAGATAAAGTAAGCAAAAGTCAGCATGGTTTCCTTAAGACAGAATCTTGCCTGACAAATCTATTGGAATTCTCTGAGGATATAATGGGATAGACAAAGGCGAGTCAGTAGATGTTATGTAGTTGGATATTCATAACAAGGTGCCACACATGAGTGATAAGAGCCTATGGTATTACAGGAAAGATGCTAGCATGGATAGAAGATTGGCTGATTAGTAGGAGGAAACGAGTTGGAATAAAGGGGGTCAATTTTGCTTGGCTGCTGGTGACAAGAGCCAACCATTGGGATCAGTTATTGGGACCTTTTCTTTTCACGTTACATGTTAACGAATTGGATGACAGAATTAATGGCTTTGTGGCCCATTTTGCAGACAATACAAAAATAGGTGGTGTTGAAGAAGCAAGGAGTCTGAAAAAGGACTTGGGCAGATTGGGAGAATGGGAAAAGAAGTGGCGGATAGAATATTAGTGTAGGGAAGTGTATGGAAATTCACTTTGGATGAAGAAATAAGGGCATAGACTATTTTCTAAATGAGGAGAAAATTCAAAAGATAGGGGTGCAAAGTGACTTAGGAATCCCTTTGCAGGATTTTCTAAAAGTAAACTTGCAGGTTGAGTCAGTGGCAAGAAAGGCAAATGCAATGTTAAGATTAATTGTGAGAGGACGAGAAAATAAGAGCAAGGGTGTGATGCTGAGACTTTATAAAGCAATGCTCAGATCCCACTTGGAATGCTGTGAGCAGCTTTGGGCCCCTTATCTGAGAAAAGATGTGCTGGCATTTGACAGGGTCCAGAGGAGGTTCACAAGACTGATTCTGGGAAAGAAAGGGTTAATATAAGAAGAGCATTTGATGGCTCTGGGCGTGTACTCACTGGAGCTTAGAAGAATGAGGGGGCAACCTCACTGAAACCTATCGAATATTGACAAAGTGGATGTGGAGAGGATGTTGCGATAGTGGGTGAGTCTAGGACCAGAGGGCACAGTCTCAGAATAAAGGGATGTCCATTTAGAACAGATATGAGAAGGTATTTCTTTAGCTAGAGGGTGGTGAATCTGTGTAATTCACTGCCACATATGGCCATGGAGGCCAAGTCATTGAGTCTAGTTAAAGCAGATGTCGATAGGTTCTTGGTAAAGGGGAGAACGCAGGAGAACGGGCTTGAGAGGGACAATTAATCAGCTATGATGGAATGGCAGAGCAGACTCAATGAGCCAAGTGGCCCAATTCTGCTCCTATTTCTTATGGTCTTGGACTAGCGATCTGAAGGTCGTGGGTTCAAGCCTCGGCCGGGGCAGCGTGTGTGTCCTTGAGCAAGGCCCTTAACCAGACAATGCTCCAGTCTACCCAGCTGATAATGGGTACTGGCAAAAAATGCTGGGGGTTAACCTCACGATAGACTGGCGTTCCTATCCAGGGGGGAGTCTCTTACTCTCAGTCGCTTCACGCCAAGGAAACTGGCATAAGCACCAGCCTGATGGGCCACAAGGCTCGTAATAGACTTCAATCTAATCTATATTAAAGTCTATTAATTTGCAACATGCTCAATGGACAATAAATTAGAAGACACATTTTGAGCTTTTTTCTTTAATCGCAGTGTTTAATCTTTTAGATTTTTCCTTAAATTGTGCAGTCAAAACACCTAGTCAATACTCTGTTCTTGCTGCTGCCATCAGGAAGGATATACAGGAGCTCACACCACCAAGTTCAGGAACAGTTATTATCCCTCAACAATCAGACTCTGGAATCAATGGGGATAACTTAACCCACCCCAATACCGAACTGTTCCCACAACCCATGGGCTCACTTTCAAGGAATCTTCATCTCATGTTCTCAATATTTATTGCTTACTTTTTTTTGGTAAAATGAAGGGTCTCGGCCCAAAACATCATTGTTTACTCTTTTCCATTGATGCTGCCTGGCCTGCTGAGTTCCTCCAGCATTTCGTGCGTGTTGCCTTAGAACATTTCTGTTATGAGGGGAAACTGGGCAAGGTGGGCTTATTTTCCATGAAGAAGAGGAGGCTGATAGAGGTGCACAGACTCATAGAATAATAGAACACAGAATCAAACTCTTCAGCCCAACTAGTCCATGCTAACCACAGCATCCTCCTTGCTTACTTAGTGGTTCAGTGGTCCTTGTCTGGCACATAGCTTGCCAAATTCCACCCCTCCATTTACCTATACAAAGTACTTCTTAAATGTTGCAACTGCAAGAGCTGTGGCTTCTTCCTCTGCCAGATCATTCCATAGACTCACTATCCTCTATGGGAAGAAGTTACCTCTCAGGTCTCTTTTAATCTCTCCTCTCTTATCTTGCATCTGTGCCCTTCAGTTTTAGACTCCCCAACCCTGGGGAACAGACTATAATCACCCATCTTATCCATACCCTTCATAATTTTATAAACTTCTGTAAGATCACCCTCATTCTCCTGTGCTCTAAGGGATAAAGATACCACCTCCCTCTATAATTCAAGCCCTCTAATACAGGCAGCATCTTCGTAGATCTGTTCTGCACCCTCTCCAGCTTGACAACGTCTTTCCTATATAGGATAATTAAAATTGTACACAATACTTAATGTGTAAACTTATTAATGACTTACATAACTGCCATAATGTCTTTAATCCTAAATTCCATGCCCTGTTGATGAAAGCCAGCATGCGAAAGGCCTTCACCACCACCATATTTACCTGCATGGCTACTTTCAGCAAACTGTGCACTTGTAATTCCAGGTCCCTCTGTTTCACAACACTCATTAGAGCCTACTTTCCCTGTCCTACTCTGGTTTGGCTGTCCATCATCGAATGCTTACCTAAGTTGAAATCTATTTGCCATTCTTTAGCCCATCTCCTCAATTGATCAAGATTTTCTTGCAATTCATTGCAACCTGCTTCACAATCAATAAGACACCCTAATTTAGTATCAGCAAACTTGCTAATTATGCAATATATAGCATTGTGCAAAAGTCCAAGGCACACATATATATATAGAGCAAGGATTGAGAATGGGAAGGGGGTAGGGAGGGAGGGAGGGAGCGGAAAGCACCAGAGAGACATTCTGTAATGATTAATAAACCAACTGTTTGGAATCAAATGCTTTGCCTGGTGTTTCAGGATGAGGTCGGTCTGCACCCTTGCTATCCCGACCCTGGCACTCCTCTGCCACTTGTTCCACATTCCTTCCGCGGTGCTCACTTCTCACCATCTCAACATCCTTTGCTCCCACCAGATTTACAAACTTGCTCTCCATGTTGACAAATGCAGTACTGTGCAAATATCTAAAGCGCCCTAGCTATATACATGTGTCTAAGGCTTATATACAGTGCTGTATATTTCACCTCAATGTCATTTAGGAATATCAAAGGTCCCAACAATGAAGTCTTGGGACACCCAAATTGTCACACACCACCAGTGGCAAGACTAATATTCAACCATCATGTTCTGCTTCCAATCACTGAGCCAATTCTCAACCCACCTCAGTAGATCCTCTTGAATCACACATGACCTAACCTTCCAGATCAACCTATCATGCAATACCTTGCCAAAGGCCTTGCTAAAGTCCAGATAGGTAGCATCCACAGTCTTTACCAATCCTCTTAGTTACCTCTTCAAAAATCTCCAAATGATTCATCAGACAACCTTCCATGCACAAAACCATGATGACTATTCCTGATTGGGATAGAATCATGGTAGGAAATTTCCAGCATTGCAGAGGTATTTAAAGCAGGAAAGCATAGGTTTAGTCCGGGATTTATTGGAGTTCTGAGAAATCTGGAGCAAACACACTACCCGAGTGCATGGTATTTGCGGATGGTGCTGTTCCTTCATAGCTGTAACTCTCATCCTTCTGCAGGAATAGTGACAATGGACCCCAATGATGTTAAAGGAAGTGCGGGGAACTTAGCCAGTTTAAAAGAAAACAGAGACTGTGTTTAAAAAGAGTTTGGAAAACAGGACCACAGTATAATTAAGTGGACAGAGATGCTGTACCATCTGCATTTCCAATTAGATGTCAGACTGTTACTATCAGCGTTGAAGCTGTATAGCTGGGAAAGTTTTCAAAGAAACATTTGTGAATTACTGTATTGTGCATATAATGCACCCTGCAGCTTGGTGCACTGATAATAGAAATGAATGCTCGGGGTGAATATTGGGTGCTTATCATTGGTGATGCCTAGCCCTCAGTGTTGTTGAGTTTCGTTAGTGTAGATGGAGCATCATTCAAACATGTAATCTTATTTCTAAACCCAAGTAATTCATATTAAAATGCAATTTTCTTGATTGTTAAAAGTAAACCTTTAGCTAAGTTTTAAGATGAACAATTTATCTTTATATAACAATATGTAGAACAATTTTTTTTTAAATACATCAACTATAAAGTATTTTCAAGAAAAAAAACTGTTCCACTTACAACAATTGAGCTAGGCACTTCACGTAAGGAATATTCTGCTTTGTTTGGTAGTGGCAGATTACCAATAAGTTCATAGACAGCTTGGTAAGATGAGAGTATGTTTGCCAGAGCTAGGAATGACTTAAAACAAAGAAAAATTATGTAAATATTCATAAAATTTTAAATAACATTTCTTAGCAGTATGGAAGAAAAATACTCCTGGCTGAAAACAGAAAAATAACTGTACAGCCACACTTCACATTAAAGTATTCTACTGTGACAACATATTTCCCATAATTAAAGTAAACTAACATATGCCGATTGCAAGGCCAATACAAGCTAGAGGATGTTATGATCATTGTAAAAGGACATAATATATTTAAATAACTGCAAATCTGTTACCCTAGGTAACTCAAGTTGTTGCTTTAGCTATGACTATATTCCATAAGACTATAAAGTATAGGAACAGAATTAGGTTATTTGGCCCATCAAGTCTGCTCCACCATTTCATCATAGCTGATCCATTTTTCTTCTCAGCTCCTCCCTTCCTCCCCACCCCCCGTATCCCTTCATGCTAAGAGCAATTAAGAATCTATCAACCTCTGTCTTAAATATACATACAGTCTTGGCCTTCACAGCTGCTTGTGGCAACAAATTCCATAGATTAACCACTATCTGGCTAAAGAAGTTCCTTCGTACCTATTCAAAAAGGACACCTTTCTATTCTGAGGCTGTGTACTCTGTTAGACTCTCCCACCATAGGAAACATCCTTTCCACATTCATTTTATCATGGCCTTTCACCATTTGAAAGGTTTCAATTAGGTAACCCCCATTCTTCTGAATTCCAGTGAATGCAGGCCCGGAGCCATCAAACGCTCTTCATGTGAAAAGCTGTTCATTTTCACGAACGTCCTTTGAACCTTCTCCAGTTTCAGCACATACTTTCTAAGGGGCCCAATACTGCTCACAATACTCCAAAGGAGGCCTCTTCGGTGCTTTATAAAGTCTCAATTTACAAGCTTGCTTAATATTCTAGTCCTCTTGAAATTAATGCTGACATCGCATTTGCCTTCCTTACCACAGACTCAACTTGCAAATTAACCTTCAGAGAATCCTGCATAAGTACTCCCTAGTCCCTTTGCGCCTCAGATTTTTGTTGTTTCTCTCCATTTATAACACTTTCATTTCTTCTACCAAAGTGCATGAGTATTCCATCTGTCACTTCTTTGCCCATTCTCCTAATCTGCCTAAGTCCGTCTGTAACCTACTTCCTCAAAACTACTTGCCCTTCCACCTATTTTCGTATAGTTTGCAAACTTTGCAACAAATCCATCAATTCCATTATCCAAACCATTGATGTATAATATGAAAAGAATCAGTCCCAGCACAGACCCCAGTGGAACACAACTAGTCACCAGCAGCCAACAAGAAAAGGCTCCCTTTATTCTCACACTTTGTCTCCTGCCAATTTATCCTTGTTACAGTCTTTCCTGTAATACCATGGGTTCATTGCTTGTTAAGCAGTCTCATGTGTGGCACATTGTCAAAGGCCTTCTGAAAATCCAAGTACATCAACTAATTCTCCTTTGTCTATCCTGCTTGTTATTTCTTCAAAGAATTCCAAAAGATTTATCAGGCAAGGTTTTCCCTTAAGGAAATGATGCTGACTACGACTTATTTTATCATGTGCCTCTAGGCACCATATCCTTAATCAACTCCAACACCTTCCAAACCACTGAGGTCAGACTAACTGGCCTATAATTTCTTTTCTTCTGTCTCTTTCCCTTCTTGAGGAGTGGAGTGATTTTGCAATTTTCCAGTCTTCCCAAAGCATTCTAGAATCTTGTACTTCTTGAAAGATCATTACTAATGCCTCCACGATCTCTTCAGTCACCTCTTTCAGAACCCTGGAGTGTACACCATCTGGTGCAGGTGACTTATCTACCTTCAGACCTTTCAGTTTTTCAAAAACCTCCTCCCTAGTAATGGTAACTTCACACACTTCATGACCCCTGACAGCTGGAACTTCCACCATACTGCTAGTGTCTTCCACAGTGAAGACTGATGAAAAATACTTACTCAGTTCATCCACCATTTCCTTGTCTCCCATTACTATCTCTCCAGCATCGTTTTCCTGTGGTCTAATAACCACTGTCACCTCTCTTTTACACTTTATGTATCTGAATAAACTTTTGGCATCCTTTTTAACATTATTGGCTAATTTACTTTCATATTCCATTTTCACCGACTTAAAGACTTTTTTAGTTACCTTCTATTGGTTTTTTAAAGCTTCCCAATCCTCTAACTTCCCACAAATTTTTGCTCTATTATATGTCCTCTCTTTGGCTTTTATGTTGGCTTTGGCATCTCGTTAGCCCTGGTGGTGTTGTCTTGCCTTTAGAATACTTCTTTGTGATGTATATAGCCCATGCCTTCCGAAATGCTTCCAGAAATTCCAGCTTCTTTCAGCCATGTTTCAGTGATGCCTACATCATACATGCCAATCTGCAACGGTGCTACAAATTCATCTACCTTATTTCATATATTGCACACATTCAAATATAACACCTGTATTTGCACTTTTCAATTTTGTCCACCTTTTACGTTGCAACTCATCCTATACACTGCAATTTTGCCTTATCATCAGCTTCTCCTTGCTAGGAGTCTCACTATACATTGCCTCTGTTTATAAACCAACTACCTTGTCTTCAAGCAGCATCACTCCAGTTCCGATCCCCCTGCCAAATTAGTTTAAACCCACCAAACAACTCCAGCCAACCTGTCTGTAGGAATATTCAACCCCCTCGGATTCAGGTGTAACCCATCCCTTTTGTACAGGTCATACCTTCCCCAGAAGAGATCCTAATGATCCATAAATCTGAACCCCTGTCCCCTGCACAAGTTCCTTAGCCATACATTCAACTATTCTTACCCTCACTGGCACATGACACAGGCAGTAATCCAGAGATTTGTATCCTGGAGATCCTGTTTCTCAACATTCTACCTGGCTCCCTAAAATCTCTCTTCAGGACCTCCTCACCTTGTCTACCTACGTCATTGATGCCAATATGGATCAGGACTTCTGACTGCTCATCCTCACCCTTAGAATGCCATGGATCTGATCAGAGACATCCCTGATTCTGGCATCAAGGAACTAACATGCCATCTGGGTTTCTCTATCACGCCCACAGAACCTTGTCTCTACTCCTTGGTCTAAGGGATCGTCTATCAACACTGCAATCCTCTTCACCTCTTTGCTCTTCTGACCACAGCACCAAGCTCAGTGCCAGAGACCCGCCCCTCCCCCCACTCCTGGTAAGTTGTCCCCGTCAATTGTATCTAAAGTTGTATACTTATTATTGAGGGGAACGGCCACAAGCGTAATGTACCGGCTATGCATTTCCCTTCCTTCTCCTGACAGTCACCCAGTTACCTGCAATCTCGGGTTGATTATCTCCCTGTAGCTCCTATCTATCACCTCCTCGTTCTCCCGTGTGAGTCAAAGGTCATTGAGCTGCATCTCCAGTTCCTTAATACATTCTCTCAGGAGCTGCAATTCGGTGCACCTGGCGCAGATGTGTTCACTTGAAAGACTGGAGGTCTCCCAGACTTCCCACATCCTACACACGGGACAAAACACTGCCCCTGGAGCCATTCTCACTAAACTACTATGCCCTAACAGATGAGGAATGAACAAATAGGAACAGAGAGAGCTTAACTTGTGAGACACTTTACCTCAGCCAAGTCTGATCTCGTTTTAGCCTGATGATTCAAACCCACTCTAAAGACTGGCACAGTTCAAAGAATGGCCGCTCTGCTTGCACTTGTTATTTTTATTGGCACTTTCTAATAATTCCTTCTTGTTGATTGGTCACTCCTCATCTCAGAGAAACTGCTGTGAAGCACTGCCTTTAAAATGTCGATCACAGCCCTGATTAAAAGTTAGCTCTTTTATACACCCACAACATTGATTGTCCAACTCAGAGAAAACTGCCACGAAACTCTGCTTTTTAAATCTTGAATGCAGACCTGACTGAAAGGTAGCTCTTTTTACGCACGGCTGATTGGTCACTCAACTCAGAGAAGTTCCCACTTGAATCAAAAGGATGTCAGCTCAAGATTCATTCTATGGCAATTACATAATACATAAGTCAACCTTTTTGCTGTGGTGAGGGTCCTTTAATAACTACATTAGACAAACGATCCTGTCACCTCTCTGGTGAGTCCATATGATCTAGTTAAAAGATATGTAGAAACAAAAGGAGCTCCTTCTTATTTATCTTTGAACCAAAAAGAGAGCAGTATTATAGATTTCAGTAAGGCATTTGATAAGGTTCCCCATGCAAGGCTCATTCAGAAAGTAAGAAGGCATGGGACCTTGCTTTGTGTATCCAGAATTGGCTTGCCCACAGAAGGCAAAGGGTGGTTGTAGATGGTTCGTACCCTACAGTATATGGAGGTTGGTGACCAGTAATGTTCTGCAGGGATCTGTTCTGGGACCCCTCCTCTTTGTGATTTTTATAAATGACCTGGATGAGGAAGTAGAAGGGTGGGTTAGTAAGTTTGCTGATGACACAAAAGTTGAGAATGTTGTGGATTGTTTGGAGGGTTGTCAGAGGTTACAGCAGGACATCAATAGGATGCAGAACTGGGCTGAGAAGTGGCACATGGAGTTCAACACAGATAAGTGTGAAGTGGTTCATTTCGGTAGGTCCAATTTGAAGGTAGAAAACAATATTAATGGTAAGACTCTTGGCAGCGTGCAGGATCAGAGAGATCTTGGGGTCCATATCCATTGGACAGTCAAAGCTGATGTGCAGGTTGACAGTGCTGTTAAGAAGGCATATAGTGTGTTGGCCTTCATCATAGGTGGGATTGACGAAGAACCGTGAGGTCATTTTACCGTTGTATAAGGCTGTAGATCCTACTTGGAGTACTGTGTTCAGTTCTGGTCACCTCACCACAGGAAGGATGTGGATACTATAGAGAGAGTGCAGAGGGGATTTACAAGGATATTGCCTGGATTGGAGAATGTGCCTTATGAGAATAGGTTGAGTGAACATGACCTTTTCTCCTTGGACTGATGGAGGATTAAGAGGTGACTTGAGAGAGGAGTATAAGGTGATGAGAGGCATTGATCGTGTGGATAGCCAGAGGTTTTTTCCCAGGGCTGAAATGGCTAACACGAAGAGGCACAGTTTCAAGGTGCCTGGTAGTAGTTACAGGGGTGATGTCAGAGGTAAGTTTTTCCACACAGAGAGTGGTGGGTGCGTGGAATGCACTGCCAGCAACGGTGGTAGAGGTATTACCAAAAGTTTGAGAAATCGATGCTCATGCCATCACATCGGAGGCTACCCAAACGGAATATAAGGTGTTGTTCCTCTAACCAAAGTGTGGCCTCATCACAACAGTGGAGGAGGCCATGGATGGACATATCAGAATGGGAATGGGAAGTGGAATTAAAATGAGTGGCCACTGGGAGATCCCGCTTTTTCTAGTGGAGGGAGTGCAGATGCTCAGTGAAGCAGTCTCCCAATCTACGTCGGGTCTCATCGATATACAGGAGGCTACACCAGGAGCACCAAACACAGTCTATGACCCCAACAGACTTAAAAGTGAAGTGTCGCCTCATCTCGAAGGACTAATCCGGAATCTAAAGAGTTTTGAAAAATTATCACTAATGCATCCACTATTTCTTGGGCTACTTCCTTAAGCACTCTGGGATGCAGACCATCTGGCCCTGGGGATTTATCTGCCTTTAATCCCTTCAATTTACCTAACACCACTTCCCTACTAACATGTATTTCCCTCAGTTCCTCCATCTCACTAGACCTTCTGTCCCCTACTATTTCCGGAAGATTATTTATGTCCTCCTTAGCGAAGACAGAACCAAAGTAGTTATTCAATTGGTCTGCCATGTCCCTGTTCCCCATAATCAATTCACCTGTTTCTGTCTGTAAGGGACCTACATTTGTCTTAACCAATCTTTTTCTTTTCACATATCTATAAAAGCTTTTACAGTCAGTTTTTATGTTCCCTGCCAGTTTTCTCTCATAATCTCTTTTCCCTTTCCTAATTAAGCCCTTTGTCCTCCTCTGCTGGACTCTGAATTTCTCCCAGTCCTCAGGTGAGCCGCTTTTTATGGCTAATTTGTATGCTTCTTCTTTGGAATTGATACTATCCCTAATTTCCCTTGTCAGCCACGGGTGCACTACCTTCCCTGATTTATTCTTTTACCAAACTGGGATGAACAATTGTTGTAGTTCATCCATGAGATCTTTAAATGCTTGCCATTGCATATCTACCGGCAACCCTTTAAATATCATTTGCCAGTCTATCTTAGCTAATTCACGTCTCATACCTTCAAAGTTACCTTTCTTTAAGTTCAGAACCTTTGTTTCTGAATTAACTATGTCACTCTCCATCTTAATGAAGAATTCCACCATATTATGGTCACTCTTATCCAAGGGGCCTCTCATGATAAGATTGCTAATTAACCCTTCCTCGTTGCTCAATACCCAGTCTAGAATGGCCTGCTCTCTAGTTGGTTCCTTGACATGTTGGTTCAAAAAACCATCCGCATACATTCCAAGAAATCCTCTTCCTCAGCACCCTTACCAATTTGGTTCACCCAATCTATATGTAGATTGAAGTCACCCATTGAAACTGCTGTTCCTTTATTGCACGCATTTCTAATTTCCTGTTTAATACCATCCCCAACCTCACTACTGCTGTTAGGTGGCCTGTACACAACTCCCACCAGCGTTTTCTGCCCCTTAGTGTTATGCAGCTCTACCCATATCGATTCCCCATCCTCCTGGCTAATGTCCTTCCTTTCTATTGCGTTAATCTCCTTTCTAACCAGCAATGCTACCCCACCTCCTTTCTTTCATGTCTATCCCTCTTAAATATTGAATATCCCTGAATGTTGAGCTCCCATCCTTGGTCACCCTGGAGCTACGTCTCTGTGATCCCAACTATATCATATTCATTAATAACAATCTGCACTTTTAATTCATCCACCTTATTACGAATGCTCCTTGCATTGACACACAAAGCCTTCAGGCTTGCTTTTACAACACTCTTGGCCCTTATACAATTATGTTGAAAAGTGGCCCTTTTTGATTTTTGCCCTGGATTTGCCAGCCTGCCATTTTTACTTTTCACCTTACTACTTTTTGCTTCTACCCTCATTTTACACCCCTCTGTCTCTCTGCACTGGTTCCCATCCCATTGTTGTGAACTAACCTCCTCTCTCCTAGTCTCTTTAATTTGATTCCCACCCCCCAACCATTCTAGTTTAAAGTCACCTCAGTAACCCTCGCAAATCTCCCCGCCAGGATATTGGACCCCCTAGGATTCAAGTGTAACCTGTCCTTTTTGTTAGGATGTAGAAAACCAGAAAAGCAAAATGCTTATTTGTCAAGAGGGCACACCAGGACTTAAGAAAAATAAGCAGGAGTAGACCATTTGGCCCCTTATACCTGCTCTTCCACTCAATAAGAATATGGCTAATCATTTAGCTTTGTACCATTTTTCACCACTCACCCCATATCCCCATATTCCTTAATATTCTCAATCTAACATTTCTGTCTTGAATATACTCAATGACTGAACTTTTCCAATCTCTAGGGTAAGGAATTCGAAAGACTACCTATTGCTCAATGAGAAAATTTTTCATCTCAATCTTCAATGCTGATACCTTATTTAAAGATGGTGACACTTGGCTCTAAACATCTTATCCAGAAGAAATAACATTTTGGCAACTAACCAATCATGTTTAGTAGGAATTCTGTGTGCTTCAACTCTCAGTGATTAGTGGGCAGGTTTACTCAGGTCCCTTTGAAAACTTAATGCCAAATGGAAAAAATATTCTGTTTCTATCCTTTTTCTGCCAATGTGGATGAAGTCCCATTTTTCCCCACATTTTATTAGCTCCCATTTTTTTACCCTTTCATTTAAACTGGCTCAGGTCCCCCAAAATTATCTTCACAACTCACACTGCCACTCAGATTGGTCTAATCAACAAATATGGATACGTTATACCTTGATTTAGATTGTGAAAAGGTGGGCCCCTGTGCTGATGCCTGATGCCCCAGTAGTCATGGCCTCTCAACCAAAAATTATCTATTTATTCTTATTCTGTTTTCTGTCTTATTAGCAATCCTCTATCCGCATCAGTATTTTACGCCTAGTCTCATGTGCTCCAATAGTCTCTTAATTCACATCTTATCTAAAGTCTTCTGAAACTGTAAATCCAACTCATTCATTGGTTCCTTTTTATTACAATTCTAATTACAAATCAAAAATTTCCCAATTTGCCAAATCGGCCTGAAACGTCGACTGCACCTCTTCCTATAGATGCTGCTTGGCCTGCTGCGTTCACCAGCAACTTTGATGTATGTTGCTTGAATTTCCAGCATCTGCAGAATTCCTGTTGTTTTTGTTCTCTGCTATCGTATTATTATTTTCTAAGTGTCCCATTCCACTATGAAAGAATATAGCATTATCTCTATTACTGTTTTCTTTCTATTTTTTCTCTTTCATCTTAATTTCATAACACTCCATAAGCTTTCTTAACTACCCTATCTAATGCTAATGAGGAGGGTTTAAACTAGATTTGCAGGGGCTGGGAACTGAAGTGAAGAGGCAGAGGATGGGGAGGTTGGAGAACAAGTAGAGACAGCTTGTAGGGAGCTTGTGAGGAAGGATAGGCAGATGTTAGAGAAAAGATGTACTCAGCCTGATGGTTTAAGATGTGTCTATTTTAATGCAAGGAGTATCATAAACAAGGCAGATGAACTTAGAGCGTGGATCAATATGTGGAACTGTGACGTTGTGGTCATTACAAACTTGGATTTCTCAGGGACAGGAATGGCTGCTGAGTGTGCCAGGCTTTAGATGTTTCAAAAAGAACAGAGAGGGAGGCAAAAGAGGTGGGAGTGTGGCATTGTTAATTAGGGATAATGTCGCGGCTGCAGAAAAGGAGGAAGTCATGCAGGGATGGTCTACTGAGTCAGTGTAGGGGGAAGTCAGAAACAGGAAAGAGGCAATAACTCTACTGGGTGTTTTTTATAGACCCCCCAAACAGTAACAAGGATATCGAGGAGCAGATAGCAAAGCAGATTCTGGAACTGTGCAATAATAATAGGGTTGTTGTGATGGAAGATTTTAATTTCCCTAATATTGATTGACATCTCTTTAGTGCTAAGGGTTTAGATGGAGTGGAGATTATTAGGTGTGCTCAGGAAGGTTTCCTGATGTAATATGTGGATAAGCCAATTAGAGGAGAGGTTGTACTGATCTGGTATTGGGAAATGTATCTGGTCTGGTGTCACATCTCTTGGTGGGAGATCATTTTCGAGGTAGTGACCACAACTCTATCTCCTTCACCATAGCACTGGAAAGGGACAGGAGCAGACAATTTGGGTAAACATTTAATTGGGGTAGGGGAAAATATGATGCTATTAGGCAGGAATTGGGAGCTGATGTTCTCAGGGAAATGCACAGCAGAAATGTGGCAAATGTTCAGGGAACATTTGCATGGAGTTCTGCATAGATATGTTCCATTGAGGCAGGGAAGGGATGGTAGAGTTAAAGAACCATGGTGTACAAAGTATGTAGAAAATCTAGTTAAGAAGAGAAGCTTATGAAAGGTTCAAGAAATTAGGTTCTGTTAAAGCTCTTGAATATTACAAAGGTGCTAGGAAGGAGTTTAAGAATGGAATTAGGAGAGTCAGAGGGGGCCATGAGAAGGCCTTGGTGAGCAGGATTAAGGAAAACCCCAAGGCATTCTACAAGTATGTGAAAAGCAAAAGGATGAGCTGTGTGAGAATGGGATCAATCAGGTGCAATGGTGGAAACGTGTGCATGGAGTCAGAGGAGGTAGCAGAAGCACTTAACGAATACTTTACTTCAGTATTTACCAGGGAAAAAAGAACTCGGCAATTGTAAGGATGACTTACAGCGGACTGAAACGGTTGAGCATATAAACATTAAGAAAGAGGATTTGCTGGAGCTTTTGAAAAGTATTAAGTTAGATAAGTCAACGGGTAACCCAGGCTACTGTGGGACGCAAGGGAGGAGATTGCTGAGCCTCTTGCAACGATCTTTCCGCCATCAATATGGACAGGAGAAGGACTAGAGGATTGGAAGGTTGTAAATTTTGTTCCCTTGTTCCAGAAAGGGAGTAGGGATAACCCAGGAAATTATAGACCAATTAGTCTAACTTCAGTGGTGGGCAAGTTGTTGGAGAAGATCCTGACAGGCAGGATTTATGAGCATTTGGAGAGACATAATCTGATTAGGGATAGTCAGCACAGCTTTGTCAAGGGCAGGCCATTCCTCACGAGCCTGTTTGAATTCTGTAAGGATGTAACAAAACACATTGATAAAGGTAGAGCAGTTGATGTGGTGTGTATGGATTTCGCCATGCAAGGCTCTTTCAGAAAGTAAGGAGGCATGGGATCCAAGTAGACCTTGCTTTGTGGATCCATAATTGGCCTGCCCGCAGAAGGCAAAGAGTGGTTGTAGATGGTTCATATTCTACTTGGAGGTCGGTGACCAGTGGTGTTCCGCAGGGATCTGTTCTGGGACCCCTCCTCTTTGTGATTTTTATAAATGACATGGATGAAGAAGTAGAAGGGTGCGTTAGTAAGTTTGCTGATGACACAAAGGTTGAGGGTGTTGTGGATAGTTTGGAGTTGTCAGAGGTTACAGCAGGACATTGATAGGATGCACAACTGGGCTGAGAAGTGGCAGATGGACTTCAACCAAGATAAGTGTGAAGTGGTTCATTTTGGAATGTCCAATTTAAAGACAGAATATAACATAAATGGTAAAACTCTTGATAGTGTGAACGATCTGAGAGAATTTGGGGTCTGTGTCAAAAGGACACTCAAAGTTGCTGCTTGAGTTGACAGTGTTGTTAAGAAGATGTAGGGTGTGTTGGTATTCATTAACGTGGGATTCAAGAGCCATGCGGTAATGTTACAGCTATATAAGACCTTGGTCAGACCCCACTTGGAGTACTGTGTTCAGTTCTGGTTACCTCACTACAGGAAGGATGTGGATACTATAGAGGGAGTGCAGAGGGGACTTACAAGGATATTGCCTGGATTGGTGGGTGTACCTTATGAGAAAAGGTTGAGTGTACTTGACCTTTTCTCCTTGGATTGATGGAGGATGATAGAGGTGTATAAGATGATGAGGGACATTGATCATGTGGATAGCCAGAGTCTTTTTCCCAGGGATGAAATGGCTAACGTGAGGGGGCATAATTTTAAGGTGCTTGGAAATAGGTACCGAGAGGATGTCGGGAGTAAGATGTTCACACAGAGAATGGTGGGTGCATGGAATGCACTGCTGGCGGCAGAGGTGGAAACAGATACAATAGGGTCTTTTAAGAGCCTCTTAGATATAACCATATAACCATATGACATAGGTACATGGAGCTTAGAAAAATAGAGGGCTATGCGCTAGGGAAATTCTAGGTAGTTTCTAGAGTAGGTTACATGGTCGGCACAGCATTGTGGGCCGAAGGACCTGTGATGTGCTATAAATTTGTATGTTCTATGTTCTATTTTATCTAGCCTTGGAGAATTAAAATTGACAGGGATCACCTGGTAAGTATTTTATTCCTTGGCACAAACACAACTGTGTTGGTTAAAATCCAGAGATCTGTTTCAAACTTCTGCTGTTACCTTCTGACAGCTTCGGTCTATGGGCTCCACTGGAGTTGGTTTAGGATTGATCATTCTAACATCATCTCTTCCACACTCCAAAACTGACCACATTTCCATTACAAGTGCTTTGATGAACCCTAACAGCAAAAATAGATTACATTTACATGTTAAAATATAACATTAGAAAAATACTTTTGTCAAAAAATTGAGAATTGCAATTAACTATGCTGATTAATCAAATATTCCATATCAAATGTTCTGTCAAGATACATATTACTTACTACCTCACATAATCATACATCCTGTAGCTAAGACTGGTAATACTATCATTGAAAGCACACATTTTTCAAAAATATTTAAATGTAATGTCATGAAAAGAAGTAAGACTAACGTGTACGTAAGCTACGCTTATTTAAGGTGGGTATAACATTATATTATGAACCTTCACTCAATAGTATTGGTTTTGGGATAACTGTTAGGAACATGGAAGTAGAAAGATCTGGCATGGACAATAAACCAGAAAATGATGGAGTACTGTACTTACTAAGTAGTACCCTAAAGAAGGAGAGATGCTAATGTATCAGGTCAGTGACCTTTTATCAGAATATTTGATTAATCAATACAACATACACTATCTCTCTGGGTTCTGAAGAAAGATCAAAACCTACATATCTACAAAATTTTGGTATGCAAAACTAAGAGGGGTATGGATAAGGGAAATGTAAGCAGGTTTTTTCCACTGAGGCAAAACACACAAAGTGCTAGAGGAACTCAGCAGGGCAGGCAGCATCTATGGAAATGAATAAACAGTTGATAGTTTGGGCCGAGACCCTTCATCAGGACTCCATCAGAGCATTCTATGTGTTTTCCCTTGGACTTCCAGCATCTACAGATTTTCTCATGTTTTTCCACTGAGGTTGGGTGAGTGGAAGTGGTTGATGCAGGCTTGATTTCAACATTTAGGAGAAATCTGGATAGGTATATGGATGGGAGGAGTATGGAGGGCTATGGTCTGGGAGCAGATCAATAGGACTAGGCAGATCAATAGTTTCGCATGGACTGAAGCGCCTTTTCTGTGCTGTAGTGTTCTGTGTCATTAACTACGCTTTTTTCTGCTTAATTTCAATTCCCAAAATATTTATTTTGTATTTCTAGCCTCTGTATTTTTTTTAATTCTATAATTTGGCACTTTTATTTGGAAGATAATACAGGAGATTGCAGAGTCTGTGACAATAATAAAACAAGCTAAGAGAAAACAATAAGTTTGGAAAAGAACATAGACAAGTTAATTAAATGGGTGAAATATTGCAGATATAAGAAGTCCCATCCATTCTGGTAGGAACAGAAAAGTGTAATATTGTTCAAAATGTGTAAGACTATTTCAGTTCCTTAAAGTTGTTACAGCTGCAGGATGGTGGAGGGATAAGCTCAACCTAATAAATGCTCCCAATAGCAGGCATCTCAAATAGACTCTGACAACCAAGTCCAGCTCCTGACCTTCAGATGTGACTTAGCTACTAAGCTTGACAGAACCATTTCTACTTTGTAAGGGCAAAGGCAGGTTATTGGCACTTTAAAACCAGTCGCTTTGGGTACATGGGATTCATCATCTATGGTTAGCAGCTCATCTAGAAGGAAAACTCTGATCTCAAACCTCTGAAGCATTGTGGCTATACCTACTGTTGAGGAACGCTTCGGGAGTAAACCCTGAGGAAAAGTCTGGAGTCCCTAAAACAGTCCTACGTTGAGTTCGATGCTGACTGGCAACTCCTGCAACGCCGCTGGTGCTAAACTGTATCATTCTCTGCCATTCCTTTGGACTCAACACCTCCGTGGAGAGGGGGAACCTGCTATGTGGGTAACAGCTTGCTCTCCATATCATACTGCCCTGTCTTAAGTATCGTGTAGACAGTTGGAACACATCATCCATGGTTGACCCTGACCAACAGATGGCCTCAGGATAAGATTACTTCAGATGGTGGTGAAGGTGGGACCTGAATAAGAAGGAGATGATTATACCCAGACAGAACTGGGAATGATGTCCTCCCGACTATCTGTTAGTGTCATTGATAATGATAGGGAGACGGGGTCAGTTAAAAGACGTGACCATCAAAATAGTGGGTATATTAATTAAGATTTTCCAAAGCTTTGTAACTTCTCGGGAGAGTTTAAACTAGTTTTGCCAGGGACTGGAAACCAGAGCCCAGGTCAATAAGGAAAAGACCGGACCAGAAGGAAGATGCCAGGGAAAGTACTGAAAGCAAAATCAGTATGATGGGTCGGATAGTTTGATGTATGTTTTAATGCTGGGAGTAAAATGAGTAAGGCTGATGAACCTGGAGCATAGACCAGTATTACTGAAACTTACGTTGAGAGAGGGGCAGGAATGATGATTAATGTACCAAGTTTTCAAAGTTCAGAAAAGGTAGAGGAGGAGAGAGGAGTTCAACTATTAATCAGGGACAATATCACAGCTGCACTCAGGGGAGACATAATGGAGGGGTCAGATACTGAGTCCATTTGGGTGGAGGATAGGAAGGGTGCAATCACACTGAAAGGATTGTACTATGGACTCCCTAATAGCCACTGGGACATTGAGGAACAGATATGTAATCAGATAAAGGAAATGTGTAAAAATAATAAGGTTGTCGTGATGGGGGATTTCATCTTTCTTAATATAAATGGGACCTTCTTAATCTAAGGGTTTTAGATGAGGCAGAATTTGTTAAGTGTATCCAGGAAGACTTCTTAAATTACTATGTGGACGGTTCAGTGAGAGGAGAGTAATGAGAACTGGAGTTGGCTAATGAGCCTGGTCAGGTGACTGACCATTCATTGGATGAAAAGTTAGGGAACAATGACCACAACTCCTTAACTTTCAGGATAGCTATAGAAAAAGATAGGTATGGTCTTTGCGGGAGAGTTTTAAATTGGAATTGTGCAAATCATGAGGGCATTAGGCAGGAATTAAGAAGCATTAATTGGGAACATCTTTTCTCTGGCAGTCCACATCAGACATATGGAAGGTGTTTAATTGCACAGAGTACAGGAAAGGTATATTCCTGTTAGAAGGAAGGACAGGGATGGAAAGATAAGAGAAACTTGGATGGCCAGAGAGGTAATGAATTTAGTCAAGAAAAAAAAGTAGTAATGCTTCAAAAGTCAGGATCAAACGAAGCACGAGTAAAAAGAAGCCAAAAAACAACAAAAGAAAGGAATTAGGAAAGCTAGGAGGGGCCATGAAAAGCCCTTGTCAAGTAGATTAAGGTGCATCCCAAGGCATTCACCTTAAGAGTAAAAAGATAATAAGGGAGCGGGTGGGACCACTCAAGGATAAAGGGAGGAACATTTGCTTGGATGTACAGAATATGTGAGATATTTAGCGAGTACTTTGCTTTAGTATTTATCAAGGAAAAGGATATGGAGGACCAGGAGAACAGTGCTGAGTGTATCAGTATGTTAGGGCATTTAGAGGTCAAGGAGGAGGAAGTGTTGGGCCTCCTAATGAGTATTAGGGTGGAGAAGTGCCTAGGGCCTGCTGGGATTTGCCACAGATTATTGAAGGAGGCAAATCGTTAGGCCCTTAACCAGCATCTTTATGTCCTCTCTAGCCACAGGCGAGGTCCTGGGGACTGGCGACTGGATAATGTTGTACCTCTATTTAAGAAGGGAACAAGGAAAAATCCTGGGAATTATAGACCAAGGAGTCTCACGTCAGTTGTACGAAATTGCTGGAGAAAACTCTGAGGGATAGGATATATGAGAATTTGGAAACGCATGGCCTAACTGGGAAGAGCCAGCATGGATTTGTAAATGGCAGGTCGTACCTTACCAACTTGATTAAGTTTTTTGACAAGGTGATGTGAGAGAGATTGATGAGGGTAGGGCAGTGGATGTTGTCTATATGGATGTAAGGTGTTTGACAAAGTCCTTCATGGGAGGCTAATCCAGAAAATTACAATGCATGGATCCACGGCAAATTGGCTGTTTGAATTCAGAACTGGCTTACGCATAGAAGACAGAGGGTAATGGTGGAAGGGACTTATTCGAGCTGGAGGTCTGTAATTAGTGGAGTTCTGCAGGGATCTGTGCTGAGACTTCTGCTATTTGTATTGTATATAAATGACCTGGATGAAAATGTATATGGGTGGGTTAGTAAATTTGTGGATGATACAAAGATTGGTGGAGCTGTGGATAGTATAGAAGACTGGTAAAGAATACAGCATGATATAAACCAGTTAACCGTATAACCATATAACAATTACAGCATGGAAACAGGCCATCTCGGTCCTTCTAGTCCGTGCCGAACTCTTACTCTCATCTAGTCCCACCGACCTGCACTCAGCCCATAATCCTCCATTCTTTTCCTGTCCATATATCTATCCAATTTAACTTTAAACGACATCGAAACTGCCTCAATCACTTCTGCTGGAAGCTCGTTCCACACAGCTACCACTCTCTGAGTAAAGAAGTTCCCCCTCATGTTACCCCTAAACTTTTGCCCTTTAACTCTCAACTCATGTCCTCTTGTTTGAATCTCCCCCATTCTCAATGGAAAAATCCTATCCATGTCAACTCTATCAATCCCCCTCATAATTTTAAATACCTCTATCAAGTCCCCCCTCAACCTTCTACACTCCAAAGAATAAAGACCTAACTTGTTCAACCTTTCTCTGTAACTTAGGAGGTGAAACCCAGGCAACATTTTAGTAAATCTCCTCTGTACTCTCTCAATTTTATTGACATCTTTCCTATAATTCTGTGACCTGAACTGTACACAATACTCCAAATTTGGCCTTACCAATGCCTTATACAATTTCAACATTACATCCCAACTTCTATACTCAATGCTCTGATTATAAAGGCCAGCATACCAAAAGCTTTCTTCACCACCCTATCCACGTGAGAGTCCACCTTTGGGGAACTATGCACTATTATTCCTAGATCCCTCTGTTCTACAGAATTCTTCAATGCCCTACCATTTACCATGTATGTCCTATTTTGATTAGCCCTACCAAAATGTAGCACCTCACATTTTTCAGCATTAATCTCCATCTGCCATCTTTCAGCCCACTCTTCTAACTGGCCTAAATCTCTCTGCAAGCTTTGAAAATCTACTTCATTATCCACAGTTGCAGATAAGGGCTGAGAAATGGCACGTGGAGTTTAACCCAGATAAATGTAAGCATTGTATCTCGGTAAGATAAATGCAAAGAGACAGTACACTGTTAAGGGCATGGGTCTTAAGAGAGTTGCTGAACAGGGAGATCTTAGGATCCATGTTCATAGCTCCTTGAAAGTGGCTACACAGGTTGATAAGGTGTTGAGAAGGCTGATGGAATGCTTGTTTTTATTAGTTGAGGCATTGAGTTTAAAAAATCAGGTTATGTTGCAACTTCATAAAACCCAGTTTATGACACATCTGCACTATAGGAAGGATGTTGAGGCTTTGGAGAGGATACAGAAAAGGGTTACTAGGATGCTGCCTGGTTTAGAGGGCATGTGCTATTATGAGAGGCTGAATAAACTTGGGTTGTTTCCTCTGGAGCATCAGAGGCTGAGGGGAGATCTGATAGAGGTAATGAGAGGCAAGATAATGAGAGGCATAGTTAGAGTGGACAGAGAGTATCTGTTTCCCAGGGATGAAATGTCTAATAGAAGAGAATATACATTGAAGTTGAGAGGGGATAGGTTCAAGGGAGATGTGAGGGGTACATTTTTTAATCATAGAGTTGTGGATGTCTGGAATGTACTGCCTGGTAGAGTGGTAGAGGCAAATACATTAGAGGCTTTTAAGAGCTGCTTGGATAGGCACATGGATCTAAGGAAGATGGAGGGATATGGACATGGTGTAGGTGGAAGATTGCTTGGGTGTTTTTGATTTGCTTTTTAGCTGGTTTAGCACAACATTGTGGGCCGAATGGCCTGTTTCTGTGTTGCACTCTTCTATGTTCTGGAGAAGTATCAAACTATTGGATCCAAAAAGGGAGACAGACAAGAAGTGTGTAACTAGAGACTGATAAGCCTAATTGTTGAAAAAATGTTAGAATCATTTGTTATAGAAATAATGGTAGCACATTTGAAAAATCAGAATCTAATCATGCCAAATCTGCAAGTCAAGTTTGAAATGGGCACTTAAACTACCAAAGAAACAAAGGTTATGTGAAAATCAAGGAATAAAGTTGCTACAGCTTAGATCAAGTTAGTGTTGATGTGTATCTGGCCAAACTGAATAGCTTTCAACTTTTATACTGCTATTTACAAACATTTGAACCCAGTTTGATTTGGAGATTTCCACATTCTTTTGTTGGAACCAAACTTATCATCAGTCCTAGGATCTAATCCTGGATAATTTCACTGATGATCACCTTCAGTCTAAGAAAACATATATTCACCACAAATCTGTTTTTTAATCTAATTCTGTATCCAGATTGCTACTCATCCTACCGCATTGATATGAAATGCAAATTCATGAAAAATGATATGTACTGTCAGGTTCCTCTCAGGAGGACTGGAAGATTATTGTCACTATCAAAATAGTTGGTCTTCTTACTTAAATTATTGTTTGTAAAACAATCCCCAAGTAACAATATACTAACAGCTCTCTCTCTCCTGTCCTTTTAATGGTACTTCTCTTCACTGAACTACTTCAGTTCTCTTTGGTGTAAGATGTCTGTCTTAGGAGGACTGAAAGATTATGGTCAGTATGTCCATAATTCCTATTTTATTTTCCATAGATTCAGTAATATCAATTTTTGTATCCAATTGTCTGGAAATCTTACTTCATCCTAAAGGTGATATTTAGCACTCCTCTTTCAAGGCTAGGGACAGGGAAGTGAGCTTCGAGTAACTTACCTGCACTCAAAAATGGTAGGCCTGTACTCCAGCCAATAGGTATTTTAATGTCAGTAGTGATGGTGGGGAGTGTGGATCTGGATGCCACTTGTAGTGGAGAAGGTAGATAAGAATGGCACCAATGTGGGGAACAGAGGGAAATAGGACAGCATTTGAAATGGGGAGAGATTGTGGACATCAAACCATTTGGTGAAAGGATCAAGGATTGGGGACCAGGAACTACAGCTACAGCCGTACATCAGGAAGGATTATAGGATATTGGGGATCAGATGGTCTGATCTCTTTCTGAACATTTCTGTGTAGAAAGGTCTATGTCTGATCAAAAGATCCATGGCTCTGAGATTCAGAGGCATTGATAGGGTGGACAAGCCCAAACATTTGGTTAAGTAACTTGTTTAGCTACATATGTTCGACATCAAAGCTACAAAACAAAGTAAATATAGTGTCTTATGAGTGCCCAATGATATGTACTTCCATGATAATGCGATCTAAGGTCACTTATCATATTCCAAACATAGCATTAGCATAATATCATCACACACATCACCAAAAGCACAAAGAATGCTCCTAACAATTCACTCAAATTAAACCTCTTCCCTTTCATTCAAGATTTGGTGAACTTCAATATTTACCTGAACTTTGCAATGCCACAATGCCAGATGCTATTGCAGCTACCTGTGTAACCATTACTCCGTATCCAAACTTATCACACTTACTGACCTGCCAAATTAAGTGAAAAGTAGGTAAATTTCTACATCAATTCTAGAATATGCTACAACGATGGCAACTTCATGAATATGGAGAATTTGATAACAATTTTTCTGCATGGAAACCCTGAAAACATGTTGCTGGCCTGCAGGTCTCTCATGGGATTTGGCACAGGGAAAGGAACTTGGGCTAAACAGCCTAAATTCCCATTTCAATCTCACAGCAAAAAAAAAACCTGTTTGGTCCAGGTAGGCATAAGTGTTTTTTTTCCCACTTGATATGCATGGAGAACAGCCGTGTGTGTCTCAGATCATTTCAGACTGTCAGATAGGTTATTAATTTTAAAATAGCTTTTTAAATTTTTCTAGGAATTTTTAAAACTCTGATTAGCTTATAAATTATGAAAAAGTATTTGAAAAATATACCATTTTTTAAAATTAAAATTGAGGAATATGTATATTATAGCCATATAACCATATAACAATTACAGCACAGAAACAGGCCATCTCAGCCCTTCTAGTCCGTGCCAAATGCTTACTCTCACCTAGTCCCATCTACCTGCACTCAGTCCATAACCCTCCATTCCTTTCCTGTCCATATATCTATCCAAATTTTCTTTAAGTGACAAAATCGAACCTGCCTCTACCATTTCTACTGGAAGCTCATTCCACACACATCTACCGCTCTCTGAGTAAAGAAGTTCCCCTTCGTGTTACCCCTAAACTTTTGCCCCTTAACTCTCAGTTCATGTCCTCTTGTTTGAATCTCTCCTACTCTCACGTCAACTCTATCTATTCCCCTCATAATTTTAAATACCTCTATCAAGTCCCCCCCTCAACCTTCTAAGCTCCAAAGAATAAAGACCTAACTTGTTCTACCTTTCTCTGTAACTTAGGTGCTGAAACCCAGGTAACATTCTAGTAAATCTCCTCTGTAAAAAAAAATTCATTTTTTCTTTCAAAGTTTTTAATCAATTTTGATAGCTTCTAAATTTCTCAAACAACATTCCACTCCTTTCACAATTTTGACTGCTCTGACTAAGTTTCCGAATGGGAATTGAATTGAGCACCCCACACAATAATTGTAATCTTACTCTCAGTGGCTTCTGAAAATTTCCTGATAGCGTTACCTGAGGAAAGTTTAGATCTTTTCCAAATAAAATCATCAGGAACCAACGGTGCTCATTACTGACTGTAAAATGTGTCTAAACTACATACTATCTGACAATAAATGGCTTCCTATCTGTAATCTGGACTTTTTATATTTATTAAAATGTTACAACTGGAAATTAGGTTGTATATTGTAAATTAATGAAATATGTCATTATTCTGTAATTTCAAACTGCAAGGACTGTCAAGAAGACAAAGATTACTCCTTTAATTGGTACTGGCAGTGCCTAAGAGCTAAACAAAATATTATTTCCTGAACAGACAATACAAAAATAGCTAAACTTATGCAGGTGAAAGTAATTAAATAAAAGATAATTCTTAAGTAAATGTCTCCAACATTACTTCCACTGTTTAACTGATTAAACAATAAGCAAATAATCCATGAGCAGGTCAGTGTGGAACTGTTAGCATCTCACAACAACTTCCTGCCTTATGAGTTCAACACCTAAAACGGGATCCAACTCACAACTCAGAAGTACAAAGCCCAGCATTGCAAATACACCAGATAACACAAAGAGCAGGAAGTCTGAAACTCAGTTCAGTTCATCCTATGCTGCAGATGTAGAATGAGCTGTAGTTAGTGCAAGTGCTCCAAAGTAAAGATAAAAGCAGTATAAAATGGTCTCTGGAGATGGTTGGCATATAAATTTAGAAAAAATTGGTCAGGTCATGAAAGGATATGGGGAGAAGGCAGGAGATTGGGGCTGAGAAGGGAAATGGATCAGCCACGATAAAAAGGCAACTCTTACGGAAATTGAGAGGGAACAACCAATCTGACCATATAATTTTCATAAGATATTTTTTGGTGATAAATTGAAACAAAAACATATTACGGAAGCTGCCAGCATACTTAAAAAGGTAACTAAAAACAGAAGAGTTTCACAAAGTGGCTGTGCCCTGAAAAAGTAGAGAACCATTCTAAAAATACAATATATAAACTATGCAGAGACAGGTAAGAACATAGATATACAAAGGTGGAGTATCAGAGAAAGAGCCATATAAAAGAATGAATTTTCAAATATGTTTTGAAATAGAAATCTATTGTAAATGGATAGAATGATCAAATGATATTCCAGAAAGATGGTTACATTATTTTGTAGACACCTAATATAGATCCATTCATTCTCAAGAAATTAATGCCCGCTGAGTCTATACAAACCTGAAGTTTTTTAGTGAACCTGCTAAACATATAATTCACACATTCATTGATTGCTCCAGTTTGCTGCAGAAGTAATAATCCTTTTGGAGAGGCAGCAAAGTTTAACAGATTGTCCAGGAGCATTTCTTCCAAGATCATCCTGACAAGAAAGTTAAAGGATTTCATTTTATTATGTCTTAGCTGGCAAATTAAGACTGTTATTCAACTGACAAATGGCAACATATACAAGGATAAAAACATAAGGCATTCTAAACTTCTTAAACCATTAAGTATCAACATCAGTAACTAGTTTGTTTATTTATTTGTTTACCAGTAGCCCTTTTAGACAAATATCAGTAATTTTGATTATTTCTTAAACAATTTTGCTGTATTATCCAGCCACAAGATGTGACACCACCAGTAAAGCTGGCCCACAGTAAAACACACACAAAACGCTGTAAGTACTCAGCAGGTCAAGCAGCTTCTATGGAGAGGAATAAAAAGTTTTGGGTTGAGACTCTTCATTAGTTAAAGCCAACCCATTCTGTACTGTCTCTGTGGAGGCATTTACCCAGCTGGTTCTTCCCGACCTTTTAAATTTTCAGTCAACAGAATTAGAATTTCTTTTTCTAAGGTTAAGTATGATATTTTAAATAAATTTCTGTAATGTGAAAGTAGATCTTTGCCTTTGCCACCTTGTAAGTGTCTGCTTGTGGAAATAATCAAATTTTCGTCAGTAATGAAAACCCAGCAAGTGTCTCAATGTTTGGTTAATCTTGCAAGATTTTTGCTCGGGCAATAAATATAGAAACATGCTCTGTGAGTAATTTATGCTTGATGTTTAGCATTTTTGTCTTACCGTTGGCTAGGCATATAGTAACTGCAAGATCTGTTTGTTTCAACAAACTAGTAGATATGTACATTCTCAGAAATCTGGACACAAACTTCAAATTCTTATCTGTTGAGGCTGATAAGACACATCCAATCTTGTATCAATGTGACATAAAGATCAGAAAATTTGCAGATGCTGGAAGTTCAAACAACACACACAAAATGCTGGTGGAACTCAGCAGGCTAGGAAGCATCTACGGAAAAGAGTAAACAGTCGACATTTCAGGCTGAAACCCTTCATGAGTTTCAGGAAAACAGAAGTTGAGCAAGACACAAAACATGCAACAAACAAAAGAATATCCTGAAGATGCTAAGAAGATGCATTAATTTATGCTGGAGATATTGTTTGTGGACAAGAGTACTCTCCTGAATTCCACACAATATTGAGCATCAAAGATAGCTTCCCCTTTTTGCAAGAAAAGCAGTTCATTTCATACAACTCCCAAAGCAATAATCAGCATATCCTCACTTCTGGCGACTAAACTTTGACATTACTTAGACAATTCTACAACTTTTTTTGATGGAAAGTCTTTCAAAATCAGTCACTGGGCATATTTTCAAACCAATACTTCACAGGTAACAGAAAGATGTAGAATCCATGTGGGTAGAGCTAAGAAACTGTAAAGGTAAAAAGACCTGATGAGAGTTATATACAGGCCTCTGTACAGAGGCAAGGATTTGGAATATAAATTTCAACTAGAAATAGGAAAGGTAGTTTATAATAGCCATGTGGGATTTCAATATACAGGAAGATGGGAAAATCAAGTTTATGCTAGATCCCAAGAGAGGGAATTTGTAGAATGCCAACAAGATGGCTTCTTAGAGCAGCTTATATTTGAGCCCACTAGAGGAAAGGCGATTCTGGTTTGGGTGTGGTGTATCTGATTAGGGAGCTAAAGGTAAAGGAACCTTGGGAGAGAGTGATTATAATATGATCGAATTCACCCTACAGTTTGAGAAGGTGTAGATAACATCAGATGTGTCAGTATTACAGAGGAGTAAAGAGAATTACAGAGGCATGAGAAATGAGATAGCCAAAGTTAATTGGAAGGGGACACTAGCAGGGATGACGGCAGAATAACAATAGAAACATAGAAAACCTACAGCACAATACAGGTCCTTCAGCCCACAAAGCTGTGCTGAACATGTCCCTACCTTAGAAATTACTAAGGTTACCCATAGCCCTCTATTTTTCTAAGATCCATGTACCTATCCAAGAGTCTCTTAAAAGACTCTATCATATCCGCCTCCACCACCGTTGCCGGCAGCCCATTCCACAAACTCACCGCTCTCTGTGTAAAAAAACTTACTCCTGACATCTCCTCGGTACCTACTCCCAAGCACCTTAAACCCGTGCCCTCCTGTGGCAGCCAGTTCAGCCCTGGGAAAAAGCCTCTGACTATCCACACGATCAATGCCTCTCATCATCTTATACACCGCTATCAGGTCACCTCTCATCCTGTTTCAATAAGGCATACTCCCCAATCCAGGCAACATCCTTGTAAATCTCCTCTGTACCCTTTCTATGGTTTTCACAGCCTTCCTGTAGTGAGGCAACCAGAACTGAGCACAGTACTCCAAGTGGGGTCTGACCAGGGTCCTATATAGCTGCAACATTACCTCTCGGCTCCTAAATTCAATTCCACAATTGATGAAGGCCAATACACTATATGCCCTCTTAACCACAGAGTCACAGAGTCTACCTGCATAGCTACTTTGAGTATTCTATGGACTCGGACCCCAAGGTCCCTCTGATCCTCCACACTGCCAAGAGTCTTACCATTAATACTACATTCTGCCATCATATTTGATCTACCAAAATGAACCACTCCACACTTATCTGGGTTGAACTCCATCTGCCACTTCTCAGTCCAGTTTTGCATCCTATCAATGTCCCTCTGTAACCTCTGACAGCCTTCCACACTATCCATAACACCCCAAACTTTGTATTATCAGCAAACTTACTAACCTATCCCTCCACTTCCTTATCCGGGTCATTTATAAAAAATCACGAAGAATAAGGGTCCCAGAATAGATCCCTGAGACACACCACTGGTCACTGACCTCCATGCAGAATATGACCCATCTACAACCTCTCTTTGCCTTCTGCGGGCAAGCCAGTTCTGGATCCACAAAGCAATGTCCCATTGGATCCCATGCTTCCTTACTTTCTCAATAAGCCTTGCATAGAGTACCTTGTCAAATGCCTTGCTGAAATCCATATACACTACATTTACTGCTCTTCCTTCATCAATGTATTTAGACACATCCTCAAAAAATTCAATCAGGCTCGTAAGGTACAACCTGCCTTTGACAAAGCCATGCTGACTATTCCTAATCATATTATACCTCTCCAAATGTTCATAAATCCTGCCTCTCAGGATCTTCTCCAACAACTTACCAACCACTGAAGTAAAACTCACTGGTCTATAATTTCCTGGGCTACCTCTACTCCCTTTCTTGAATAAGGGAACAAGATCCGCAACCCTCCAATCCTCCGGAACCTCTCCTGTCCCCATTGATGATGCAAAGATCATCGCCAGAGGCTCACTAATCTCCCCCTTCACCTCCTACAGTAGCTTGGGGTACATCTCATCCGGTCCCACTGACTTATCCAACTTGATGCATTCCAAAAGCTCCAGCACATCCTCTTTCTTAATATCTACATGCTCAAGCTTTTCAGTCTGCTGCAAGTCATCACTACAATCACCAAGATCCTTTTCCATAGTGAATATTGAAGTAAAGTATTCATAGAGTACCTCTGCTATTTCCTCCAGTTCCATACACACTTTCCCACTATCACACTTGATAGGTCATATTCTTCCACGTCTTATCCTCTTGCTCTTCACATACTTGTAGAATGCCTTGGGGTTTTCCTTAACCCTGCCCACCAAGGCCTTCTCATGGCTCCTTCTGGCTCTAATTTCCTTCTTAAGCTCTTTCCTGTTAGCCTTATAATCTTCTAGATTTCTAACATTACCTAGCTCTCTGAACCTTTCGTGAGCTTGTCTTTTCTTCTTGACTAGATTTACTACAGCCTTTGTACACCACAGTTCCTGTACCCTACCATAACTTCCCTGTCTCATTGGAACGTACCCATGCAGAACTCCACACAAATATCCCCTGAAGATTTGCTACATTTCTTCCGTAGCTTTCCCTGAGAACATCCATTCACAATTTAAGCTTCTAAGTTTCTGCCTGATAACCTCATAATTCCCCTTACTCTAATTAAACGCTTTTCTAACTTGTCTGTTCCTATCTCTCTCCAATGCTATTGTAAAGGAGATAGAATTATGATCACTATCTCCAAAATGCTCTCCCACTGAGAGATCTGACACCTGACCAGGTTCATTTCCCAATACTAAATCAAGTACAGTCTCTCCTCCTGTACACTTATCTACATATTGTGTCAAGAAACCTTCCCAGTGGATGATTGGGGGCAGATTTTACAATTAGTTAATACTTCCTCTATTTGTGCTAAACATTCCCTAATTCAATTTAAAGTGGTTCATAGAGCACATATGTCCAAAGATAAGTTAGCGCGTTTTTACTCGCATATTAATCCTTTCTGTGATAGATGTTCGGGGCAGATAGCCTCTTTAACTCATATGTTTTGGTCTTGCCCTACTTTGGAAACTTTTTGGAGAGATATTTTCAATATTATTTCTAAGGTATTAAATATAGATATCTCTCCTCACCCTATTACTGCTATCTTTGGACTACCTAAAATTTCTAGTAATCTTTCCCCTTCAGCCCGTAGAATGATTGCATTTCTTACTTTAATGGCGAAAAGATGTATTTTACAACATTGGAAAGAGCTTAATGCTCCAACTACCTTTTTTTGGTTTTCTCAGACGATTTTATGTTTGAATCTGGAGAAAATTAGAAGTAACCTTTATGATTCTTCATTTAAATTTGAACAGATTTGGGGACCTTTTATTCGATATTTTCATTTAATGTAATATTTACCCTTCTTGTTTTTTCTTCACTGTTTTAATGGAGGTCGGGATTGAGGACGTGATTTTAAGTTTAACTCTGTTTGGTTTCAAGTTAGCCCATTGCTTTGCTTTGCTTTTAGTTAGTTGCACGGTGGGTTTTTTTTTTGGGGTTTTTTTTTTCTTTTTTTTCCATTGATATATATAAAATCTAGTATACTATTATGTTATTTTGGTTTCTTATGCTTAAATTACATTGTTTGTAGTATTTTCTTTTTGGTATTGTTATCTTTTGGAATTTTATTATACTTTAACATTGTATTAATGTTTATATGGCTTACCTTTTTTGTATACTTACTCAATAAAAAGATTTAAAAAGAAAGAAAGAAACCTTCCCAAACACACCATCTAAACCCCTTGCTCTGGGGAAATGCCAATCGATATTTGGGAAATTAAAATCTCCCACCACGACAACTCTGTTATTATTACTCCTTTCCAGGATCTGTTTCCCTTTCTGCTCCTCGATATCCCTGTTACTATTGGGCGGCCTATAAAAATGCCCAGTAAAGTTATTGACCCCTTCCTGTTCCTAACCTCTACTCACAGGGACTCCATAGACAATCCCTCCATGACGTCCACTTTTTCTGCAGCTGTGACACTATCTCTGATCAACAGTGCCACACCCCCACCTCTTTTGCCTCCCTCCTTGTACTTTCTGAAACATCTAAAACACGGCACTTGAAGTAACCATTCCTGTCCCTGAGCCATCCAAGTCTCTGTAGTGGCCACTACATCGCAGATCCAAGTACTGATCCACGCTCTACGCTCATCCGCTTTGTTCACAATACTCGTTGCGTTAAAATAGACACATCTCAAACTGTCGGTCTGAGCGCATCCCTTCTCTATCACCTGCCTATCCTCCCTCACACACTGTCTCCAAGCTTTCTCTATTTGTGAGCCAACCACCTCTTCCTCAGTTTGGTTCCCACCCCCCAACAATTCTAGTTTAAACTCGCCCCAATAGCTTAGCAAACCTCCCCGCCAGGATATTGGTTCCCCTGGGATTGAAGTGCAACCCGTCCTTTTTGATCAGGTCACACCAGCCCCAAAAGAAGTCCCAATGATCCAGAAATCTGAATCCCTGCCCCCCTGCTCCAACCCCTCAACCACGCATTTATCCTCCACCTCACTCTATTCCTATACTCACTGTCACGTGGCACAGGCAGTAATCCTGAGATTACTATCTTCACGGTCCTGCTTCTCAACTTCCTGCTTAACTCCTTGTAGTCTGTTTTCAGGACCTCTTCCCTTTTCCTACGTATGTCATTGGTACCAATATGTACCACGACCTCTGGCTGTTCTCCCTCCCACTGCAGGATACTGTGGATGCAACCTGAAAGATCCCAGACCCTGGCACCTGGGAGGCAAACTACCATCCGAGTTTCTTTCCTGCATCCACAGAATCGCCTGTCTGACCCCCTAACTATAGAGTCCCCTATCACTACTGCCTTCCTCTTCCTTTCCCTACCCTTCTGAGCCACACAGCAGGAATTTTGCCTGAGGCACGGCCACTGTTGCTTTCCCCAGGTAGGCTGTCACCCACCAACAGTACTCAAACAGGAGTACTTATTGTTCAGGGGGACAGCCACAGGGCTACTCTCTAGTACCTGACTCTTCCCCTTCCCTCTCCTGACTGTTACCTACTTGTCTGTCTCCTGTGGCCCTGGTGTGACCACCTGCCTATAACTCCTTTCTATCACCTCCTCGCTCTCCCTGACCAGACGAAGGTAATCGAGCTGCAACTCCAGTTCCATAACGCGGTCCCTTAGGAGCTGCAGCCAACACAACGGGTGCAGATATGGCCGTCTGGGAGGCTGGGAGATTCCAGGACTTCCCACATCTGACACCGAGCACAGAACAATGGCTGGAGTTGCTAAGCACAATTCAGAAGGCACAGAAAAGATTCTAAATGTCGGCCCAGATCAGAGGTGATGGATCGGCAATTGCCTCTGATCTGGGCCAACATTTACGTGCCAGGTGGCACCTAATTAATTAGCTTGTTTATTTCGGCTTTTTTCTTAAAGATGCGCTGGGTGCGCGCCAGATACCGCTGCACCCCTGCATGCTTCGCGGCCCGGTATCGGTCCGTGGCCAGGAGGTTGAGGACCACTGAGATAGACTACACCAAAGCATTCTGAAAGAGGCAGCTCAAGAGACAGTAGAGGCATTAGTAATGATCTTTCAATGATGTTCCAAGTCATTAAGTATATTTAAATCAGATGTAAATAGCTTCTTGGTTAGACAGGGTGTCAAAGTTTACGGGGAGAAAGCAGGAGAATGGGGTTGGGAGGGATAATAAATCAGCCATAATGGAATGGCTGAGCAGACCCAATGGGCCAAGTGGGCTAATTCTACTCCTATGTCTTATGGTCTTTATGATATAATATAATGATAGTGCGATGTTGCAGACATCCTGCCTTAATGCTAATTTGTATTAGTTTTGTTGAAAAATAAAACTATCTTACCAATAGGGAGGCAGACTGAATCATATATTATGAAATCTACGACTAGTCTTCATATTCAACGCAAAGCAGTGGTTTCATCTGGTGGACACCAGAATTTAAAATAAAGACTACAGGATAAATATTGTTAATCATTGTGACCACAAATAATTCTGAAACAACAATTCAGATATACCTACACGTTTTGCAATTCCTGAGCTGTTGTAGAGCCTGATTCACTTCCTGCTACAGGAGTTGGTGTTCGTTCTGTGAGTAAACTGGCCTGATTCACAAATTAATGTTAAAAATAAGTACAACGAAAGAACTGCTCTTCAACTGAATTCATAATAACCTCAGTCCATCTTAAAAAAAACTAACATGCAAAAAATAAATTTTAACTTTGTAATATTCAACAGCATAAGAAAGTCATGATGATACATCCAATTAGAAAACAAGAATTTGTAATAATATTACAGCTACTTCAACAACTATATAATTTTCTCAAAGCCTGAAATTAGGTTATGAATGAGATTACAAAATATAGAGTATAAGTTTAGTAAGCAAATGGCCCTTAAAAAATATTCAGATCACCAATAATAATGGATCCAGTAAGTAATGATACACTAATTTAGAAACACAAAGGGTATGCACATCAAGTCGTATGTCAACTACCATTTTTATTCAATGTCAATTTTACTTGTGCTTCGGGAAATGAATTACACTACTTCATTATATAGTAAATGGGAGTCCTTGGTATTATTAGTATTCACCTCTTATCTTTTCAGCCTCTCTTAATAGGCAAAAAGATTAATGCAGGGAATATCATAAAGTAAGAGATGCTTGGAGTTTTCACATTCTTGCTAAGGAGAATAATGTTCCATAATGAAATGTGGCCACTGAGAATTTGGAGGCAGGCATTCATCTTATTGATATTATAAAAAGCTTTAAACTTGTTTTGCTTAGCTGGTTCATAACTTTATTATAGTTCCTTTAGGAAGGAGTTTTCTAAATGAATTATGAGGAACTGGCTGTAAAAGTTATCAAGGACTTTGAATACCACTGAATATCTGTGATACGCAGTTAGAAATCAACTGGACAATTTAATGATTATTTAAAAATATAAAAGGGGAAACTAAGTCAGTTTTTAAAAATATCAAATTCAAGGAATTAAAAAAAATGCAACAATCTTCTCCCTCTTAGCCATTCCTCTCTTTTGAAAAGAACTGACAAGGCTGCTCCCACAATAGGTCAAATCTGACAAAGGTTCTACAGGCCAATTATTCAGAAAGCTACTAGGAAACTGAGCAAATTCATAATCGCACTAGAGGATTTACTTGGAGGTTCAATGCCAAAACTCAGCTGGGAAATTAGCAGCAAATGTTAGTCAGCAGCTTTGCGTCTTGGTGCTTGTGGGTGGGATGTGCCCTGAATTTTCTAACATAAAGTGGGGAGGGAGTAAACGCTGACAGTTTGCTGCAGAACTGATATAATTTCCAATCAAGTTCCAGTCCAGTAACAAGCACAACACTTGGAATAACATGCAGCTTATCTCTGCTTTGTGATTACATTCAGTTCAGTTCCAGTTCATTCAGTTTCTTCAGCTTGATCATTATCTTAATCTCTCTACTCTGTTAAACGATGCTTTTACAGAAAATAAAGATCTGAAGAAAAGTAAAAGATTTTCAGAAGAAATACATATTACAATGTAGGCCATTATTATGTGTTACCTTCTTCCATGCTTTAGAGATAGATTCATGTAAACCATAGGGCATCAGAACTTCGAGACCTTCACATGTATTGTACATCTGACGGCAGACAAAAATGAAAGCCCCCTTCAGAGCTGAGGATGCCTCAGTGTAATCTAAAGCTGGAAGCTGTCCATCCAGCAGCCTTTTGGTAAATTCAGCAATTACATGTGCAGCAGAAAGACTGGCAAAATATAGAAAATTCTTATGATGCATAGTTTATTCAAAAAACAATGTTTAATTACTTAAGAATCTTTTACTTAAAATTTCTATTTGCTAGGTAACTGCCCATTAATATTTTCAACTGGAAATGGCATATGTACATTCATTTGAAAACAAAAGGTCGAGGCGACAATATTTTAATGATTTAACTAAAAACATGTGAAACTGTGCTATCCCGAGAGATTTGTCACAAGACAAAAGAGTAAGGATTTTAACCATAGGCAAACTGTATTTCCGCTTAAGTTTTGTGTACTTTCTTACCTATTTGTTGCAACACCATTGTCTTTTTCACCAAAAAGTAGCAACGTAAGTCCTCGGTCTGTAGAGGCTATCCTTGCCAAAATATCAGCTATGTTTATCAACACTGTTTCATTACAGGTAATTATCTATTCATTTCAAAAAATTTCAAATTAATATAACTTTTACTATAAACCAAAATATCTAAAAAGCAATTTAAAATTAATCTTATAAATGCTATTGTAGTATTTTCATAGATTTTATGTAAAACTTCAAATACATTTTAAGGAATTTTATAAAGGGTATATAGATAGAGGGGAACTACTCCCATTAGTGGAGGAATCAAGAACTAGGGATCATGGATTGATGAAAACTAAAGAACAGAAAGTGAAATGAGAATTGATTTTTTTTGATAACAAAGTGGTAGTAAGAAAAATGTTATTGATAGGAATGGATGCAGATTCAAATGGAGTAATCAAAAGGGAACTGTATAGGCACATAAGAAGAAAGAACTTGAAGGGCGATGGAGAAAAAGTACGTGAGTGTAACATGGAACTAATGCAGGTTAAATAAGATTTAATAGCCATTTCCTATGATGCAACTGTTCTATTATTCTTTAAAGTACTGTTCTTCAGGAAATATTATTTCAACTGATCAAATGTAAAGGAAACTAAGCAAAGTTGGTGAAGCTTGCGGATGATACAAAACTTGTCCATGTACTGCACAGGGAACAGAATAACTTTGTACCTATTGGTGTCCTGATCAGTTGCGAAGAAACATAGGGATGGAAATTAATAAAGGAAAGTGTGTTGTAATAAATTGGGAAGGTGCAAGATGGTTTCAAATGAATAAGATTTTGGATATTGAGAACAGTGGGGACACCATATTAACGGTTAAAATGACACATGGGATGCTGACGTATAGAATATAAAAGAAAGATCATGATAGGGTTCTTGCTATTGTTATTAAGCTTGAATATTGAGTAAATTCTGGCTGCCAGTACATTACACAGAGGAATAATATAGTCACAAGTCAAGATTGGACAGGATGGGATTATTTATTTATTATAAGGGAGACAGAGAGGAGATGTAATTGAGGTGAATAAAATTAAGTGTCAACATAATAAAAGAAATGGTAACATTTGTAGAAATTACTGTACCTGTTTTCCTTTCAGCAATGTGAGTATTGGAAAAAGAAGGGTATCAATAATGATACTCTTGTACAGGCATTCTGTAGCACACTCTTTTCCGCCACATAACATGCGCAATACTTCCATCACAAGATTCGCAGGAGCATATAAATCTGAATGAAAACATATTTGATAAGTATGATTGTTCAGCGCCAGAATTCTCACAATTTTATGGATTATGATGGTAGACAAGGTAACATAAAGAGGCGGAGCGGAGTAAAGATGGTGCTAAACGGCAACTCCTTTGCTTGCATCTTTGGAAACGGCTCTATTTCCATCTTTAATACCTTTATTTTTCCCTTTCAGGGTTCTTTGGAAGACTCTGACCTGGAGTTACACGCTGACTTGGGTTCTTTGTGAGAATGGGATCCGCTCTCGGGGTTTCATAACCAACCGTTGTTGTTCGGCACACCAAGGGCTCGGCCTAAGAGTCCAGTTTGGATTTGGAAGCCTAGGATCTCGGGGCTCTAGAGATGGGCAGATTGAGGGTTGGTGTCAGGGGGAGTCAGGATATTTGCTGTGTGCCCAAAGACCCGAGATCTTCGAGATCTTCTGGCACAGAGCTCGAGAAAAGCAACATAACAGACTTTTAACATCGTAAACCAGCGAGTTGTTTGTTATGTCTCCCTAATCACTGGGAAAACGGAGACACCACCTTCTCCCTTATTGGGGGGGGAGGGGAGAGGGGAGGGGGAGGGAGAGGGGGAGGGAGAGCACACGTGTGGTACGTTGTATACTGGGTGAAAAGCAAAGCATTTGGGTGCCGTTGCTTTTTTTTGCCAATGGGGGGAGGGTGGATTGTTGCTTGCTGCCGCTTATGCATGGGAGGGAGGGGAGCTGGGGGGAGACTTTGAGGTTCTAACATTTAACTGTCATTCATTCTTTGGGGCATTTCTCTGTTTTCGTGGATGGTTGCAAAGAGAAAGCATTTCAGGATGTATATTGTATACATTTCTCTGACATTAAATTGGACCTCTGAACCTTTGAAAAGTAAAAATGTAGACTATCAACTCTAGCAAAGGTTTGACAAACAGAAGGTTGTCTGATATAACAGATTTGATTACAGGTCCTAGAACACATCAATGTCTTCACTCTTCAAATATTGCTAGAACCTTATGTAGATTTCTAGCATTTTCTAGTAAGTTTTAGTTGCATTAATTCTTTTTCATTATTAAGAATGCTTTGCAAAGAAAACATTGTAGCTTATTATTACCTGTTTGTGTAACATTTCCAGTCTGTACCGTGTCTGGGTGCTGGTACATCATACGGATCAACAGAACTAACAAGTCCATCAGAGATACTGATTCTAGATTATTTAAGAAAATAATTTATTCAATCATAAGAAGTTTATTTGAATAATTGACCCTTCTTTATTCATTCTATTGTGAATTAAATAAAAACATTTTCCACTTTGGTTTTATTAAGCTTTTTAATGCCATATTCAGCTGAGTATCAAAGGCAATCAGATGTACCTCACCTCTGGAGTCCAACTCTTTACTTTCCTCCTATCAATCTGTTCTATTACCATTCCTTTCATCTCATCCCTCTGTCACTCTTCATCTACTACAGACATTCCCTTTGCTCTACCCTCCTACAGACTATGCATCTGAAAACTTGTTATTTCTCTGATTTACATAACTCTGTTGCAAAGTCATTAACTGAAAATAATGGGCCAGATTGTTGACTATTGCCAATGATTTTGATCAAAACTGCAGATATTCAGCTGTTAAAACTGCAACAATAGATACTCCAGTGTTATGTCACGGACAAGATATTATAAAGGTACTGTCTAGCTGAGCACTCATCATGGGAGCAGTCTTGGCCGGAGTAGCCTGAGTTAGAATAGTAAGGCTTTGGCTCAACAAGGCTTCGGTGGGAACAGGTGGAGGGTAGGTAAATTCATTCCTTATTTCTTATTTCTTTTTTCTGATTAACTCTTGAGAGACTAGAGGGTATGCCTGCAGAGCCAGTGCATCGAGATGTAGCTCCTTAGAGACCATGTTAGGGAACTGGAGCTGCAGCTTGATGACCTTCGGCTTGTTAAGGAAAGTACAGTG
This sequence comes from Mobula hypostoma, assembly GCF_963921235.1. NCBI lineage: Eukaryota > Metazoa > Chordata > Chondrichthyes > Myliobatiformes > Myliobatidae > Mobula > Mobula hypostoma. Next base: position 20,532,881 of record NC_086098.1, read on the forward strand.
ATGATATACAGGAGCTACATGTAGGTAGTCACCTCAAGGCTTCAAGAGACAGATAAATGTCAATAGAGGGAAGAGAGAACGTCAGATAGTGGAGAGTACCCGGTGGCTGTCCCTCTCTGGGAACCTACCTGCGGGAAGCAATAGCGGTTGTGCCTCTGACACAGAGTCTGGCTCTGTGTCTTAGAAGGGCAGGAAACTGAAGAAAATGGCAGCAGTAATAGGGGACCCTATAGTTAGGGAGACAGATAGGCAATTCTGTGGATGCGAAAGGAAACACATATGGTAGTTTGCCTCCCAAGTGCCAGGGTCCACTATGTTTCTGAACACGTTCACAATTCCTGAAAAGGGAGGGTGACCAGTCAGAAGTCGGGGTACATATTGGTGTCAATGACACAGGTAGAAAAAGCAAGTTAGGAAGGAAGACGAGAAGCAGAACCTCAAGGGCAATAATCTCGGGATTGCTGCCTGTGCCATGTGACAATGAGGATAGGAATAGGATGAGGTGGCGGATCAATGTGTGGCTGAAGAATTGGAGTACGGGTAGGGATTCAGATTTCTGGATCACTGGGAGCTCTTCTGGACAGGTGTGACATGTACAAAAGGGACAGGTTGCACTTGAATCCGAGGGGGACCAATATCCTTGTGGGCAAGTTTGCTAGACCTGTTGAAGGTTTAAGCTAATATAGCAGGGGGAATGGGAACCAGTATGATAGAGCTGAGCATGACCCAGCAGGTTTACGATTAAATGGATGCAATATATAATATAAATATAAGGAAGGACAGGCCAATGATTGGGTACAAATGCAGATGGAGTAAAGAACTTAGTTGTACCACAGAGGCAAAATTCATAAGGGTGAAGATTGCAGGACTGAAGGTGCTGAATTTAAACACACAAAGCATTTGGAATAAGGTGGATGAACTCATGGCGCATTTAGAGATTGGTCAGTATGACGTTGTGGACATCACTGAGTTGTGGCTGAAAGGAGGTCACAGTTGGGAGTTTAACATCAAAGGATATACTTTGTATCAAAACGACAGGCAGGAGGGCATAGGCGGTGGTGTGGCTCTACTGGATGGAAAAGATGGAATTAGATCATTAGAAAGAGGTGACATTGGGTCAGAGAATGTTGAAATCTTTGTGGGCGGAGATAAGAAACTGCAAGGGTAAATAAACCATTATGGGGACCGTATATAGGCCTCCACATAGTAGCGAAGATGAGGGGTTGAGACTGAAAATGAAGCTAGAAAGGACATGTAATAAGGGGGATTTCAATATGCAAGGGGATTGGGGAAATCAGACTGGTGTCAGATTGCAAGAAAGGGAAATTGTTGAATGCCTATGACATGGCTTTTTAGAACAGCTTGTGATTGAGCCTTCTCAGGGAACGACTATATTAGATGTTATGTAATAACCCAGATCTGATTAGGGACATGTAAAGCAACCCTGAGGAGACAGTGATCATAATATGATTGAATTCATACTGCAATTTGAGAGGGAGAAGCACAAGTCACATGTATCAGTATGGGAGTGGAATAAAGGGAATTACAGAGGCACGTGAGAGGATCTTGCCAGATGGATTGGAGGGGGATACTGGTGGGGATGACAGCAGAACAGAGGTGACTGAAGTTTCTGGAAGTAGATTACAAGGCCCTTTGTCCCACTGAAGAAGTTCTGAATTGATAGGGCTAGGCAACCATGGGTGACAAGGGAAGATAAGGACTGTATAAAAGCAAAGGAAAGGGTATATAATGTGAGTAAGAAGTTGGATGATTAGGAAGATCTTAAAATCCAACAAAAGGTAATTAAAAACTATAAGGAGAAAAGATGAAATATGAGGGCAAACTAGCTGATAATACAAAGCAGGATACTAAAAGTTTTCTCAGTTATATAAAGAATAAAAGGGAGGTGAGAGTTGATATTGGGCCACTGGAAATGAGGCTAGTGAGGTAGCAATGTCGGCAAAGAAATGGCAATGAATTTAATAAGTACTCTGCTTCAGTCTTTACTGTGGAAGACAGTATGCCATTGGTCCATGAGTGTCAGGGAGCAGGAGTGAATGCCATTGCTATTACAAAGGAAAAAGTGCCAGGCAAACTGAAATATCTTAAGGTGGATAAGTTACTTGGACCAGAGTCCTGAAAGATGTTGCTGAAGAGATAGCAGATGCTTCTCTGGTTGGCTGTCAGTGACTAGTGGTGTGCCTCAGGGATCAGCACTGGGACCGCTAATTTTCACATAGTCTGTCAATGATTTAGATAGCGGAATTGATGGCTTTGTGGCCAAGTTTTCAGATGATAAGAAGCTAGATGGAGGGGTAGGTTATGCTGAGGCAGCAATGCAATTGCAGCAGGACTAAGACAAATTGGAAGAATGGGCAAAAAAGTGGCAGATGGAATACAATGTTGGGAAATGTATGATAATCTATTTTGGTAAAAGAAACAATAGTGCAGACTATTACCTAAATGGGGAGAAAATTCAAACATCAGAGGTGCAAAGGGACTTGCGAGACCTTGTGCAAGACTCCCAAAAGGTTTGTTTACAGGTTGAGGCTGTGGTAAAGTAGGCAAATGCTATTTTTGCATTTATTTTAAGGGGAATAGAATATATAATGCTGAAACTTTATAAGACACTAGTCAGACTGCACTTGGGGGTATTGTCAACACTTTAGGGCCCCATATCTCAGAAAGGATGTGTTTCATATCTTTGAAAGGATTGGAGAGAGTCCAAAGGAGGTTCATGAAGATGATTCCGGGAATGAAAGGGTTAACATATGAGGAGTGTTTGGCAATGTTGGGCCTGTATTCACTGGAATTTAGAAGAATGTGGGGGGATCTCATTGAAACCTACCGGAAGTTTTCTATGGTGCAGGTATGCAGACTCAAGGATACAGCCTAAACAATGAGGGACGGCCTTCTAGAACAGAGATTAGAAGGAATTTTTACAGTCAAAGAATGGTGAAACTGTGGAATGCTCTGCCATAGACTGCGGTTGAGGCCAAGTCCATGGGTATATTTAAAGCGGAAGTTGACAGATTCCTGATTGGCCAAGGGCAGGCATATGGAGTCGAATGGGATCCGAGATCAGCAATGATGAAATGGTGGAGTGGACGATGGGCTGAATGGCCTAATTCTGTTCCTATGTCTTATGGTCTTATGGATTTCCATAGATGCTGTGAAATACAGAAATTTGGCACACATCTGAAAGTCTTAAAGACCAAATTTGGTCATAGAGAGTCACTGAGTCAGTCAGTTCACTCAGCTGGAGGACTGCACATCAAATCCAACAGCAATACCCTGGCTCAATGGGATGCCACAAAATTACATTCTTTTCAGGTATAAGATCTAAAACTTTTCCGTTTTTGAATGGAAAAGTCAGATAAAAAAATCTCTAATATTTATTTTCATTTTAACTGGTTTAAAATATCAATGCCATTAAAATCAATTAACACATTTATAGCTAACAAACACAGTTAGGCATTCTGTCAAAGAATGTCGGATTTGTTTCTGGATAGTGCTTGCATATTGTGCCTAGTACCAATGTTGCTGAACTCCAGAGTGAGTTCCAGCTGCATAATTGAAACAATTGTCTCCAATCCTTTACTGAAATCTTCTTGCAAAAGAGATTGTGTAGAACAATAAACTAAATATAAGGTGAGTCACAATTTTTTGAATAGTTGATGACTCAACGGATAGTTTAGAGTCATATTATACAGCATAGAAACAAGCCCATTGACTCAATTCATCCATATCAACTGCCTTGCCCAACAAGCTAGTCTAGAGCAAGTATAGTCTACCTCTTCATCTATTTCTCTTCTGATATCCCACTTCTACATTCTGATAGTATATCAGAATACCAAATTGAACTCCTTAATCAGTTGATCATACCATGTTGATACCCCAAAAGGTGGTGCAAGAGCAAAAGAAAAAAAATTAAAACCTAACCAAGACATTTCACATTCTTAACGTCCATTATGCAATCATTATTTGCTGACAATTAAAAGTGATCTTAATTTGAAATAAAATAAAATATATTTTAATCAAGATCTATATCAAAACTTCACTTATTTCAACAAATTACTGAGCTGGTTACAAAATCATATTTTATTATTCCCCTAAGACCCTTTCTTTTTCTCTAGTACTTTTTTCAATCCAGCCAATTAAGAATAGAGGACTAAGATGACAAAAAATACATTTGCTTTAGGCTGAAAAAGAAGAACATCTTTGGAAGAATGACTGCATGCCATCGCTGAAGGATATCTAAACATCAGATTCTTAAACATCAGGTATAATAATACTCAGATTAAACTCAAGTGCTTTGTACAGATAAAAGTGCTTTGATACTACTGTCTTTTACTTCTTACAGATTACTGAGCCATATCGTTAAATAAATAAATAAATTTGGGGCGGGATCAGAACAAGTGTTTACTGATACTGACATGTCCCTTTATTCATGCCTTGACAGCAAATCTTCTCTTAGTATGGAAAAGATGCAATCTGGTGTATTGAGTTGCAGTGCTATGGTACATCAATCCATATTTCTTTCAAGACAGATCTGTAGATATGTAAGCTGACCATGATTGATTTTAGGAAATCTCGTGCATTCTATGGAAGGCCAAAAATCTGCAAAAACTACATCTGTAAAGTCAACTTTTTATACAGAAAAAGAACCAAACAAGATACTTATTTCTTTGGAATGCTACAGAGAAAATAAATTCCACATTTTCAGCTACAAAAACAATAGATGAATATATACAGCAGAAGATTTGCAAACAAAGGAAATGATTATGAAGAGAGCTGGACTATGCACATCTATGCTCACGTCATTCTATAGATGTGCAGTAGAGAGCATCCTAAGGTGTTGGATCACTGCATGGTACAGAAACTGCACTACAATGGACAGGAAAGGTCAGCCTACCAGCATTAAGGACAAATATACAAAAAATATCAGAAAACGGCCTGTAACATCATGAAGGATCTCACCCAGCCTGCTCATGGACTGTATATCCCACTCCCATCAGGGAGGAGGTTACGTAGCATCCATGCCAGGACCACCAGACTCAAAAACAGTTACTTTCCCCAAGCAGTATGACTGATTAACACCTCCACCCACTACCAACCTCTCCATGCCTATACCTCCACCACCATCACTTTATCATTTTTCAGTCAGTCACTTTATATACAGACCCTCCTGTGCCTAACATCACCTTATGGACATACAATCAATCTATGTATACTTACGTATTTATATATTTTTTGTATTATTGTGTTCTTTATCTTATTGTGCTTTTTTGAGTTGCGTCAGATCAATTATTTCATTCTCCTTTACACTTGGGTATTAGAAATGACATTAAGCAATCTTGAATTTTGAATCTTACAGTCTCAAACCAGATTGGAGATGCGCTAATGTGGTAACAGAATTAATAAGATGAAGAAAATGAGTAAACATAATGAAAGACTATCAAATCATTGTTGCTTATTTTAATATATCACCTCAGTGAAACAAGAGAAAACATCATGAAACAAATAAAGATATGAAAGGCAAATTGAATAAGGCCAATGTTATGATATCTAAGAACACAGGGAAATAGATAATAAGAGATCATTGAAAATAGCCTTAACCTGGTGACAAAGTGCTCTCACATTTTTCTGGACTTAAGATCTCCCTGAAGTTTCTATCTCAACTTTTAATGTCCTGTATATTTGAGTGTAGGGAATGTGGAATAGAGGTAGAGGGGCTAAAGTTGATACAGAATTATACCAAACAAACTGACCGTGGATCTTATAATAGTAATGGAATATTGAAACTAGATAATAAACTACTAGGAATTTACAAATTTAGATAAACAGTTCATACAATGCAATATTCATTTGAATATTTGTATATTTGTTACCTTTTCTGTTTTTTACTTTTACAGGAAATAGTTTTCTGCCACGAGTGTACATCAACAATCTTCCCAGAAGACACAGTGAATGTACGAAGCAAATGTATTGTAATTCATGTCCTGTATAGTACGTTCTTTGACCACTGTCTTGAGACAAAAATGAAGAATTAGAACTTTCTAAAACACTTGGTGCACGAAGAAGGGGAATTAATTTTCTCAAGGGGAGTCAGCCTGACAAGAAAGAACTGTCAAAATAAACACATTTATTTTGCCAGCTTATGTTTTAGGTCATGACATTAAATATAAAACAAATGTAAACATAGAATAAAACCTTTTTGGTGCATTGTTTTGAATGTACAGTATAATTATAACTATCGAAGTTACTTACTTATGTGATAAAGCATTACACATAAATTGTCAGTTGCATCATCCTCTAAATTCCTTGAATCAAAATAATTCAAGCATTGCTGGACAGATGCAGTTATCTACAGAAAACAAAGAGAAGTTTTAAATTTTCTATTTCATCTTACCCCATGCAACACTGAATATCTATGTTTCTATTAGGTACATTTTAATCCAATTGTGAACCAAATTATAAAACCAAGTAAAATCACATTTCGTAATTGCTAACATTTTTCCAGATTAAAGAGGTATTTTTCATATCCCATAGAGGTATTCAGTAAGCATTTCAAAGGTGGCATTATACACACATTTTTAAGAGTCAGTAAAGGAACAGCAGGTATAATGGAGGACTTCAATCTATATATAGATTGAGTGAACCAAATTGGTAAGGGTGCTGAGGATGAGGATTTCTTGGAATGTATGCCGGATAGTTTTCTGAATCAACATGTCGAGGAACCAACTAGAGAGCAGGCCATTCTGGACTGGGTATTGAGCAATGAGGAAGGGTTAGTTAGCAATCTTGTCGTGCGAGGCCCCTTGGCTAAGAGTGACCATAATATGGTGGAATTCTTCATTAAGATGGAGAGTGATATAGTTAATTCAGAAACAAAGGTTCTGAACTTAAAGGAGGGTAACTTTGAAGGCATGAAATGTGAATTAGCTAAGATAGACTGGCAAATGATACTTAAAGGGTTGATGGTGGATATGAAATGGCAAGCATTTAAAGATCGCATGGATGAACTACAACAATTGTTCATCCCAGTTTGGCAAAAGAATAAACCAGGGAAGGTAGTGCACCCATGGCTGACAAGGGAAATTAGGGATAGTATCAATTCCGAAGAAGAAACATACAAATTAGCCAGAAAAAGCGGCACACCTGAGGACTGGGAGAAATTCAGAGTCCAGTAGCGGAGAACAAAGGGCTTAATTAGGAAAGGGAAAAAAGATTATGAGAGAAAGCTGGCAGGGAACATAAAAACTGACTGTAAAAGCTTTTATAGATATGTGAAAAGAAAAAGATTGGTTAAGACAAATGTAGGTCCCTTACAGTCAGAAATAGGTGAATTGATCATGGGGAACAAGGACATGGCTGACCAACTGAATAACTACTTTGGTTCTGTCTTCACTAAGGAGGACATAAATAATCTTCCGGAAATAGTAGGGGTCCGAGGGTCTAGTGAGATGAAGGAACTGAGGGAAGTACATGTTAGTAGGGAAGTGGTGTTAGGTAAATTGAAGGGATTAAAGGCAGATAAATCCCCAGGGTCAGATGTTCTGCATCCCAGAGTGCTTAAGGAAGTAGCCCAAGAAATAGTGGATGCATTAGCGATAATTTTTCAAAATTCCGGATTAGTTCCTGAGGATTGGAGGGTGGTTAATGTAACTCTGCTTTTTAAAATAAAACGAGAGAGAAACCGGGGAATTATAGACCGGTAAGCCTGACATCGGTGGTGGGGAAAATGCTGGAGTCAGTTATCAAAGATGTGATAACAGCACATTTGGAAAGCGGTGAAATCATCCGACAAAGTCAGCATGGATTTGTGAAAGGAAAATCATGTCTGACGAATCTCATAGGATTTTTTGAGGATGTAACTAGTAGAGTGGATAGGGGAGAACCAGTGGATGTGGTATATTTGGATTTTCAAAGGGCTTTTGACAAGGTCCCATACAGGAGATTAGTGTGCAAACTTAAAGCACATGGTATTGGGGTTATGGTATTGATGTGGATAGAGAATTTGTTGGCAGACAGGAAGCAAAGAGTGGGAATAAACGGGACCTTTTCAGAATGGCAGGCAGTGACTAGTGGGGTATCGCAAGGCTCAGTGCTGGGACCCCAGTTGTTTACTATATATATTAATGACTTAGACGGGGGAATTAAATGCAGCATCTCCAAGTTTGTGGATGACACGAAGCTGGGCGGCAGTGTTAGCTGTGAGGAGGATGCTAAGAGGATGCAGGGTGACTTGGATAGGTTAGGTGAGTGGGCAGATTCATGGCAGATGCAATTTAATGTGGATAAATGTGAGGTTATCCACTTTGGTGGCAAGAATAGGAAAACAGATTATTATCTGAATGGTGGCCGATTAGGAAAAGGGGAGGTGCAACGAGACCTGGGTGTCATTGTACACCACTCATTGAAAGTTGGCATGCAGGTACAGCAGGCGGTGAAAACGGCGAATGGTATGCTGGCATTCATAGCAAGAGGATTCGAGTACAGGAGTAGGGAGGTTCTAATGCAGTTGTACAAGGCCTTGGTGAGGCCACACCTGGAGTATTGTGTGCAGTTTTGGTCCCCTAATCTGAGGAAAGACATTCTTGCCATAGAGGGGCTACAAAGAAGGTTCACCAGATTGATTCCTGGGATGGCAGGACTTTCATATGATGAAAGACTGGATTGACTAGGCTTATACTCTATGGAATTTAGAAGATTGAGGGGGGAATCTGATTGAAACGTATAAAATTCTAAAGGGATTGGACGGGCTAGATGCAGGAAGATTGTTCCCAATGTTGGGGAAGTCCAGAACAAGGGGGTCACAGTTTGAGGATAAAGGGGAAGCCTTTTAGGACCGAGATGAGGAAAAACTTCTTCACACAGAGAGTGGTGAATCTGTGGAATTCTCTGCCACAGGAAACAGTTGAGGCCAGTTCATTGGCTATATTTAAGAGGGAGTTAGATATGGCCCTTGTGGCTAAAGGGATCAGGGGGTATGGAGAGAAGGCAGGTATAGGGTTCTGAGTTGGATGATCAGCCATGATCATAATGAATAGCGGTGCAGGCTCGAAGGACCGAAAGGCCTACTCCCGCACCTATTATCTATGTTTCTATTTCAGGGTATTATGATTTGTAAGAAGTAAAATGGATATCTATATGAAAAACAATGCACTGCAAAAGGAAGTCCATACTCTGCCTCAAGCATTTAAAAAACAAATTGGAAAACTTCATTTTACATTTAATATACCTAAAATGTATGGTGTATCAACTGATATTTATTATATATGCCAGTACTCTTAATTACATCATATGGATTGCATATAAGTGAACTTACTCACGCCACAGCTACCTTGCCTATGAATGCTTGCGGAAATAATATAATAGAAATATTTTCCAAAAAACATTCCCTACCCTCTGCCAAACACAAACAATATACCCTTCACAAATGGCTAATACACCTTTGCAGCCTCAGAATTGATTGATTGTTGTTTCAGGATTGATTGATTGATGTTTCAAGTTTGCCTATCTCAGCCTGACACTCTTACATCCTCATGCATGTCAGGTCAATCCTCATTATAAGACAAGCAAACACCACAAGTGTACGGTGAGGCTGATGTAACCCTGCCAAGGAACCACAACTTTCAAAAACCATACTATGGTTTCAGATACAAACTTCCATTTAATTTCTCAGCACCCCCAGCAACTGGTAGCGGCTCTTGGCCTCAAAGTTGATTTGACTACCTCTTGTTTCAAAGTCTGTAGCTCTAGTCCTGTAAAGTTCTGAAACACTAGTTTGTCTTTGGAATCAAATCTCTTCCTGTGCCAGCCGCAGATTCCATTCAAAACGGCTTGGTTTTGCTTTTCTATTTTTTTTCACTGTCCTTCTGAATTCCTAATGTTGGATTAAAAGTTGTGGAACCATGAACAATTGGAAGGTTTTAAAACATGGTACAACTACTAACATTTCCTTTCACTCCTTATATCCTCTATAGAAGATCAGCATTTAGTCTGCTGATACATTCCCATTTCATCCTCAGGCTTTGAAATATAGTATGGCCCCTTGTCACTTCATCTTCAGGTTTCAGATACTAATACAACATCCTGAAATATTTTCCTTTACTTTTTCATAAAGTTTCTCCAATTTCTCCAAAGCCATCAATACTGCTCTCTATTCCTGGTATCCCCTGTCAAACAGATATCAAGTACTACTGAAGATAAGGATGATGAAAGCACATCACTAACAGGAATTGCAAAAGTGAAAGTTACTTCTTCACAGATTAGATCTCTATATCCTTCATTCTATTTCTGCTCTTTGTTTCCTTCCAGTTTCTCACAACCATCCACATTACATCACGAATGTACAAATCTCTCCTTTTAACATATTCTATAAAAATATAAAAGACAGTGTGGAGCAATAGTAGAACTACAGGTTCTTTATGGCCATCCTACCACAGTCTTAGTTGTTGGAATATAACTGTATAAATTTATTGGATGTATATTTTGATCTTGACTTCTATTATTAAAAATAAGATTGACAGAGAAAACCCAGAATGTCTGTTTTTGGTAGCTCTTCCATCTCTCAACATAATTCAATGGGATCATTTAATTAGTTTTGTTTATTAATATAGTCTTTCGTGCTGTTTGGTGCACAAATTCAATAAATATTACATTAATCCTATTTGGTGTATAAATTCAATATATATAACAAATTAACAATACTGAAAATGAGGAGGATGTAACTGCAGTCATTATTAACACAGCTATGTTATATACAAGACATGAGAATAAATCCAGTTTTAAACTCCTGAACACTTACCAAAGACTTGTACTTAGTCTCAAGGAGTCTTAAAACCACCGTTCTGCTGTAGTAACCATGCTAGGAATATTTTAAAAAGTGTATTAGTCTCCTAAAAGCTCTTTTAGCTGCTCCTTTCGAAATTAACACAAATACTTTGTTTGGAATTACTTTATATATAAATAATTCACAAATACAATAAATAATGAAAGGCAACATCAGTTTACCATTAATTTGATTTCCATTAGTTAGATTCTTAAACTTAAAATTTCTTCCTACTAAAAGTATTACATATTTATCTTAATGCTCATGCTAACCTTTATATTTAACATGCAAAACATATTTATAAAACTTCCTAAACCTAATCCATAGGTCGTTTGGAATGTGAGCATCCAGAGGAAACCCACATAGTCACAGGAAGAACTGACAAATTCCTTACAGGAATATACGTCTCTAGTTTTGTATATTAATACCATAAAACCATATTAACTAACCACTTAAAGTTGTCGGTTTTTGCAATAAGTTGCAAAAAGTAGTGGATTGTTGGTACTCTTGTGCATGTGATTTTTTTTTTATAGATTTGTTAAAGCTTTCTAATGTCATTATAGGCATATTGAATAAGTTAAGTCACCTGAGCATTAATTGTAAATCTATCCCACATTAATAGGAAGAAAAAATCTGTTCTCTATAAACTAAAAAGATTTTATATCATAAATTTCAAACCACAGCTTATAGCATAAACTCTCAGCACAAAGCTAAATATATGTGGTCTAGAATGCACAATCAAACATCATATGCCCTGAGTTTTGAATATAACTGCAACCAATGTAGGGGTCTAACATTATAAGGAGAGGTCATATAGGTTGGGCTGCAAGAGGAGTAGATGATAACTGGAACAGTAAGCATAAAACTACCAGATAGTTGCTAATGCCCTTCAGAGAAGGAAATCTGCTGTCTGGTAATTGGTGAACGGTTTACCATTGTCACCCACGTACAGTGAAAAGCTTTTGTTTGCATGCCATCCAGTCAGATTATTCCATACATAAGCACATTGAGGTAGTACTAAAGAAAAAAAATGATAGAATGCAGAATATAGCGTTAGAGTTATTAGAAAGTGCATTACAGGTAGAAAAAAAAGATGCAAGGGCAAGGATGATTAACAGCTCATCTTTATCGTATAAGGTCCATTCAAGAGACTTATAACAGTGGGATGGAAGCACTCATCGAGTCTGGTGGTATGCGTTGTGCTCTCTGCCCATCTTCTGCCCAATGGAAGGGAGAGACAAAAGAAAATGACTGGGGTAGAAGCAGCCATCACTGATCATGATGGCTGCTTTCCCAAGGCAGTGGAAAATTCAGACAGAATCAATAAAGAGGCAGTCGGTTTTCATGATAGACAGGGTTGTACTCACAACTCTGAAATTTCTTCAGTCTTGGCCAGAGCAGTGGCCGTAGCAAGTTTGATACATCTGGATAGTAGTCTGCTTTCTATGGGGTATTAGTAAAAATTGGTGTGGGTCTTTGGGGACATGACCTGGTGAAGCCTATATATATCACAGAACTACTAGCCTAGTTGATTTGTAAATGCAATTAGGAATGGACAATATATACCAGTGTTGCCAGCAATATTTACCTTCCATGTACAAAAAAAGTTACTGTACTTGACTCAAGCTACAGAAACACACAAAGCAGCAGTGACCACTATAAAGAAAAAAAACAGGTACAGGAGCTGGGTGACCATTCTCTTCAAGAACATGTTGGGTGATAACAACATACACAGTTCCTGGAACTTCTCTAACTGACCTGCAATAATAGAGATCTATGAAATGGGATAGAGCCTCACAAAGAAAACACAAGCAGCAGTATGGCACCATGAAATAAATCATTATCCAAGGGAAGAAGTGGTGGTACAGGAAAAAGGCAAGTATATAACCTAGCCTTTTCTATGCTTGGTTAGGCCACACTTGGAGTACTGTGTCCAGTTCTGGTCACCTCACTAGAAGAAGGATGTGGAAGTATTGGAAAGGGTACAGAGGAGATTTACCAGGATGCTGCCAGGTTTAGAAAATATGCATTATGATCAGAGATTAAGGGAGCTAGGGCTTTACTCCCTGGAGAGAAGGAGGATGAGAGGAGACATGATAGAGGTGTACAAGATAATAAGAGGAATAGATAGAGTGGATAGCCAGCGCCTCTTCCCCAGGGTACCACTGCTCAATACAAGAGGACATGGCTTTAAAGTAAGGGGTAGGAAGTTCAAGGGGGATATTAGAGGAAGGTTTTTTACTCAGAGAGTGGTTGGTGCGTGGAAAGCACTGCCTGAGTCAGTGGTGGAGGCAGATAAACTCGTGAAGTTTAAGAGACTACTAGACAGGTATATGGAGGAATTTAAGGTGGGGGCTTATATGGGAGGCAGGGTTTGAGGGTCGGCACAACACTGTGGGCTGAAGGGCTTGTACTGTGCTGTACTATTCTATGTTCTATGCTTGGAATCCCAATTACTCGTCTCCAAGGTTTTTAACCAAGGATAGTAGCTGGTGAAGAATAAGCATGTTATGCTTCAAAATAGAGTATGATGGTCTTTAAAAACAGCAAACTGGGGAGAGACATATGTGGGCTCTACATCAATTATTTTCAACTAATAGCAAATAATCTTTCTTGGAAGGTAAATGAAGAAGTGTAGGAGAAGCTAAATCATTAAGGCTGTGGAGAATAGCTAATCTTCAATGATGACAGCATGGACCAAGTACTACAGGAAATGCAACATGCTTGGGAATTAGACAGATGAATGACAGAACTGGGGAAGGAAATAAGATATGCACTTATCCAAAATGTAAGAGAATTTTGGCAATTCAGGATGAATGTTCACAGCTCTAGAAATAAATTCAAGCATTGTAAAACCACCAAGCGATGGAGGTACAGTCATATTACAGTAGCAGTCACATTTACACTTCACTGAAGTGTTCATTTAACGGTGCTACTCAGATCAAATCTGAGAAGAGATAAATAATAAAAAATGTATTACAAAATGAGTACTTCATGGATCACACATACTTTGGAAGAAAATTGAGAATGAGAGCAGTGCAACATTTAAGAAGATTTATAGTGGTCATGGAGTGGTACCTTTCTTAAAATTTTTTCAGAGATTAAAAGACAGGTAGATATAGTGAGAATGCTATTTTAAAAAAACGGCGTACAATTGAGCAATTCTGTGCAAAGCAAGCCTTGAAAAAAAGATGTAAGAATGCAATAAAAACAGAGTGCTACAAATACCCAACAGGTAGGTGGAGAAAAACAATAATATTTTGGGTTAATGGTTTTTCATTGAACTAAGGAAAGTTAGAAATCAAACAAGTATTAATTTTAAGGGAATGGAAAGGGGTAGATAGGCCAGCGGAAATATCTATAATAGGATAGAGAACATGAGAGCCTAAATGATGTGTTATAGTGGCAATGCTAGCTCAGAGAGGATGATACAGGCTGTGTAATTGAAGCTAATTAGTTTGGTGGAAATGCAAACTTAAGGGGATAAAAGAACAAACATAGAAGACAGAAGAGGGAAAAGTCAATGCTGGAACTACGAGATTAAAAACACTGTAGAAGAAAAACACTACAAGTGTCAGAAATTGAAGTAATAACATAAAATGTAAAGAACACTTCTTGTGCAATTGTATCTTCGATTTCCTCACTTGCAGACCCCAGTCAGTTTGGATTGGCAATATCTCCTCCACAATCTCCATCAGCACAGGTGCGCCACAAGGCTGTGTGCTCTACTTACTTTACACGTACGACTATGTGGCTGAGCATAGCTTCAGCACCTTTATTATTTGTTGACAACACCATTGTCGTAGGCCAAATCAAACATGTTAACAAATCAGCATATAGGAGGGAGAATAAAAATCTGGCTGAGTGGTGCTATAACAACAACCTCATACTCAATGACAACAAGACCAAGGAGATAATTATTGACTTCAGGAAGAGGAAACCAGAGGTCTATGAGCCAGTCTTCATCGGGGGGGGCGGGGGGGGAAGGGGGGAATCAGAGGTGGAGAGGGTCAGCAACTTCAAATTCCTTGGTGTTACTGTTTTGGAGGGCCTGTCCTGAGCCAGGCACACAACTGCAGTTACGAAGAAATCAAATCAGCGCCACTTCATTAGGAGTTTGCATGACATCTAAAACTTTGATAAACTTCTATAGATGAGTGGTGGAGAGTATATTGACTGGCTGAATTACAGCCTGGTATAGAAACACCAATGTCCTTGAACAGAAAAAGTAGTGGATATGGCCCAGTCCATTATAGTCCCCACCACTGAGCACATCATCATCAGTTACCCCACCACGTAGGTCAGGGTTTCTTCTCGCTGCTGCCATCAGGAAAAAGGTACAGAAACCTCAGGGCTCACACAGGAACAGTTAGTACCCATTTCTCACCTCTTTCATTTCTTTCCCCTAGCCCAAATTTTCCTATGGTATTTCCATCAGCACCTTGTCCTACTTTAGCATTTAGATCTCCCATGACAATAACAATATCTTGAGATTTGCATCCATTCTTTGCTTGTTCAAGCTCTTCTTAGAATTTATCTATATCCTCATTTGTTCCATCTGCTGTTGGTATATATACCTGTATAATTGTTAAATCAAATGGTTGTCCTGGGTATGACTCTAAACTGCAACTGGTGACTGGGGACTTTCAGAGCTTTGGGGAAAGTGGAGTTACCCCTTAGTCATTCATTGCTCCCAGGGCCGCTCTGACCCTGAACGGTAGCACCAGCAAGAGTTCCTGCTCAGGATACGAGCGAAGGCCAACGGCAGATCCGGCAGGTTCAGTAACTGAACTTATGATGGAGAAGGCGGATGAGCTAGGACCTCAAATGTCAACGGTTATAGTACAGGTGGATGAACATTTGAGAAGAGAAATGGCGATTTCTTTAGTTCGCCCAATGGTAGGCAATAGCAAACCACCGTTGCTAGACACTAGGTTTCCTAGAATCTACTTGCTAAGAAAACCATGGTCAAACTCAGAAAATGTATTACACAACAACAGCATCAAGAAGATCTTCAAGATAATTAAGATTATTATCTGAATGGTGGCCGATTAGGAAAAGGGGAGGTGCAACGAGACCTGGGTGTCATTATACACCAGTCATTGAAAGTGGGCATGCAGGTACAGCAGGCGGTGAAAAAGGCGAACGGTATGCTGGCATTTATAGCGAGAGGATTCGAGTACAGGAGCAGGGAGGTACTACTGCAGTTGTACAAGGCCTTGGTGAGACCACACCTGGAGTATTGTGTGCAGTTTTGGTCCCCTAATCTGAGGAAAGACATCCTTGCCATAGAGGGAGTACAAAGAAGGTTCACCAGATTGATTCCTGGGATGGCAGGTCTTTCATATGAAGAAAGACTGGATGAACTGGGCTTGTACTCGTTGGAATTTAGAAGATTGAGGGGGGATCTGATTGAAACGTATAAGATCCTAAAGGGATTGGACAGGCTAGATGCGGGAAGATTGTTCCCGATGTTGGGGAGGTCTAGAACGAGGGGTCACAGTTTGAGGATAGAGGGGAAGCCTTTTAGGACCGAGGTTAGGAAAAACTTCTTCACACAGAGAGTGGTGAATCTGTGGAATTCTCTGCCACAGCAAACTGTTGAGGCCAGTTCATTAGCTATGTTTAAAAGGAAGTTAGATATGGCCCTTGTGGCTACAGGGGTCACGGGGTATGGAGGGAAGGCTGGGTTCTGAGTTGGATGATCAGCCATGATCATAATAAATGGCGGTGCAGGCTCGAAGGGCCGAATGGCCTACTCCTGCACCTATTTTCTATGTTTCTATGTTTCTATGTTTCTATGTTTCTATGTTTCTATAATTCTGAAGATGCTTCACTCGGTAGGGTTGATTCTGGTCAGCAGGGGATCTCCGAACATCATCAAGCTACTGCTCATAAAATTCAAGTAACACAAAAGAAAATTATTGCCACTTGGAATGTAAGAACCCTATATCAAGCAGGAAGATTGGACAATGTGATAAATGAAATGGAAAGACTAAAGATTAACATCATGGGAATTAGTGATGTTCGTTGGATAGGTGCTGGAACATGTCAGAATAGAAATAAACCACTAATTTATTCTTGTGGAACATCCCATACTAATGGAGTAGGAATTCTTATGGATGAAAACATGGCAAAAAGTGATTTAGGACATTGAGCAATATCAGAATGAGCGCTCCTTGTTAGATTCAGAGGACAACCATTTGATATAGCAATTATACAGGTATATGCACCAACGACAGATGGAACAAATTAGATTAGATTATGAGGACACTCATTCCTCACTTATTGTCATTTAGAAATGCATGCATTAAAGAATGATACAACGTTCCTCCAGAATGATAACACAAGAAAAACACAGGATAAACCAACTCAGCACGGACTAGAAGGGCCGAGATGGCCTGTTTCCGTGCTGTAATTGTTATATGGTTATAAAACTTACAAAACCACATAATTATAACATATAGTTTCAACAGTGCAAAGCAATACCATAATTTGATAAAGAGCAGACCATGGGCACGGTAAAAAAAAGTCTCAAAGTCTTGATAGCCTCATCATCTCATGCAGGCGGCAGAAGGGAGAAACCTTCCCTGCCATGAACCTCCAAACACCGCAAATTTGCCGATGCAACACCATTGGAAGCACCCGAACACAGTGAATTCTGAGTCCATCCGAAAATTTCGAGCCTCCGACCAGCCCCTCCAACACAGCCTCTCTGAGCACCATCCTCTGCCGAGTGCTTCGACCCCACCCCGGCCGCTGAGCAACAAGCAAAGCTGAGGACTTGGGGCCTTCCCCTCCGGAGATTCTGGACCACACAGTAGCAGCAGCAGTGAAGCAGGCATTTCAGAAGTTTCACCAGATGTTCTTCTGTGCTCTCACATCTGTCTCCATCAAATCAGGATTGCGCACGGCACCCTACTTAACAAATAACAGATATTACCACTGGAGTGGCCGCTGCGAGCTGTGTCGCGCCGCCATCTTCTCCTCCCGAATTGAGGATAGAGATAAATTCTATCAAAACATTAGGGATGCAGAATCAGAAAGGATAGCAAATACAGTACACAAGGTGATGCATCTAATGTGCGTAGTACAAAAAATAAGGTGAATGATCTTGTTGCACTATTGCAGATTGCCAGGTACGATGTTGTAGTCATCAATGAATCGTGGCTGAAGGATGGTTGCAGTTGGGTGCTGAATGTCCAAAGTTAGACGTTATATCACAGGGATAGGAAGGTAGGCAGAGGGGGTGGTGTGGCTCCATTGGTAAAGAATGGCATCAAATCAGTAGAAAGATGTGACATAGGATCGGAAGATGTTGAATCCTTGTGGGTTGAGTTAGTAAACTGCAAGGGTAAAAGGACGTTGATGGCAATCATATACAGGCCTCCAATCAGTGGTTGGGAGGCGGACCACAGATTACAACAGGAAACAGAAAAGGTGTGTCAAAAGGACAATGTTATGGTAGTCATGGGAGATTTTAACTTGCAGGTGGGTTGGGAAAATCAGGTTGGTAATGGATCTCAAGAGAGTGAGTTTGTTGAATGCCTAAGAGATGGCTTCTTAGAGCAGTCTGTCCGTTGAGCCTACTAGGGGATCAGCTATACTAGATTGGGTGTTATGTAATGAACTGGAGGTGATTAGGGATCTTAAGGTAAAAGAACCCTTAGGAACCAGCGATCAAAATATCACTGAGTTCAACTTGAGATCTGACAGGGAGAAAGTAAAGTCTGATGTAGCGGTATTCCAGTGGAGTAAGGGAAATTACAGTGGTATGAGAGAGGAGTTGGCCAAAGTAAATTGGAAGGAGCTGCTGGCAGGGATGTCAGCAGAGCAGCAATGGCATGCATTTCTGGGAAAAATGAGGAATGAGCAGGCCATATGTATTCCAAATGTGAAGAAATACTCAAATGGTAAAATAGTACAACCATGGCTGACAAAGGAAGTCAAAGCTACTGTAAAAGCAAAAGAAAGGGCATACAACAAAGCAAAAATTAGTGGGAAGATAGAGGACTGGGAATTATTTAAAAACCTGCAGAGCGCAACCAAAAAACATCATTAGAAGGGAAAAGATGAAATATGAAAGCAAGCTAGCAAGTAATATCAAAGTGGATAGTAAAAGTTTTTCAAATATGTTGAAAATAAAAGAGAAATGAGAGTGGATATAGGACCGCTAGAAAATGAGGCAGGAGAAATAATAACGTGGGTCAAGCAGATGCCTGATGAACTAAATGAGTATTTTGCATCAGTCTTCACTGTGGAAGACACTAGCCATACGTCTGATGTTGTAGTATGTGAAGGAAGAGAAGTGGGTGTAGTTACTATTACAAGAGAGAAGGTGCTCAAAAAGCTGAAAGATCTAAAGATACACAAGTCACCCAGACCAGAAGAACTGCACCCTAGGGTTCTGAAAGAGGTAGCATTAGAGATTGTGGTGGCATTAGAAATTAGCTTTCAAAAATCATTGGACTCTGGCATAGTGCCAGAGGACTGCAGAATTACAAATGTCACTCCACTCTTTAAGAAAGGAGGAAGGCAGTAGAAAGGAAATTATAGACCAGTTAGTCTGATCTCAGTGGTTGGGAAGATGTTAGAGTCAATTGTTAAAGATGGGGTGATGAAGTACTTGGTGATACAGGACAAGATGGTAGAGTCAGCATGGTTTCCTTCAGGGAAAATCCTGCCTGAAGAACCTGTTGGAATTCTTTGAGGAGATTACAAGTAGGATCGTTAAAGGAAATGCAATGGATGTTATATTTTTGGACTTTCAAAAGGCTTTGACCAGGTGCCACCCGAGGCTGCTTACCAAGTTAAGAGCCCATGGTATTACAGGAAAGTTACTAACATGGTTAGAGCATTGGCTGATTGGTAGGAGGCAGCGACAGGGAATAAAAGGATCCTTTTCCAGTTGGCTGCCAGTGACTAGTGGTGTTCTGCAGGGGCTGGTGTTGGGACCACTTCTTTTTTCTTTTTATGCTGTATATAAATGATATAGTTGATGGAATAGATGGCTTTGTTGCCAAGTTTGCAGATGATACGAAGATTAGTGGAGAGGCAGGTAGTGTTGAGGAAACAAGTAGAATGCAGAAGGACTTAGACAGATTAGGAGAATGGCCAAGAAAGTGGCAAATGGAATACAAGGTTGGAAAATGCATGGTCCTGCACTTTGGTAGTAGAAATAAATGTGCGGACTATTTTCTAAATGGGGAGAAAATCAGGAATCTGAGATGCAGAGGGACTTGGGAGTCCTTGTGCAGAACACCCTTAAAGTTAACTTGCAGGTTGAGTCGGTGGTGAGAAGGCAAACACCATGTTAGCATTCATTTCAGGAGGTCTGGAATACAAGAGCAAAGATGTGATGCTGAGACTTTATAAAGCACTAATGAGGTCTCACCTTGAATATTGTGAAGAGTTTTGGGCCCATCATCTTAGAAAAAATGAGCTGGCATTGGAGACGGTCCAGAGGAGGCTCACAAGGATAATTCCAGGAATAAAAGGGTTATCATACAATGAACCTTTGATGTCTCTGGGTCTGTACTCACTGGAATTCAGAAGGATGAGGGGGGATCTCATTGAAACCTTTTAAATGTTGAAAGGCCTAGATAGAGTAGATATGGAAAGGAAGTTTCCCATGGAGGGAGAGTCTAGGATAAGAGGGCACAGCTTCAGAAGAGAGGGGCATCCTTTCAAAACAGAGATGTGGAGAAATTTCTTTAGCCAAAGGGTGGTGAATTTGTGGAATTTGTTGCCACATACAGCTGTGGAGGCCAGGTCATTGGGTGTAATTAAGGCAGATAGGTTCTTGATTGGGCATGGCATCAAAGTTTACGGGGAGGCTGGGAACAGTGGTTGAGGAAGAGAAGAAAAAAGGATCAGCCATGATTGAATAGCAGAGCAAACTCGAAGGACCAGATGGGCTAATTCTGCTCCTATGTCCTGTGGTCTTATGGTCTAAGTTTGCAAATGATAGAACTGCAGCGGTCTGTACCTCAAATAATGAGTGAGTGAGGCCTCCGTCGGTCAGGGTCGACCACTGATATTGCATCCTAGCTGTCTAGATACGGAAGCCTGGGTAGTATGATGTAGAGAACAAGCTCCCCCTCTTCACGCATCTGATGAACTCAAAGCAACAGCAAAGACTGATTCAGTTTGGTACCAGCAGGGTTACAGGAGTTGCCAGTTAGTGCTGAACTCATTCTAGGACTGCTTTTGAGAGCCAGCTCCAGATTTTCACTCATGAGTTACTCCTGAAGCCTTCCCCATCAATGCGTATAACCCCAAGGAAACAAAGGTTTGAGATCAGCGTTTTCCTTCTCCTAGATAAGCTGCCAACCACAGCTGACAAGCCCCATCTATCCAAAGCGACTGGTTTTAAGGTGCCAGTGACCTGTCTTTGCCCCTTCCCTTGTCAGTAAAATTGGTTCTGTTGCACTTAGTAGCTAAGTTATACGTGAAGACCAGGAGCTGGACTTTGATGCCAGAGGCTATTTGACGTGCACACCATTGGGAGCATTTAATAGCTAGTGGAAGCTTGTCCCCGCTACCACCCCTCTGCTATAACAACCTTAAGGAATCAAATAATGATAGGTAAGAGTACAGGATGGACACAGAGAGCCTAGTGACATGGAATCATGATAACAATGCTCCCTTCAATGCTGGCAAAACAAGAGCTGATCATTGACTCCAGGAAGAGTGTGGTGGGGGGGGGGGTTAACAGTGCACATGGTCTTGTTTTCATCAACAGTACTGTGGTTGAGATTAGATTAGATTATGAGGACACTCAGTCCTCGTTTATTGTCATTTAGAAATGCATGCATTAAAGACAATACAAAGTTGCTCCAGAATGATATCACAAGAAACACAGGACAAACCAAGACTAAAACTTACAAAACCACATCATTATAACATATAGTTACAACAGTGCAAAGCAATACCATAATCTGATAAACAGCAGACCATGGGCACGGTAAAAAAAAGTCTCAAAGTCTCAATAGCCTCATCCTCTCACGCAGGCAGCAGAAGGGAGAAATTCTCCCTGCCATGAACCTCCAAACGCCGCAAATTTGCCGATGCAGCACCAATGGAAGCACCTGGCCGCAGCGGACTCTGAGCCCGTCCAAAAACTTTGGGCCTCTGACCAGCCCCTCCGAACACCATCCTCTGCCGAGCACTTCGACCCCACCCTAGCCACCGAACAACAAGCAAAGCCAAGGGCTCGGGGCCTTCCCCTCCGGAGATTCTGGACCACACAGTAGCAGCAGCAGTGAAGCAGGCATTTCAGAAGTTTCACCAGATGTTCCTCCCTGTTCTCACTTCTGTCTCCATCAAATCAGGATTGCGCACGGCACCCTACTTGACAAATAACAGATATCACCACCGGATTAGCTGCTGCGAGCTGCGTCGCACCGCCATCTTCTCCTCCTCCTCTCTGATGCTTGACAGCTTCGTGCCTGTCTTGGTCAACTACGAAGACGCCAAAGCCGATAAAGCTCACAGGCACCTCTAATTCCTCAAGAGGACAGTCAAATTTGACATATCTCCTTTGACCCTTACCAATTTTTTTGATGCACCGCAGGAAGAAGCCTATCCAGATGCATCATGCCTTCATTTGGCAACTATCCTGCCATGATTGCCAAAACTGCAGAGTTACAGGCACATCTTAGTACATCATGGAAACCAGCCTTCCCTCCATGGGCACCTCAGATGTTAATAGCAAATTAACATATGACTCCTCATTAACATATGTTAATGGGTAGTAATGGGGGACAAGTAATTGGCAGATTAACTTAATGGGTATTTTGCATCAGTCTTCACTGTGGAAGACACTAGTAGTGTGTCAGAGGTCAGTGAGTGTCAGGGAGCAGGAGTGAGTGCCACTGCAGTTACAAAGGATAAAGTGCAAGGTAAGCTCAAAAATCTTAAAGTGGTAAGTCAGCTGGACAAGATGGATTATATCCCAGAGTCCCAAGAGAGGTTGCTGAAGAGATAACAGATGCATTGGTCTTGATCTTTCAAGAATCACTTGATTCTGGCATGGCCCTGGAGGACTGGAAGATTGCAAATGTCAGTCCACTCTTTAAAAAGGGAGGAAAGCAAAAGAAAGGAAATTATAAGGAAGTTAGTCTAACCTCAGTGGTTGGGGAAGCGTTGGAGTCCATTATTAAGGATGAGGTTTCAAGGTACTTGGAGACTAATGATAAAATAAGTCAAAGTCAGCATGGTTTCTGTAAAGGGAAAACTTGCCTGACAAATCTTTGAGGAAGTAACAAGCAGGGTGGACAATGGGGAGGCAGTGGATGTTATTTACTTGGATTTTCAGAAGGCATTTGTTAAGGTGCCGCACATGAGGATGTTTAACAAGATAAAATCCTATGGTGTTACAAGAAAGATACTGGTATGGACAGAGGAATGCCTGACAGGCAGGAGGCAGCAGGTGGGAATAAAATGGGCCTTTTCTGGTTGGCTGCAAGTGACTCAGGGGTCAGTATTGGGACTGCTACTTTTCACATTGCTTGTCAATGATTTGGATAATGGAACTGATGGCTCTGTGGCAACATTTGTGGATGATACGAAGATAGTTGAGGGTTAGGTACTGCTGAGAAAGCAATGTGACTGCAGCAGGACAGACAAATTGGAAGAATGGGCAAAAAAC
The DNA here is from genome assembly GCF_963921235.1 of Mobula hypostoma. Lineage (NCBI taxonomy): Eukaryota > Metazoa > Chordata > Chondrichthyes > Myliobatiformes > Myliobatidae > Mobula > Mobula hypostoma. Next base: position 20,556,370 of record NC_086098.1, read on the forward strand.
TGTCAGCTGCAGTACATGTTGGGAAATGAATGATAATGCATTCTGGTAAAAGGAACAAGAGTGTGAACTATTATTTAAAAGGGCTAGAAGCTTCAAACATCAGAGGTGCAGAGGGACTTAGGAGTCTCAGTGCAAGACTCCCAGAAGGATAATTTACAGATTGAATCTGTGGTAAAGAAGGCAAATGGAAAGTTGGCATTTATTTCAAGGGGAATAGAATATAAAAGCAAGGAGATAATGCTAAGGCCTTATAAGACACTAGTCAGGCCACACTTGGATTACTGTCAAAAGTTTTGGGCCCTATATCTCAGAAAAGATGTGCTGTGATTGGTGACAGTCTAGAGGAGGTTCACAAGGATGATTCCGGGAATGAAGGAGTTAACATATGAGGAGCGCTTGGCTGCTTTGGGCCTGTACTCACTGGAATTTCGAAGAATACAAGGGGGATCTCATTGAAACCTACCAAACGTTGAAAGGACCAGATAGTGTGGATGTGAAGAGGATGTTTCCTACGGTGGAGGTATCCAGAACTAGAGGGCACAGCCTCAGAACTGAGGGGCAACCTTTTAGAACAGAGGTGAGGAAGAATTTTTTTGCCAGAGAGTGGTGAATCTGTGGAATACCCTACCACAGACTGCAGTGGAGACCAAGTCTGTGGGTATATTTAATGCGGAAGTGGTAATTTCCTAATTGGTCAAGACCTCAAAGGATATGGCAAGAAGCCAGGTGTGTAGGGTTTATTGGGATCTACGATCAGCCATGATGGAATGGCACAGCAGACTTGATGGGCTGAATGGCCTAATTCTGCTCCTATGTCATATAGACTCTGTCTACATTTCTCACTGCCTCGGTCACGCAACCAGCGTAATCAAAGATCGCACCTACCTCTCTTCTGACACTCTTCCCCCCCCCCCACCCCCACTGGGCAGAAAATACAAAAGCCTGAAAGCAAGCATCAGGGACAGGTTCTATGCCACTGTTATAGTTCTGAATGGTTCCTCCCTTATTGTTTTACATCATACTACCTCAGTGCACTGTTGATATGAAACTATCTGCATGAATGACATGCAAGACAATTTTTTCACTGTATCTCAGTATACGTGGCAATAATAAACCAACTTACCAATTCGATGTCAAATCCTGAGAGCTCTAATGTGCCAGGAAAGAAGACAAAATTCAGCTGCTAAAACTATGTTGAGATTTTGCTGAATACAGTGCACAAGGCCAAAGAGAAAGAGGTCAGAGTGGGAGTCGGACAGAGAATTTACCAGGGGTACCCACCCTTTATAATGCCATGGACCTCACCATTAACCGAGGGATCCATGGACTCCAGTTTGGGAACCCCTGAATTAAACTGCCAAGTATATGCAAAATTAGTGTCATTCTTGTGGATGCTTATAATTTCACTGTTCAATAGAGCTTCGTTCAGTCTGCACTGGTGATCATGATTGTCCAGTTACCTGTCACTTCAATTCTACATTCTACTTTCCAAGCCCATCAAAAGCTCATGGCAATTCAAGAACAGCATCTTATCTTCTAACTAGTCATATTACACAATCCTAGGACTTCAGATAACCAGTCTTTATAATATATATTTAAATTAGGTCATTCTTATGAAATGTCAGTGATCGAAAACATTAAAGTGGTCTCTTTTTCCACAAATGCTGCTTAATCTAGTGAACATTTCCAACATCTTTGTTTTCTTTTCAGATTTCCAGAATCTTCAAAGATTTGTCTGTACAGTGGCTGGTGTCTCATAGTTGCTACATTGATTTTTGCACTTTCCCCCCATTATTCTCTCCTCTATTCTCATTGATCTTACTGTACTTAATCTCCTCCTCCAAAGAGTTTGTTTGCCATGTGCAAGACTTCATCACTCTCCTGCAGCCAGCACCATCACCATGTGTCATTCAGCTTTTCGTTCCCTCTACTGGAACACAGAGATTCATTATTCCCCACACTCATTCCCATTTTCTGTAACTTTAAATGCCTTAGAGTGCAGCAAAATGAAATATCAGCTAATCCTGGTAAGTGCATTGTTGGAAGTGTCTGAGACTGAATTAAGAGTGTGTATCCTTCAGTGCCTGTTTTTCTGGTGAAAATGCTCAGCTTAATAACAAACTGCCTTCTTCCCACTGCCTTTCCAATCCTGATGAGTGGTCTTGGCCCGAAATGTCAGCTGTTTATTACTTTCTATAGATACTGCCTGACCTGGTGAACAGTTTATATGTGTTACTCTGGATTTCCAGCATCTGCAGAATCTGTAAGCTCTGTTTCTCCATTGTTTTCTAACTAATTTGACATTACGCTGCAATGTACTATGAACTCAGACATATGGCCATCCTATATCAAACTAATTAGCTGGACAGAGCTGCCAAAGGATATTTTGATGTAGAAATAAAAAGCTTGCAATTAAAATGCACCCAAAAAGGAAGCTGCAATTTACAATGACCATTTCTATTAAAAAGGCAGAATAATGCAAACAAAACAAGTTCTAAAAACGGTGATCAAAAGCTTGCATGGAAAAATATCCAAAAAAAGATTGTATAGACAAATTCCATTATTCTGCTGATTTGTCAACGTCTTATTCCATTCAGTTTAAGTGCACTAGCATCATTTAAAGATTCACTGTCCAATATAAATAAGCTTCTTATATACTTATTATTTTTACCATCCATTTCTTGAACCAGCAGGCTTTTATATCCAACAGTGCCAGGAAATAGACAGGTTCCAGTACATGGTCTGACGTGTCAGTATTAAAACTCTGTTTATGTGTTGCTGACAGTAATGACAGAGTGCTCTCCACTATCTCCTCCATAAACCTTCAGAAAAGTGAACATCAAAAATTTAAAACTACTTAGCTAAGAATCACAAATACTTGCCATGCAATATTACTCATATGTTTTTTTAAAGCAACATCAAACAATACCTCCACAAGAAGAATATTCCAAGATATTTTTAATTAGTCCAAATGTCTTTAGTATGATTTTATTCAGATATGATTAAGTACACTACTACCCAGTATGACAAATAATTTTAATTACAAAACCTTAAAAATTAATTTAGACTTTAGTCATGACTTAAAATGCCTCTCAATTCTTCTGAAACTCAATTATCATAGTGTTAAAATATACTTCTCTGGATGACGAATCCAGAAGGATGGAACTTCTTTCTGAAACTCATTAAGAAGACGAAACTGTAAGAAAGTAAGTTAAGGTTAATTTAAATACCTCAACATTAATACAACCGTAAAACACAAGGGCTTCAATTTGCATCAAATGTTACCTTTTTAAGCATCTGTATAACATCAGGATTTGTTATATCCATACTAACAGAAAGAGTGGGAAATGAACATTGATGCGAAGTAAAGCAGGACTCCAAATGCTTAGCTACAAGAAAACAGATACAAGTGTAACATACATATTACAAAGAAAATTCTATGTTTGAAGCAAATTATCAAAATGTAAGATACTGCATACTTGCAGGCAAATAGTGGTAAATCAATTTTTATTTAAGTTATAAGTTATAAATAAGAAGATAGGGAAAATGCTACCAAAGGCCATTAAATTGAGGAGGCTAATGATTTGCTAAAAAGCAGGGAAAGTAGGATTCAACCATCTAAAGTATACAAAAGTTGCAGTAAATCAAATAACAAATTTCACGACACATGCCGGTGATAATAAACCTGATTCTGATTCTGATGACTTACTCATAAAATATACTAATTTAAAATAGATTGGATCAGGCCAGCTGTAAAACTGAATGAAGTACAGATATCTTGGAAAGGTGCAGGGATGGAAGCAATTTCTGAATAGCATGGTAGCACAGCAACTTATATTGTGCTTCACAGATTGAAGGATCCAATACGACCCTGAACTCAAGTGTTGCCTGTGGAGTTTGCACACTAGCAGTGAGCACTTTACCTCACACATTTCAAAGTGCTGCTAAGTTTACAGTCTACTGAAAAATGTCCCTCAGCATAGAAATGAAAATGGCAAAAAGATGCAATGAAGAGCTAATGGACATGTCAGACAAAATTAGCACAGGGATACAGTGACATAATGTAAAAGGAAATGGTAAATGTGAGAAATTCTGCTGATGCTGGAAATCCAAAACAACACATACAAAATGCTGGAGGAACTCAGCAGATCAAGCAGCATCCATAGAAATGAACAGGCAATTGACGTTTCTGGCCGAGACCCTTCTTCAGGACTGGAAAGGAAGGGGGAAGATGCCAGAATGAAAAGGTCGGGGAAAAGGGAAGAAGAATAACTAAAAGGTGACAGGTGAAGCCAGGTGGGTAAGAAATGTAAAGAGCTGAAGGGGAAAGAATTTTACAGGGGAGGACAGTGGACCATGGGAGAAAAGGGGAAGGGAGGGGCACCAAGCGGGGGGAGTGACAGGCAGGTGAAAAAAAAGTAAGAGGCCAGATTGGGGGATAGAAGAGGGAAGGGAAAGGGATTTTTTTTTTTTAACCAGAAGGAGAAATCAATATTCATGCCATCAGGTTGGAGGCAACCTAGACGGAATGCAAGGTTTTGCTCTTCCACCCTGAAGATGGCCTCATGGTGGCACAAGAGGAGGCTATGTACCAACATGTCGGAATGGGAATGTGAACCTGAATCGGAATGTTTGGCCACCAGGAAATTCTACTTTTGGTGGATGGAGTAGAGGTGCTTGACAAAGCAGTCCCCCAATTTACCATAGGTCTCACTAATGTAGAGCAGTGGTCACCAACCTCCGGGCCGCGTACCGATACATTGCCGTGAAGAATGCAGCGACGCAGCGGTAGTCGGAAAGCAGCCAGCACATGTTTAAGAAAAAACCCGAAATAAACAAGCTAATTAATTAGGTGCAGCCCGGCATGTAAATGTCGGCCCAGATTGCGGCAATGTATCGGTCCGCGGCCCGGAGGTTGGAGTTGCATCGGGAGCACCAGATACAATAGACTATGTCAGCAGATTTGCAGGTAGAGTGTTCCCTCAGCTGGAAGGACTATTTAGGGCCCTGAAAGCAGGTGAGGGAGGAGGTGAATGGGCAGGTGTAGCACTTTGGTCATTTGCAGGGATAATTTCTGGGATGGAGATTAGTGGAGAGGGACAAACAGAAAGGGAAACAGAGAGGGAATCACAGAGGGAGCGATTCTCACAGAAATGGAAGGTGAGGGTACGGTAAGGATATGGTTAGTGTTAGGATCCCTTTGGAGATAGCGGAAGTTGCAGAGAATGACGTGTTGGATGTGGAGACTCACGGAGTTGGAGGTAAGGACAAGAGAAACTCCATCACTGTTAAGCCTAGTGGAAGATGAGGGTGAGTGTGGATGTTCAGGAAGTGAACAAGGTGTGAGTAAAGGCAGCCTCAATAGTGGAGTAGGGGAAGCCTCGTTATTTGAAAAGAGGACACTGATGGCAGAATATAGTATTAATGGTAAGACTCTTGGTAGTGTGAAGGATCAGAGGGATCTTGGGGTCCAAGTCCATAGGACGCTCAAAGCAGCTACGCAGGTTGACTCTGTGGTTTGCATATGGTGAATTGGCATTCATCAATCGTGGAATTGAATTTAGGAGTCAAGAGGTAATGTTGCAGCTATATAGGACCCTGGTCAGACCCCACTTGAAGTACTGTGCTCTGTTCTGGTCACCTCACTACAGGGAGGATGTGGAAGCCATACAAAGGGTGCAGAGGAGATTTACAGGGATGTTGCCTGGATTGGGAAGCATGCCTTATGAGAACAGGTTGAGTGAACTCGGCCTTTTCTCCTTGGAGCAACGGAGGATGAGAGATGACCTGATAGAGGTGTATAAGATGATGAGAGGCATTGATCGTGTGGATAGTCAGAGGCCTTTCCTAGGGCTGAAATGGTTGCCACAGGAGGACACAGGTTTAAGGTGCTGGGGAGTAGATACAGAGGAGATGTCAGGGGTAAGTTTTTTACTCAGAGTAGTGAGTGCGTGGAATGGGTTGCCGGCAACGGTGGTGGAGGTGAATACGATAGGGTCCTTTAAGAGACTTTTGGATAGGTACATGGAGCTTAGAAAAATAGAGGGCTATAGGTAAGCCTAGTAATTTTTAAGGTAGGGACATGTTCGGCACAACTTTGTGGGCCGAAGGGCCCGTACTGTGCTGTAGGTTTACTATGTTTCTATGCTGATATCCTGGTAAAGAAAGCGGCATCCTGGGAAACGGGATTGATGTGATTGCTCCATCTGGCATGACACAAATGGGGCAAAAGTCCTCCTTCTATGTCCTATGTCATAGCAAGTGAAAACAAAAGGTAAGAAAGAGGCCTTAAAGAGATCTGAAAATGGCACTCGAGATTTTTACAAAGGTGACATTACTTACCTTAGAACAAATGAAAGAAAGTGAAATGAAAAATTACAGGACCTAATGCGAGTTAGAACATGATGCTTTAGTTAATTACATGTCTGAAGAGAGCAATCAGGAGTGTATAAGAATAGTTAAATCTGAAAGTAATAAAAACAAAGATAATATTTTTAATTGTAGGTAAGTTAAGGCAGTGGAACAGTAGTAGACATTGTTACAGAGGTAAAATAAATGGCCTTCATAATGTCATATTGTAGATATGTCAGTGGTTATCATCCCAGGCAATGCTCCGTCTAGATTTTTTTCACAGCTTCACAGGCCAACCATTGTTCTAAGCAGGAAAGTTTTACATCCCTGAAAACTGTCTGGCACTTCATATTGACATTATATAAAAGAAAGTTCCAGCTGTGTGGCAACAAAGGCTATATGCGTAGGAACATTTTAGTTACTGCAAAGCTTAGAGAGAACAGTGATCCAAGAATTAATTGTGATAAGGTTCCAAACAGTCTGGTTCAGCCTCTGATTTGTCTCAGGAAGATGCTCATGAATGGAGTTGAGGTACTTTTTATAATGGGTGCCGAAGATAATTGATCTGACTTCCTGATTATTGTTAGGAGTGATGTTTTGCTTATCCAGAACTGATTGCCGGATGAACAGTTCGACAATTTTCTCCACTTGCTCCACCATGGTGAATTAGTTTAATGACTGCTTAGCCCACTGCTCTACTTTCTATATACACAAGACTGTGTGACTAGGCATAGCTCAAATACCATCTATAAATTTGCTAACAATACAACCATTTTTGGTAGAATCTTAGGTGACGATGAGAGGGCGTACAGGAGTGGGATATGCCAACTAGTGGGGTGGTGCTGCAGCAACAGCCTGGCACTCAACGTCAGTAAGACGGAAGAGCTGAATGTGGACTTCAGGAAGGGTAAGACAAAGGAACACATACCCATCCTCATACAGGGATCAGAAGTGGAGAGAGTGAGAAGCTTCAAGTTCCCAAATACACTCAAAAACTTCCATAGTTATACCGTGGAGAGCATTCTGACAAGATGCATCACCATCTGGTATAGAGGGGCTACTGCACAGGACTGAAAGAAGCTGCAGAAGGTTGTAAATCTAGTCAGCTCCATCTTGGTTACTAGCCTACAAAGTACCCAGGACAACTTTAGGGAGCAGTATCTCAGAAAGGCAGCATCCATTATTCAGGACCTCCAGCACCCAAGGCATGCCCTTTTCTCACTGTTATCATCAGCTAGGAGGTACAAAAGCCTGAAGACACACATTCGGGAACAGCTTCTTCCCCTCTACCATCCGATTCCTAAATGGACATTGAATCTTTGGACACTACCTCATTTTTTTTAATATACATTACTTCTGTATTTGCAAGCTTTTTTAAATCTATCCAATATACGTAATTGATTTATTTGTTTATTTATTTTTATTTTATTTATTATTTTTTTTCTCTCTGCTAGATTATGTATTGCATTAAACTGCTGCTGCTAAGTTAACAAATTTCACGTCACATGCTGGTGATAATAAACCTGATTCTGATTCTGATGAATTGGTCAGATAGTAAACATAAGTTTGCTGCAATGCAGTTGAATTTCTAGCCCCGGTTTAATTTCTGCATACGTGATCATGGCTCTAACCTCAACATAACTAATAACAATGTAAATTTTCAATTTATAAAATGTGTGATAAGCAAATCATGACATTGTGCAGCAGTTTCAAATAGTAGGTTAATTAAAAATTATCTGCATTTACAATAAAATAATTAATTAATTACAGCAAACAACCTTAAATTAATCCACTTATGTAAACTGCCAAATTGGAACTAAACAGCAAAAATGAAAAATGTTGCTGTCTTCATTTCCAATTCAGTTTAGCTTCAAATGTTACAGTAGTTTTGTGATATTGTTGCATTAGTTCATTGACATTAAATTGGTTTCTATTTGATTTCAAGGAGCAACTCCATGAAATATATACAATAATGCCAGATTGGATACTTTTCTGTTTATACATATTAAAATGTTTTAAAAATATTACAGCATCTTCTCAACTAGCCACAAATATCTTATTATTTTTAGTAGTGATCCATTTTCTCAAAAACTTGCAAGTAAATTTTATCATACCCAGGCTTGTGTAGATTTCTCTTGAAATACTGAATGTTGATGATGAAAATGTTTTTGCATAGAATCGAAGGCCTTTATCCTGAAGGAAATGAGTATGGAATATTAGGTATTATTTTTAATTTCATTGCCATTCTCCACATTCAATACATATACCATTTACCTTGTAAAACTGAATACTCAATTTATTTTTCAGCACTGAACAAATAAAAAAGGTGAACTCTCTCAATTTAAAAACGTGGGCTGAGAAATTTGCATCATATTTCTTACATTACAATGTCAACAGTCACCTCTATTGCACTTCAAAAACATTTTGAAAAAATAAAATCAAATTATTTAGTCCCTATTTCAAAACTATAAGCTTTATTGTGTAATGGTGTTTTGCTTCAGAGACAGCAGGCATTTTCTATATTACCAGTACATTCCCACATGAATGGCAGGAAGGCAAAAGAAAGGAAATTATAGGCCAGTTAGCCTAACCTCAGTGGTTGGCAAAGTGTTGGAGTCTATTATTAAGGATGAGGTTTCGGGGAACTTGAAGACAAATGATAAAATAAGTCAAAGTCAGCATGGTTTCTGCAAAGGGAAATCTTGCCTGACAAATCTGTTAGTTCTTCGAGGAAGTAACAAGCAGGATAGGCAAAGGAGAAGCAGTGGATGTCATTTACTTGCATTTTCAGAAGGCATTTGATAACGTGCCACACATGAGGCTGCTTAACAAGATAAAATCCATTGGTGTTACAGGAAAGATACTGACATGGATAGAGGATTAGCTGACAGGCAGGAGGCAGTGAGTGGGAGTAAAGGGGACCTTTTCTGGTTGGCTGCCAGTGACTCATGGTGTTCCTCAGGGGTCAGTATTAGAACCACTACTTTTCACATTGCTTATCAATGATTTAGATAATGGAATTGATGGATTTGTAGAAAAGTTTGTGGATGATACAAAGCTAGGTGAAGGGGTAGGTAGTGCTGAGGAAGCAATGTGATTGCAGCAGAACTTGAGACAAATTGGAAAAATGGACAAAAGAGTGGTAGCTGGAATACAGTATTGGGAAATGAACCATAATGTATCTTGGTAAACAGAACGATAGTGTGGACTATTATCTAAATGGGGAGAAGGTTTAAACAGAGGTGCAGAAGGACTTGAGAGTCCTTGTGCAAGACTCCCAGAAGGTCAATTTACAGGTTGAGTCTGTAGCAAAGGCGGCAAGTGTACATAAAAACAAAGAGATAAAGCTGAAGCTTTATAAGACACGAGTCAGGCCGCACTTGGAGTATTGTCAACATATCTCAGAAAGAATGTCTGTCATTGGAGAGAGTCCAGAGAAGATTCACGAGGATGACTCATGGGAATGAAGAGGTTAACATATGAGGAGTGTTTGACAGCTTTGGGCCTGTACTCACTGGAATTTCAAAAAATGCAGGGGGATCTCATTGAAACCTACTGAATGTTGAAAGGACTAGATAAGGTGGATGCATAGAGGATGTTTCCTGTGGTGGGAGTATCCAGAACGCGAAGGCACAGCCTCAAAATTGAGGGGCGACCTTTTAGAACAGAGATGAGGAGGAATTTTTCTCATCAGAGAGTGGTGAAAGCAGGTGTATGTGGTTGAGTGGGATTTGGGATGAGCCATGATGGAATGGCAGAGCAAACTCGATGAGCTGAATGGCCTAATTCAGCTCCTATGTCTTATGGTCTTATGGTGACAGTACAACCAAGCACTACCTATAATAATAAACAAGTATGTGCGCCTTTCCCTTTGTCAAATTTAGGGCCACCCTCACTCAGAAATCTCTTCTGAACATCCTTTAGTCTGCCTCTGTTGAGATTATACCTCATGGCAGTTTACTGGTCACTGCTGACCTGAGAGGGTAACCTACAATTTTTGAGAAATATAACTCTTAAGCACTGATGCAGTGCTGATATTCATAGAACGAACTATAGCCTTTACATATACCTCATTATCAGTAATATCTACCTCACCTCTTTTTCCCCCTGATGACCATGAAATCAGTTCCCTTTGGAGTTTTCCTCTGGCATTTCTATCCGCTAGTTCTGAGCAGCAACCTAATGAAAGCTCCTTCAGTTGTGATAACTGGAATCAGTCTTAGGATTGGCTTACCCCCAGATTTTTTTAAGCAGACAGTAATGTCAATGACCAAAGGACAGATTTGTCCGACCCTTTAATGTTTAGTTTGTGTCTTTGGCATTACTAGAAATTTATATCAGCTATGCTTTTCAGATTAAATATTATTGAAAATCGCACCAGATACAAAGTTTCAATATTACACAAACAGGAGAAAATCTGCAGATGCTAGAAATCCAAAGCAACACACACAAAATGCCGGAGGAAATCAGTAGGCCAGGCAGTATCTATGGAAAAGAGTAAATAGTTGACATTTCAGGCCAAGGCCCTTCTTCAGGACTGGAAAGGAAGGGGGAAGGAGTCAGACTAGGAAGGTGCAGGAGGAGAGGAAAAAGTTCAAGGTGGTAGGCGATAGGTGAAACCGGGAGGGGTGAGGGGATGGTGTAAAGAGCCGGGAAGTTGACAGGTGAAAGATTTAAATAGCTAGAGAAGGAGGAATCTGATAGGAGAGGATAGAAGACTATGGAAGAAAGTGTATGGTGAGGAGCACCAGAGGGAAGAGGTGGGCAGGTGAGGAGATAAGGTGAGAGAGGGAAACAGGAATGGGGAATGGTGAAAGTGGGGGCAGGGGGCATAAACAGTGGAACTTTGAGAAATCGGTGTTAATGCTATCAGGTTGGAGGCTACCCAGACAGAATATAAAGAGAAGAGGCCATGGACTGACATGCTGGAAAGAGATTGGGAAGTAAGATTGATATGTGTGGCCACCTGCTTTTTGTCGCAGTTGGAGTGAAGGTGCTTGATGAAATGTGCTCCCTATCCACGTCGGGTCTCACCGATATACAGGAGGCCAAATCAGGAGCACCGAAGACATTACATGACTCCAACAAAGCCGCAGGTGAAGTGTCACCTCACCTGGAAGGACTGCCTGGGGCCCTGAACGATAGTGAGGGAGGAGGTGTAGCAGCAAGTTTGGGTTTTCTGTATTCTGTGGCTTTCTGGAGAAGACAAATTTTGGAGATGTATTCTGCATACATACTTTGATGATAAAATGAACCTTTGAACCTTTAGAGGTGTCAGAAATGGACCAAGTATACTTGAGGACAGGGTGGAATTTGGAGGCAAAGTTCATGAAATCGATGAGCTCAGCATGGGTACAGGAAACAGCACCAAGGCAGTCGGCGATGTAGCACAGGAAGAGTTGGGGTGTGATGCCGGCGCAGGCTAAGAACATGGACTGTTCCACATAGCTGACAAAAAAGCAGGCATACTGGGACCCATGTAAGTGCCCATGGCTATTCCTTTGGTTTGAAGGAATTAGGAGGAGCCAAAGGAGAAATTGTTAAGGGTTAAGGAAATAGTGAATATTACACTATTTTTGACAAGATTTGGGCTAAGAACAGCTGCAAAATGTCTTGCTCTAGTCAGTCCAATGTTACTTAATGACCAGCATTAATCTTTCAGAAAGGCGCACAAAACGTGGCATTGTGTAAATCAGTTTGTAGTTTTGGAGCACTTAAAAAACCAATGAGTTATAGTGTATAGTATCAAGAGCTTAAAAAACAGTAGTTTTGCTCTTAATACACTACACAAAGTACAAAGAGACAATTTTCCTTTCATTCAGGTTACCAGAGAAATTTTGCCAAATGCAAATAATTTTTTACTTTAAATTAAAAATCAATGAACTTGGAATCTGAATAAATAGCATAACATGTTTGAGGAACTCACATCAAGAATTATCTTTGGAAGGGGAAACAGCATTAGCATTTCAAGATCAAAATTAAAATTTCAAGAGAACAGGGAAAGTGATGTAATAAATTAGTTTCAAATTGCAAAGAGGGTAGGGGAGGAATGGATGCACAAAGGAACTATCTCCAATAATGCATCATTCATATGATAGAAATATAGAGGAGGGGAGGGAGAAAAGAGAATGCAAACAAAGAAACATGCTGAAGCTGTGAAGCTGTAAAACCAAAATGTGAAGGCTGCTGATACAGATTTGTAAGATCAATCTAGTTTAAACTCTTCACAGACAATTCTAGAAAGCTATCTTCCTTTCCTTAAATTTAACATCGCTTTAGATTTTTTTTTCTCTGATTCCTCTCATTTATCTATTAATGAGATGGTTCTATAAACTTTGGATCATACAAAACCACCCTTCCCCGACCTTTCTGCAATTCGAAATTAATTTGCATTCTTACTTCCTAAGTTCTGAGGAAACCTGAAATGTTAAACTGGCTTTGTAGACGCTGCCTGACTTGCAGGGTGTTTCAAGTATTTTGATTTTAAATATTAATTTTATATTCTAGCCTAGTACACACCCACCTCAGAAACCTTATTGTTATGTCATCTGACTTTGTACTGGACCCATACATAGAACACAACCTCTAACCATTTGTTAGCCACTCAATGGATTCCACTGTCCATCCTGTTGCCACAAGACAGCAGAAGAATAAGTTTTTAAAGTGCCAATATGTACTCATGATGCCACATACAGTATTTGTAACGCTTTGCACAAATCCAATTTTCTTTAACACTTACAATACTTTTGAAAATGCAAGGTTACAACACCTAAAACACTTTTAGCAAAATGGCTATGGCCCAAATATATTCTGTTATTTTCTACAATAGACAACAAAAGGGAGCAATTAATCAGTTAATGCAAACAGTTACTTTAAGAAAATCGTAAAATAGTTCCCAACCAAGTAGTAACTTCCAGTGTTTAGTAAATTCTAAGGGTTTAGTTTTAACTTATTACACTCAGCGTAGGATCTGGATCTGAAAGAGCTGCTGCAAGGTATTTGCAGAGAGTTCCCCAGTATTCACTGTTCAATACGTCAGATGGAGGAGCACAGCACAGGGTGTGCAAAGCATCTTGTCGAACCTTAAAAAGAAAGCTTCACGTCAGTTAACCAATGAACTGAACTTCTAGGATGAAGTTGAATCACATCAACCTTCATTGTTAATATTAATGTCTAGTGTTATTAATGGTGATTAATAACAGTGTAATATTCATATCCAATGGTTAATTCACACTGAAAATATAGCAATTTCACCTAGAATGTAGCAGTATCGCATTTACTGAAGTCAAGGGAACATCAATTTGTTCACTCTACTTTTTACTGTCAGTGCAACAGAATATTGACATCTATGATAATAATAATAGATATTGAATAATGCCACACTCACCTCCTTTGCCTGGTTGGGATCCATTCTTCCTATTATAATCTCCAACTGTTCCTGATTCATAAATGGATAATTCTGCAATAAAATATTATATTTGACATATTTATTTCATAAAAGTATTATGAAATACTGTAAACACGAGGAATTACTGTACTTTAGTTTACAAGTGTTTATTGTTACTAATTTATTTTATTGACTACAATTGATGTCTTTCAATTGCTCTGTATATATTTAGTGAAACTTCTTACTAGTAGAACTGTTGTAAATAATTGTATTTACTAATACTGGCAGCAAAATCTTGTTGCAGTGATTTCTACGTATCACTACGCTGGTAATTTATGAAACATTTCAAACTTTTCTCCCCAAAGGAATCCAGTCAGTATAATGAATGAACACACAATATCAGAACTTAACATAGACATACATGAGCATGTTGCATTATTGCAAAACCTGATTGCCAATTATCACTCAAATCACTATAAAAGACATCTACCAATTATTCAGCCATAGTTGGTAATTATAATTTGCAAACATCCACAATTGGGTTTTCAACAATACATGTTATAGATTTGATAAATTTTAAGATAGTATTTTAATGTTCTCATACCTGTGATCTTGGATAGGTCAATGACCCTTTATTAGATCTTGGATAACTTCTAAATTCAACAACTTTTAAAAGATGCAGAGAAATTAAGGGTAACAAGAACAAGAAGAACAAAAGGGAAGGTGTGTGCTGATGTGAAAATATTTGGCTGTTGTAAGGAGGCTGCATATTAAGGAGACCTGAATAGGACTTCTTGTTTATTCTTCTCTTTCAGATTTTATTTGCTTCTTTCTTATTTACACCACCTTCAAAAATACCTTTACTACTTCTGATGAAAGGACAAGATGGTGAAACATTGCATGTTCCTTTTTCTGCCAATGTTGTCTGATATGCTGAAATTTCAAACACTTTATTTCAGCAATTCCAACAACTGCAGTATCTCATTTCTATTTTTCCAAGACATATCAATGTTATCTTCTAGTGTTTACAGTCCTGTAACATTTCTCAAAGTAATAAACAAAATATTTATGATTAGTTGAAAATCGATGCAATGAGATTTTTGAAGCTGTCCTGTCACAACTTCTGTTGAACTCAAGTTCAAGTTTGTCCCAAGGATTTTTGATAGTATTGTTCCAGGGCTTTCCAGTGCCTACTGTAGGTTGTCCATAATTCAGCTCCATACAGTAATGCCAGAGGACAGCCGCCCTGTAGCCAAAAGTGTTGTTTGGACCAGTCGATCACATTCTTCAAAGACTCTTTTCCTTAATCTTGCGTAAGCTCCACTCGCACTACTCGGTGGTAGTTAATCTCTGAGTCTATGTCTGCTTTTGAGGAGAGAATGTTGCCTAGGTAGGAAAAGTGGTCTACATTTTCAAGGGGAATATCATCAACTTCCATTGAGGGTCAGATAAACAGCTACTTGGGAAGTGGCTGACATAGGACCCGTGTTTTTGTTTACGTTTGAAAAGGTCCTATATGCCTTGGCAAAAGCATTCAGGATACATTAGAGATCTGATAACTGCTACATGCACAAGGAGATCTGTGTTTTTTTTTTGTGAGAATGATGTAATGGTGTTTTGGAGGTCACCTGATGTGATTTTCCCGCCGATGTGAGGTCACGTGATGACATGTGCACCATGGGTTTATAAGGGTCGACCCCAGATGACACAGTTAGTTTTTAGTTTGTAGATTTCCAGGTAGAACGTGCTGTGTCTCCGTTTCTGTTGCTTGTTTGTTTTTGTGACGCAGTTTCATTTTTAAAATGGAGCGTTGCGTTCTGTTGCGTTCAATATTATTGGACTGGAAATTTTTGCTAGATGTGCTGATTTACCCTATTCCAGCAGTAGCAGGGGGAGTGAAGACTTTATCGAAGTACAGGAGTCTAAGGATTGAGAGGAGTCGGCATCGTTTGGCAGTTTAACAAAGGATTGACCTTATTGAGTCTTCGTTGAAGGAGTAGCGACCTGCATCGAGATAACTCTTGCCAAAAGAAAAAAAGAGTTCATGCAAAGGTTTGCTCTCTCTAGAATTTAAGGTCAGTTGTTTTAAACTGTTTATTTACGGCATCGTGAATCCTCCGGACAGAACCAGCAGGAAAGTCGCGTCTATGAAGAAATTCTTCTCCAGAGAAGTCTCTCCCAATTAAATGTGTAAATCTAGTCATAGTCATAGTCATTGATCCAGAGGGAAATTGGTTTTCGTTACAGTTGCACCTTAAGTAATTAAATAGTGATAAAACCATAAATAATTAAATAGTAATATGTAAATTATGCCAGGAAATAAGTCCAGGACCAGCCTATTGGCTCAGGGTGTCTGACCCTCCAAGGGAGGAGTTGTAAAGTTTGATGGCCACAGGCAGGAATGACTTCCTATGACGCTCTGTGTTGCATCTCGGTGGAACGAGTCTCTGGCAAAATGTACTCCTGTGCCCAACCAGTCCATTACGTAGTGGATGGAAGACATTGTCCAAGATGGCATGCAACTTGGACAGCATCCTCTTTTCAGACACCACCGTCAGAGAGTCCAGTTCCATCCCCACAACATCACTGGCCTTACGAATGAGTTTGTTGATTCTGTTGGTGTCTGCTACCCTCAGCCTGCTGCCCCAGCACACAACAGCAAACATGATCACACTGGCCACAACAGACTCGTAGAACATCCTCAGCATCGTCCGACAGATTTTAAAGGACCTCAGTCTCCTCAGGAAGTAGAGACGGCGCTGACCCTTCTTGTAGACAGCCTCAGTGTTCTTTGACCAGTCTAGTTTATTATTAATTCATATCCCCAGGTATTTGTAATCCTCCACCATGTCGACACTGGCCCCCTGGATGGAAACAGGGGTCACAGGTGCCTTAGATCTCCTCAGGTCTACCACCAGCTCCTTCTGTTGGACTTTCAAATTTACCATTTTAAGAACTATATCTGACTTCGCATTTAACGGTTTAAGAACCAGTGCTGAGTGACGATATGTTAAACGGCTGCATAACAGCTAACTTCCGGTTAAAGTTTTCATTTGTTTTTTTCCCTATCGTTTATCCGTGTTTAATAAATGTTTGGTTGGTTTTATATAACCTGTCTTGATTGATATTCATTGTTGCCGTTTACGTAACATAATCTGTGGGGGCTCACGGGTGATGTTCCAGTTTTGAGTTTAAGTGCTGGTAATTGCCATTTTGATTTGGAAAAAGGAAATATCTGATTTTTTTTGGTTTGATTGGTGTGTGTGTTGTATTCGGCAACAATGGATATTGACGGGTTTTTGGTCACACCTGACTCGGGGTCTTTAGAGAATGTGAGAAAACCTGAGGTACTGGAGATTGCTAGGAAGTTGGATATTAAAGGAATTACGAGGATTTCCACCAAGGCTTTCACACAAAGAAAAATCACTGAGCATTATATTAATTTGAATTTATTTGATGAGGAGGTGTTAGATAAGTTTCCAAAGAGTAATCTGGAAGTGCAGGTACATCTTGAACAAATAAAGTTAAAGCAATTAGAAGCTGATTTGGAAAAGAGTCAGTTAGAAGCTGTAAATAAACAGAAGGAATTCGAGGCTATGGAGGCTAATAAAATAAGGGAATTCGAAGAAAGAGAGGCCCTTAAAAAAAAGGGAATTTAAAGAAAGAGAAGCTGAAAACCAGAGGAAATTTGAGCTAGAGATGCAGAAAATAAAGTCCGGGAGTCAATCTTCTGGTTCTACAAAACTGTTTATTGCTAGTCGTGAGGTTATTTTGGCTCCTCCATTTAATGAAGCTGAAGTGGACAAGTATTTCCAGCATTTCGAAACCCTTGCTCTGAGTTTAAAGTGGCCGAAAGACCAACGGCCAGTGATGTTACGAAGTGTAATTAAAGGCAAGGCACAACAAGTTTATACAGCTTTAAATGCTGATCAAGCACTGAATTATGATATTGTTAAGCAGCACATATTAAAGGCATATGAGACGGTTCCGGAAGCGTATAGAGAAAGATCCAGAAGTTTGAAGAAATCAGTGGAAAAAACTTATGCGGAATTTGCCTATGAGAAATCTGTGTTTTGAGAGATGGGTTTCCACTAAAAATGTGAATGAGGAGTATAATAAATTAAAAGAGCTGATGTTGCAGGAGGAATTTAAAAGAAGCATTCCTGTTGAAGTGAGAACATACTTAAATGAATGGGACACTGCTATATTGCAGGAGATTGCTAAATTAGCTAATGAGTATGTTTTAATTCACAAGAATAAATTTTCTCAAGGTAAAACTTTTAAAAGGAAAAATAGCACAGAGAGTCAAGGTAAACCAGAAATTAAATCTGAAGTTAGTGAGAAAAGTAAGGATGAAGGGAGACATGTGAAGGAAAGACATTTTGGTATTATTTGTAATTATTGTAAGAAACCTGGACATGTAGTATCTAATTGCTTCTGACTGAAAGGAAAGAGAAAGTAGTAGTCCCAGATGCTTGTGTGCAGCGTATTGAAAAACCTGTAAAGCCACAGGGTTCAGAAAATATTAATGAAGATGTGTCAGAGTCTGACCAAGTTAAGAAGGGATATGAAACTTCTATAACAGAAGGATTTGTATCCTTGAACGAAGGATCCAATTCAGTACCATTAAGAATACTTAGAGATACTGGAGCTTCTCAATCACTAATATTAGACAGTTTACTAAAGTTTAGTGATGAGTCTGACACTTGAGGTAAATTATATAAGAGGAGTAGGGAGTGCCCTTATGCCAGTACATTTACATAAAGTAAATTTAAGGTCAGGATTAGTTACAGGCGTTGTTAAAGTAGGATTACAATCCAGTTTACCTGTAAATGATGTTTCCCTTTTGTTAGGGAATGATTTAGCAGGTGGACAAGTTTTTCCAGAAGTGCATTTGACAATAAATTCAAATTCTGAGGGATTCTAACACAGATTCTTCCTGTGTTGTAACAAGAGCTATGGCTAAAAAGACTGATGTAAAGAATGAGGTTGTTACCTATGACTGTTCAAATCAAGCTTCGAATTTTGAGGATGTATCAGAAACTTTCTTACCTACGTTATTTGATCAGGATTTTGGTGGAAAGTCTGACCAGGAAGATTAGTCTTTATCTCGAAAGGAGATGATAGCAGAGCAGGGTAGAGATCCTGAGATAGTTAAATTAAAAGAACAAGCTCTTCCAGATAGTGAAATTGAAAAAGTGCCAGTTGGATATTATTTTGAAAAGGGGGTATTACTGAGAAAGTGGAGATCGCCTACAATTCCTGCTAGTGAGGAATGGGAAGTTAATTATCAGGTAGTAGTTCCTAAAATTTACCGAAATGAGATTTTAACTATGGCTCGTAAGTATTCCTTTGGGTAGTCATTTAGGTGTAAAGAAAACTATGAACAAAGTTTCTAAACATTTTTGTTGGCCTAGTTTAAGACAAGATGTGGCGACATTTTGTAGAACGTGTCATACGTGTCAAATTGTGGGTAAACCTAATCAAGGTTACTCCAGTGGCCCCACTGCAACCAATTCCAGTATTCGGTGAGCCATTCTCAAAAATCATCGTAGACTGTGTAGGTCCTTTGCCAAAAACTAAAACTGGACATCAATATTTATTAACTATTATGCGCACAGTGTCTAGGTTTCCAGAGGCAGTACTTCTTAGGAATAACAGCCAAAACGGTGACAAAGGCTCTTATAAAATTCTTTACTTATTTTGGGTTGCCTAAGGAAATACAATCAGATCAAGGTAGTAATTTTATGTCTGGGTTGTTTCAGCAGATAGTTTATAAACTGGGAGCAAAACAGATTATTTCCTCAGACTATCATCCAGAATCAAAAGGAGCCTTGAAGAGGTTTCATTCTACACTAAAAACTATGATTAGGACATAAGGTGTGGAAAATGATAAGGACTGGTATGAAGGTATACATTTACTACATTCTGCAGTAAGGGAGGCAGTACAGGAATCATTAGGTTTTAGTCCTTTTGAACTTGTGTTTGGGCATAGAGTTCGAGGACCTTTGGCTTTGTTGAAGGAACAGTGGATTAATAAAGAAGTACACACTAATTTGTTAGATTATGTCTTGAAATTTAAAGAAAGATTGTATAAAGCTTGTAACTTGGCCAAGGAAAATTTAAAGTTGGCTCAAGAGAAGATGAAGACTTGGTATGACAAGGAGGCTAGGATGAGGTCATTTAAGGTACTGGGTTTTTTCCCAGTGCAAACGAACCCATTACAAACTAAATTTCATGGTCCTTATGAGATTAAATCTAAGGTAAATGGTGTAGATTACGTGGTAAAAACCCCAGATTGGAGAACGACAACACAGCTGTATCCCATAAATATGATAAAACCGTATTATGAGAGAGAAGCTACTACTATGACTGTTGTGATCAATAATGAGTCTGATCTTGATGAAAATTTAATAGAGGACTCATCTGAAACTCATTTTAAACCCAACATTATTTCAGCCAGGTTACCAAATTCAAAAATTCTGGAAAATACTAATACTAATGAAAAATTAGCTCATTTACAGCCAGAGCAGAGAGAGCAGATGAAACAGTTAATTTTTAAGTTGAGAGATTTATTTCCAGACATCCCTACACATGATGTAGATGTTGGAGACGCAAAACCCATAAAACAATATCCATATCGAATGAACAGGGAAAAATGTGAACTTGCTGAACAAGAAATTAAGTCTACATTAGAGAATGATATCATTAGACATTCTAATTCGAATTGGAGTTCACTGTGTGTTATGGTGCGTAAGACAGACAATTGTATTAGGTTTTGTACGGATTACAGAAGGGTGAATGCTGTGACAAAAACTGATGCATATCCAATCCCTAGGGTAGATGATTGTGTGGATAAAGTTGGACAGGCCAAATTCCTTACAAAAATTGATTTGTTAAAAGATTATTGATGTGTTCCATTGACAGACAGTGGTAGAGAGATTTCAGCATTTGTAACCCCATCTGGGTTATATGAATATAATGTTCTTCCATTTGGGATGAAGAATGCACCAGGTACTTTTCAGAGGATGATTAATAACGTGATTCAGAGATTAAAAGATACAGATGCCTATATTGATGACTTAGTTACAGGAAATAATACGTGGAAAGCACATATTACTGCGGTGGAGAAACTATTTGAGAGACTTTCAAAAGCTAACTTAACTATTAACTTAGCTAAAAGTGAATTTGGTCATGCCACAGTGACTTACCTTGGTTATGTTGTGGGTCAGGGCAAATTAGCACCTGTTCCAGCAAAAGTTCAGGCAATTTTAGAAGTACCCACTCTAACTAGTAGAAAAACTCTCAGAAGATTCTTGGGTATGGCAGGATATTACAGAAAATTTTGTAAAGATTTTGCAAACATTGCTCTTCCATTAACTAATCTCTTGAAGAAAAATGAGAAGTTTGTCTGGACAGAGTCTTGTCAGGAGGCATCTGATAAATTGAAAGCTATAATATGTAGTCAACCTGTATTTAAATCTCCTGACTTTGAAAAACCATTTTTGTTAGCTGTAGATGCTAGTGATGAAGCTGCAGGAGCAGTGTTACTTCAAAAAGATGATGGTGATGAAGTTGATCGTCTGGTAGCTTATTTTTCTAAGAAATTTAATGCCCATCAAATAAATTATTCAACAGTAGAAAAAGAATTGTTATCTCTTGTTTTAGCTTTGCAACATTTTGAAGTGTATGTTGTTTCTACGCATAAACCACTCACAGTTCATACTGATCACAATCCATTAGTGTTTTTGAGTAAGGTGAAAAACAAAAATAGAAGATTATTAAATTGGAGTCTAATGTTACAGAATACAATATCTTGATCACTTAAGGGTAAAGATAATGTAATCGCTGATTGCCTGTCTAGATGTTAAATGTACAATGAAAATTTGTTTTTTGGAGTGATATTTTAAAATTTGTAACACTCCTACTGTACATTAGTTTGTAAAGGGCTGAAAGATAAGATTGCATATATTGTGTATTTTGTAAATTTTATACCTTTGTATTTTTTTGTACAAATTGTTAAAATTTTATTCTTTAAGAGACCAACTTTTTTTGGAGGGAGGTGTTACATGCACAAGGAGATCTGTGTTTTTTTTGTGAGAATGATGTAATGGTCTTTTGGAGGTCACCTGATGTGATTTTCCCGCCGATGTGAGGTCACGTGATGACATGTGCACCATGGGTATATAAGGGTCAACCCCAGATGACGCAGTTAGTTTTTAGTTTGTAGATTTCCAGATAGAACGTGCTGTGTTTCCGTTTCTGTTGTGTGTTTGTTTTTGTGACGCAGTTTCATTTTTTAAAACGAAGTGTTGCATTTTGTTGCAAGATACTATATTATTGGACTGGAAATTTTTGCTAGAGGTGCTGATTTACCCTATTCCAGCAGTAGTAGGGGGAGTGAAGACTTTATCGAAGTACAGGACTTGAAGGATTGAGAGGAGTCGGCATCGTTTGGCAGTTTAACAAAGGATCGACCTTATTGAGTCTTCATTGAAGGAGTAGCAACCTGCATCGAGATAACTCTTGCCAAAAGAAAAGAAGAGTTCATGCAAAGGTTTGCTCTCTCTAGAATTTAAGGTCAGTTGTTTTAAACTGTTTATTTACGGCATCATGAATCCTTTGGACAGAACCAGCAGGAAAGTCGCGTCTATGAAGAAATCCTTCTCCAGAGAAATCTCTCCCAATTTTACGTATAAATCTGTTGGACTTTCGAATTTATCATTTTAAGAACTATATCTGACTTTATCGCTTTAAGAACTGTTTTCGCATCTAACGCTTTAAGAACCAGTGCCAAGTGACGATTTGTTAAACAGCTGCATAACGGTTAACTTCCGGTTAAAGTTTTCATTTGTTTTTCCCTATCATAAATGTTTGGTTGGTTTTATATAACCCGTCTCGACTGATATTCATTGTTGCCGTTTACGTAACATAGTACATACAGTCACAGAATAATATCAGCATAAATCCCTAAGTGGCATGGCCTGAAGATTAATGGTGCATGGGATGTTGTCATGGAGTTACATTTCTGCAAGAACAAGCACACAACAGTTCCTAGTCTCGTGCTGGGTCAGCTGTAGACCAAGGCAATCCAGCTTGTTACGTGCTGGGACAACCGCAGATGAAGGCAATTCAGCTTGTTTTCCAGGGAACAAACACTGGACAGCAGCACCAATGGGACATCCAGCCAGCTGGATTCCAGTGTGCTTGCCACACCTCTGTACTGCCCTCCACACCTCCTTTGGCTCCTCCTTTTCCTGGGTGGCTGTAACAGGAAATGCTGTGGCACGAGGGCCTGGTCCATGCAACAACTAGCTCCCCGGCCATCAGTCCCACCAATTAATCAATGAACCGGACTTGCAGTAATTTGTGATTATAATCAAAAATTGTGCTGCTTGCTCATTTAAACTTTACAAGCTCTCAACATGAACTATTCATTGCAATAGCCAGGGGTGCAATTTTGTTAGTAAGTTGTATCATTCAAAATTATCTTGCACTTTTTAAAAACAACCTGTAACTCTTACAGGATGGTGCAATAAGTGTTAGAACTCCTTGCCCTGGAGACATTCAAGAAAGCTTTAATACAAGAAACTAAATATTCTGTAGTTTCCCTACAACCCATTGAAAGCCTTCCTGAAGGACAAGGAAATTAGGAGAGGGGTCCTGTTAGTTTAAGGAGACAGATGTACAATAAAGAGCCAAAGCAGAAAAATTACTCACTGGCAATGTCAAGTGCCAAATTAGGGAACGAATACAATGCTGTAACATGCTTAATGAAGTCATTCCCATGAACACATCTTCAGAAGACATTTCTTACTAATAAGAATGTTAGTGTCAAACACTGTTCAATGCAACTTTTCTCAATCACCTACTTAAAATCTACA
Source organism: Mobula hypostoma (assembly GCF_963921235.1). Classification (NCBI taxonomy): domain Eukaryota; kingdom Metazoa; phylum Chordata; class Chondrichthyes; order Myliobatiformes; family Myliobatidae; genus Mobula; species Mobula hypostoma. The sequence goes on from NC_086098.1 coordinate 20,579,992, forward strand.
ATAATTAGGACCTGGCTCCTGTTACATACCAGCAGCAATAAGTTACAAATTGAGCCAGGTTTTAAAGTGAAAACCACTATCTTTATTAGTGTCTACTCAAAATATAAAAGATTAAACGAAATAAATAGAAGTTAACAGTGTTATGCGTGTGTGTGTGGCTCCCAAACAGTCAAGTTTAGGAACAGTTCTTAAAGTCTTAAGTTTCAGACGGTAAAGTAGAAAGGTTCAGCGACCCACGGAATAAATGAGTGAGGGGAGACATTTGTAAATCCACGTTAAAATGTAGAGAGAAGGCAATTACGAAGAAATTCCACAGGTTCCACGCTGGGTAAACGAAATAACAATCGCCGAAGATCTTTTCCATCGAGTCGTTCCAAAATCCACGTAAAACATCAGTGTGACAGTCACAAGATATCCCTTCTTCCAAGTGGTTATCACATAACACACCCGAATCCAGGTAAGGGTTAACAACAGTGATCCCACAGGATATTCCAACAAAAATCCACGTGTGGATTATACGAAGTGACAGTCCCACATCCAATGCACCGTGTTCTGTTGAGTAACCCAATCTTTTGGGCATGGGGAAGTATCAGACATTCTCCATTTTACAGGAAACTCCCACTGGCAGTTTGCAGTCCAAAGTCCTCCTTTTCTCTCTCTCTCCTTACCACCAGTGAAAATCTAGGCAGTCCGTCGCTGCTTGTTATACCGATATCATAGTCCCGCCTCATCCAGGCGTCTCTTAAAGTGACACTCACAGTAAACGAAACCCGTGGGCACATAACACTCCAACTTTTAAATGGTTTACCTCACCTTCCCACACTTAGGACTGCTACAAGCCTTATTTCTGCATGTAAACACTGAGACCTATTCACAACCATTATACACATACCAAGGTGTGAGACACATCAATCTACCTCTCTTGCTCTGCTAGGAAAAGATGAAAAATAATTATTGGTAAACATGGGTGCAGCTACATCATCTAACTACACAGAGCTATCATTGATTAAGTAATACTGAAGAAACAAGGTCAAAGTCAGACACAGCAGCCACTCTGGGTCTAAAGGTGTACTGTTCGTCCTTTACATCTTTTTTATAATAACAAGACACTGCTGGATATCAAGAACATCAAGTACTGCAAGTCTACCCGTTCAGCGAGTTGTTCAATAGCGATGGAGCTGGATATATTGCGCACTATTGTTGTGCCAAGGTGGTGTGCAGTGCGAGAGATTGCACTGTACCTGATCGCAAGGTTTTTGGTAATATAGACTACTCCCAGACCAGTTCATTGGTTTATTGGCAAGACTGACAGTGGGGAAGAGGGGCTGCAGTGCCTCCGTTGTGGCGAGGTCAAGGCCCTCATGCTGTGGGTCACCTATTCCAGCCGCTCAGGGAAAGAGATGTCAGAGGAGGTGTGAGAGAGAGCAAACACCTCTGTGGGCGCACTGAAATTCATTATGGGTAGGGGACTGTCAGTGCCACCCTCTGGTGTTCATTCAAGAACAAGCAGGAACTTCCTTCAGTTAGTCCTGACGAAGGGTCTCGGCCTGAAACGTCGACTGCACCTCTTCCTATAGATGCTGCTTGGCCTGCTGCGTTCACCAGCAACTTTGATGTATGTTGCTTGAATTTCCAGAATCTGCAGAATTCCTGTTGTTTAGGACCACAACAACTGTTTTTCTAACATTGTAACAATATGTATGCTATTTATTTTTTAATTTACTTTAGTGACACAGTGCAGAATAGGCCTTTCTGGCACTTTAAGCCATGCCGCCCTAGCAACCCCCAACAATCCTGATTTTAACCCAAATCTAATCACAGGACACATTACAATGACCAATTAACCTACCTGGTATGTCTTTGGACTGTGGGAGGAAACTGGAGCACCCGGGGAGGGCGTGCAGACTCCTTACAGATAACATCAGAATTGAACTCTGTTGCCCTGAGCAGTAATAGTGTCACGCTAACTGCTACACTACCATGCAGCCATTTGCACCTTGGCCTTAGAGGAGCACTGTTTCATTTAGCTACAGTATATTCATGTATGCCTGAATGATAATTCAACTTGAACTTAAAGCTTGAAAGAAAATGGCATGAAGACGACGAAATTTCTGCAGAATTCAATATTTTTGATTTATAAGTTTGTTTTGAAATATTTAAGTTCGGTCCCAACACAGAACTCAGTGGAACACCACCAGTCACTGGCAGCCAACCAGAAAAGGCTCCTTTCATTTAAACTCTTTGTCTCCTGCCAGTCAGTCACTGCTTTATCCATGCTACAATCTTTCCTGTAATACCTCGGGCTCGTAGCTTGTAAGCAGCCTCGGTGATGTTTATGCCGAGAAAATACTTATTCAGTAATACACCTAAAACATCGTCTTCCAGCAGTCCGATATCCACTCTCGCCTCTCTTTTGTACTTTATGTAGCTGAAGAAGCTTTTGGTACCCTCTTATTAGCTAGGTTACTTTCATATTCCATCTTTACCTTCTTAATGACTCTTTTAGTTGCCTTCTGTTGGGTTTTGTAAGCTGCCCATTCCTCTAACTTCCCACTAATGTTTGCTCTATTATATGCTCTGTTTTTGGCTTTTATGTTGGCTTTGACTTCTCTTGTTAGCCATGGCAGTGCCAGGCCTGTGTTTACATATCCACAAGCAACTCCGTTACCTTTCTGATTAAATGGCGGGTGCACCAGAGGCATGTCAAAATTAGGTAACACTAACTAGCAAATATTTGTTATCTCAATTCTAAATGGTACAGAAAACAGCTTCCTAATAAAATCCTAACTACAAAAGAAAAAGTATAGAGACTCTTTGGAAGCTGCTAGTCATCACTTCCAATACTGTAGGGTAATGCAATTGGCGGAAACGTACATAATTCACAAACACCGATACTGAGTTGGGGTTCACTTTAAGAGGTTGGTCTGATGTGATGACATAATTATGTAAAGTACTTTTATCGCACTTTGTACTCAGTTTTCTGGGGTTCAATAAATGAGTTGTAATGGTATATCTTAAATACAAAACACTTCGCACCACTTTATTCGTAAAAATTTATGTTGGTCACCCCAGTGCTCTACCACAATTCCAGAGTTATTGAACATGTCAGCCAATGCAGTCACTTTGAAACTGCCAGAGTTTTGGGAGCAAAATGTTATTGCTTGGTTTGTTCAAGCTGAGGCCCAATTTGTGCTGCAAAAAATTACCGTCAACACCTCCAAGTTCTACTATGTGGTCCGTCACTTGACAACTCCATGGCTGCAGGAGTGGAGAGTCTACCAGAACACCTGCCTGAACACAATAAATACTGATCGCTGAAAACTCACCCTTTTGCACACTTTTGGACTATCGGAGTCTGAGTGCACCAAACAGCTGCTCTCCTTGTCCAGTTTCAGGAATGCTAAGCCGTCGGAGCTAATGGACCACATGCTGTCTCTCCTGAGAAAGCACCATCCTTGTTTTTATTTTTAAAGAATTTCATGCAGCAACTTCCTGATCAAATTCACATAGTCCTCCCTAATGCATCTGTAAAGAACTATAGGGAGATTGCTAAAATGGCTGATAGTCTCTACTCAGCCAGGCAGTGGTACATCATTGCTCCTCCTTACCCTACCTCAATAATCCCAATTAGCAAGGCCACAACATAAGGATCACCGTGGCTGCTGTTTTTACTATGCTCACTTTGGTCTGAAGGCTAGGAAGCGCCGACTGCCCTGCAGCTTCGGCAGTGAGAGCATATTGGGCATGGTGTTCCAGCTGCCATGGTCATCTACTGTTCACTATGGCTACTCTTCCAGGGCGATGCTTCCTGTGTGACACAGATGCTCAAGTGAATGTGCTGCCAGCATCACCTTTTGATGAGAAGGCAAAGATGGCAACCTCACTACTGACCGTGAATGGAAGCAGGATCCAGACTTATGGGACACGACGGCTGACGCTCTGCTTCAGTGGGCAACGTTACACATGGGACTTCATCCTGGCTAAAGTGGCTAGACCACTGCTTAGTGCAGATTTCCTGTGTACCTAACCACTATTAGACAAACTTAAGAATTGCCGGCTTGTGGATGTCAAAGACTTTGAGTTACTGCCCTGCTCCCCCAGTAAGTTCCCCACAAAGGCTTTGTCAAGTACATGCACCACTGTATGCGAGTTTACTTGACTTCTGGGTGAATTCCTAAATCTCACCAAGCCCACATTCTCCACTAGTCACAAAACACGGGGCCAAGCACCACATTTCTACAACTGGCCCACCAGTCCATGCCCACGTGTGTAGCCTGAATCCAGAAAAGCTGGCAACCACCAAGGCTGACTTAACCTACATGAAAAGGCTTGGCATTGTTTGCTGGCCAAATAACAACTGGGCTTCGCCCTTCCATATCGTCCTTAATTCCAATAGTGGTTGCCGCCCATGTGGCGATTTGGGACACCTCAACGATGTCACCACCCCTTCATTGTTACCCGGTCCCACACAGCTAAGATTTTTTGGCACGTTTAGCCGGGAAGTTAATTTTTTCTAAAGTCGATCTAGTTAGGGACGACCATCAGGTGCCTGTGCGTTCAGCGGACATTCTCAAAACAGCTGTAATAATCCCGTTTCCCCTTGAATTGCTGCACATACTGTTTGGGCTGAAAAATGCAGGATAGACTTTCAAATGGCTGATGGACTCTATATTAAAAGACTTCGATTTTCTTATTGTTTGCCTGACTGACATACTTATCACCAGTGCATCCAGATCCGAACATCTCTGCACACTTGAGCGCTTAGGCCAACACAGGTTGATTATTAACCCTGCTAAATGCCATTTGAGTTGTCAACCATTGACTTTCTCAGCTTTCACATCTCTGCAGAAGTTGTGAAACTCCTCCCATCAAAAATAGCCATTAAAATGGATTCTCCACCACCCCACAGTGCTAAAAAACTACAGGAGATTTTATGGTGAATTTCTATCACCACTTCTTTCTGTGAGCTTCTGAACTTATGCTTCCCTCATATTGTGCGGCTAAAGGCAATACCCTTAATCACATGCTTGACCAGACAGCGGATATGACCAAGGCATATGATTATACCAAACAAGCTCTTTCCAATACAACCCTACTGGCACATCCACTCCCCAACATACCATTGCTACTGACACTTCAGACTATAAGCAGCTGCTGTGCACGTGGCAGCCGCTCACTTTCTTTAGGAAGCAGTGCTGTGCTCCCAAAAGTAAGTACAGCATGTTTGACCGTGAGCTTCTCAGTCTCCATATGGCTGTCCACTACTTTAGGTTTCTTCTAGAAGGTTGCCATTTCACAAGTTTGTTGACCACAAACCCCTTATGCATGCGATGGCCAAAATATCAGACCCTTGATCTGCACGGCAGCAACGCCAACTGGCCTACATATCAGAGTTCCCAACTGATACATGTTCAACATATCAAGGGGAAAAATAATGCTTTGGCTGATTGCCTCTCACGGCCAGCCATTGAAGCCATACAGAGACAACCCGACTATGCTGGAATGGTAGCCAACCAAGCTACTGAGCGAGAGGTCCAGGCTTCTTGAACAGCAGTCATGGGCCTGCGGCCGGCTGGCATTAAGTTCAGGGAAGCTGGGGTTTCTCTCATCTGGGATGTCTCAACTGGTCGTACCCATAGTACCCATGGATTAGAGGTGGCCAGTTTTTAACTCCATACATGGCCTCATGCATCTGGGCCATTAAGACCCCACAGAAACTGGTTCCACTGAAGCATCTCTGGTACAGCCTGAGAAAGGACATGCATGATTGGACAACAGCCTGTATGGCATGCCAGTGGGCAAAAATTAACCGTCATGTTCAGGCACCATTGGCACCCTTTGAGGTCCCTGAGTGATAGTTTCATCATGTCAATGTGGACCTTGTTGGTCCACTTCCCCCCTTCCTGTGGTTTCATATACCTCCGTACCATGGTGGACCACACCACCACTGGCCAGTGGTCATCCTTCTAGCATCAACAACAGTCGCAGATGTGGCTCAGGCATTCATTAGCAAGTGGGTTGCTCAGTTTGGCCGCAGTCCCCAATTCATATCAGACCTCAATGTTGGCCCAGAACCTGGGCATTAAGCTTCATTGCACCACGGTGTATCACCCACAGTACACTGGCTCATTAAGGGTTGCTGTGAGGGCTACCCCGACAGATGAGTGTTGGCATGATTGTCTCCTGTGGGTCCTGCTGAGGCTCAGAACCACTCCAAAAAAAGGACCTGTGGTTGACCATGGTTGAGTTGGTATATGGGCAGGCGTTAGGACTGCCAGGTGATTTTATTCCTGATGCCATGATTGCCTAGTCAGCCTCTCAGCAGCGATCCACCCTGCTCAGTACATTCAATCCCTTTGCACCAATTCCTACCTTCCCTCCATGGCGTATAGCACTCTTGGGTTCCTGTTCACCTACATTCTACCTCGTTTCTTTTTGTCTGCCATGATGAACAACAACATCCCCTTAGGCCCCCCCCCCCCCCAAGACGGCCCATTCAGCATTTTGAAACAGAGAGAAAAGACCTTTATCATAGATAAAACCTGAACATATTTCAGTAGATGGTCTTAAACCAGCCTTGGAGGATTTTGCTAGTATTGCTCCTGCCGTCATTACATGACCATGAGCATGTCAACATAGCTGTGGACTAGACAGAGGTCTCTGCTCATCCGAGCTCTAAACAAATTCATAATGGCGGTTTTAGTAAATTCAGGGGAGGTCTGTGTAATGTAATTGGTGAAAATGTACATAATTCACAACCACCAACATTGACTTTAAAAGGCTGGACTAACTTTATGATGTAATTATCTAAAGTACTTTTACCGCATTTTGTGTTCAGTGTTTGGAGTACAATAAATGAGTTGCTAGTTTTTCTCAAATATAAATATGTCTCACACCATTTTGTTTGTGAATACTTACACTACTCTTTTAAATTGGAAGTGGTTTAAACTAATATAGCAAAGGAATAGGAATCAGTATGATAAAGGTGAGGATGAGCCAGCAGGTTTACAAGTAGATGATAGGTGTAATATGAATGTAAGGAAAAACAGCCAATGATTGGGTACAAATGCAGACAGAGCAAAGAGTTAAATTCTACCACAGAGGCAACATTCAAAAGGATGAAACATGCAGGATTAAAGGTACTGTACCTAAATGCGCGTAGCATTTGGAATAAGGTGGAGAACTCATTGCACAATTAGAGATTGGTCAGTAGGATGTTGTAAACATCACTGAGTTGTGGCTGAAAGAAGGGCACAGTTAGGAGCTTAACATCAAAGTACTTTGCATCGAAAGAATAGGCAGGAAAGCATAAGCGGTGGTTGGCTCTGCTGGTAAGAGATGGAATTACAACTTTAGAATGAGTTGATATAGGGTCAGAGAATGTCAAAACTTCATGAGTAGGGTTAAGAAACTCCAAGCGTAAAAAAAAAATATACATAGGCCTCCAAATAGTAGCTAGATGTGGGGTTGAGATCGCAAAGGAAGCTGGTAAAGGCATGCAATAAGGGTAATGTCACAATTATAATGGGGGACTTCAATGCTAGGGTAATGGGAAAACTAGGTTGGTGTTGGATCGCAAGAGGGAATTTATTGAATGCCTGTGAGATGGCTTTTTAGACTAGCTTGTGCTTGAGCCTACTTGGCAAAAGGCTAACTTAGATTGGATGTTGTGTAATAACCCAGATCTGATTCAGGAGTTTGATGTAAAGGAACCCTCAGGAGGCAATGATCATATGATTGAATTCATACTGAAATTTGAGAGGGAGAAGCGTTAAGTCACATGTATCAGTATCACAATAAAATAAAGGAAACAACACAGGCATGAGAGAGGAGTTTGCCCGGGTGGATGGAAGACAATATTGGCGAGGGATAACGGCACAGTAGAGATGAGCAAAGTTTCTTGAAATAGGTCACAAGGCATAGGATCCAAATGTCCCGCTGAAGCAATAGTTCTTAAATGGCAGGGCAAGGCAACTGTGTGTGACAAGGGAAGTTAAGGACTACATAAAAGCCAAGGAAAGGAAGTATAAGGTAGCAAAAGAAAGTGGGAAGTTGGATGATTGGGAAGCTTTTACAATCCAACAAAAGGCAACTAAAAATCCATAAGGGAAAAGATGAAATATGAAGGCAAATTAGCTAATAATATAGAGCAGGACACTAAAGAATTTTCAGTTATATAAAGAGTAAAAGGGTTGTGAGAGTTGATATTGAACCAGAGGAAAATTATGCTGCTGAGGTTGTAATAGGGGACAAAAAAAATGGCAGATGAACTTAATAGGTACTTTGCATTAGTCTTCACTGTGAAAGACACGAGGAGTGTGCCAGAGGTCCATGAGTGTTAGGGAGCAGAAGTGAGTGTCATTGCTAATACAAAGGAAAAAGTGCAAGGCAAACACAAATGTATTAAGACCATAAAATATAGGAACTGCTCCAAATTCTAAATTCTAAGTAGGCCATTCGGCCCATCAAGTCTGCTCCACCATTCGATCGTGGGCTGATCCAATTCTTAAGGTGGATAAGTCACCTGGACTAGATGGACTACATCCCAGGGTTCTGAGAGGTTGCTGAAGCAATAATGGATGCATTGGTCATGATCTTTCAAGAATCACTTGATTCTGGCATGTTACTAGAGGTCTGGAAGATTGCCAATGTCACTCCATTCTTTAATGCGAGGAAAGCAAAGGATAGGAAACTATAAGCCAGTTAGCCTAACATCTTTTCTTTTTAAATCTTTTTATTAATTTTTCAAAATTACAAACTCAATAACAAAGTTGGTACAAAGAGATTGGAAAAATGTTCATCAACATATATAAAATGAATTTTAAGTAACATAGATATAAAAGACTTCCAAACTCATAATGAGATTAAACATTAAAAAAGAAATTAAAAGAAAAAAAATATATAAACAAAAAAAACCCCAAAAGAAAAAAAGAAAAAAAAACCCCAAGGGAAAAAACAAAACAGGGCCAGACCAACAGCTAATATCGGACATGTTCAATAATGTTGTTAACTCCGCTCCTCTCATCATATAATTTAAATTTAGAAAAAAGATTCCGAAAGGTCAGATTACATCATATGAAAATGTTGCATAAAAGATTTCCAAGTTTCTTCAAATTTAACCGAAGGGTCAAAAATATCACTTCTAATTTAGCCTGATTAGTCTAATTAGCCTAACATCAGTGGTTAGGGAAATGTTGGAATCCATTATTAAGGATGAGGTTTCAGGGTACTTGGAGACTAGTAAGTCGAAGCCAGCATGGTTTCTGTAAAGGGAAATCTTGCCTGACAAATCTATTAGAGTTCTTCGAGGAAGTACCAAGCCGGATGGATAAAGGAGAGGCAGTAGATGACATTTACTTCCATTTTCAGAAGGCATTTGATAAGGTGACATACATAAGGCTGCTCAACAAGTTAAAATCCTATGGTGTTACAGGAAAGATACTGGCATGGATAGAGGAATAGCTGGCAGGGTGAAGGCAGCAAGTGGGAATAAAGGGAGCCTTTTCTGGTTGGCTGCCAGTGACTAGTGCTGCTTCTCAGGGGTCAGTATTGGCACCGCTACTTTTCACATTGTTTGTCAATGATATGGATGATGGAACTGATGGCTTTGTGGCGAAGCTTATGGATAATACAAAGATAGGTGGAGGGGTAGGTAGTGCTGAGGAAGCAATGCGATTGCTGCAGGACTTACACAAATTGGAAGAATCGGCAAAAAAGCGGCAGATGGAATACAGTTTTGGGAAATGTACAATAATGCATTTTGGTAAAAGGAACAATAGTGCGGACTATTATCTAAATGAGAAGGTTAAAACATCAGAGGTGCAGTGGGACCTCATGCAAGACTCCCTAAACGTTAATTTACAGGTTGAGTCTGTGGTAAAGGTGGCAAATGCAATGTTGGCATTTATTTCAAGGGGAATAGAATATAAAAGTAAAGAGATAATAATGAGCCTTCGTAAGACACTAGTCAGACTGCATTTGGAGTACTGTCAACAGTTTTGGGCCCCATATCTCAGAAAGGATGTGTTGTCATTGGAGAGAGTCCAGAGGAGGTTCACAAGGATGATTCTGGGAATGAATAAGTTAACATACGAGAAGTGTTTGGCAGTTTTGGGCCTGTACTCACTGGAATTTAGAAGAAAGTGTGGGGATCTCTTTGAAACCTACCAAATGTTGAAAGGATTAGATAGGGTGGATGTGGAGAGGATGTTTCCTGTGATGAGGGTATCCGAAACTGGAGGGCACAGCCTCAAAATTCAGGGGTGACCTTTCAGAACAGAGGTAAGCAGGAATTTTTCTAGCCAGAGAGTAGTGAATCTTTGGAATGCTCTGCTACAGAATGTGGTGGAGGCCAAGTCTGTGGGTATATTTAAGGTGGAAGTTGATCGTTTCCTGATTGGTCAGGGCGTCAAAGGATATGGCAAGAAAACAGGTGTATAGAGTTGAATGGGATCTGGGATCAGCCATGATGGAATGGCAGAGCAGACTTGATGGGCTGAATGGTCTAATTCTGCTCCTTTGTATTATGGTCTAAATCTAAATTCTAAGACTTCAAGAATTACTAATCATATTCTTTTTCCTCTCAATATACCTCTTCATGGCATATTATTGTCTTCCTGCACTGCAGACATAACTAACTTCATTCTCTTCTTGCTTTTCCTTTGTACCCTGCTGTACTACGCAATGAAGTGATCTGTATGGAGAGCATGCAAAACAAAGCTTTTCAGTGTACTGTGGTGTATGTGACAATAATAAACCAATTTACTATTTCTTTGTTAGAACACTGACCAAAATAAACTGATCAATGCACATGAAAAGTCAAGTATTAGCTGGGCACTTGGTGAGGTGTAATCCTTTTGATTGCCAAACTTCTTAGATTGACAATGTGAAGAAATATACCTACTGTGTTTTAATGCTTATGTCAGCTTCCATTCATATAGATACTGCCACTGACTTCTGTATTGCCACTGTGGATGGCTGTCTAGAAGATGTTGAAGATATCTCCAGCTTTCTACTAGGCAAGATCCTGATAGCTAAAGGTTTGTGTTCGTAGGAACTTTGCCAGCTACTAGAATACCGATCTGAGATTGCCACTGAGGCTGCGGCAGGTTAAATACATCCCAAGTGAGGCAAATATGTCTCACACAATATTCTGGTAAGAGAATTGCTCCCTTCAAAATCCTGGCCAAACATAGATATCAGTACAGATTCCTTTCCCCTTTCCTCATTTTCGTACTAGAAGCTTTGATATAGTTGTGGCTCACTTGTTAATTTACTGGGCCACTAACCCAGAGGACTAGACTAATTACCAAGAGACCAGAGGTCAAATTGCACCATGACAACTGCATAATTTAAATTCAATTAATTATATGGAACTTTGAAACAAATCTCAGAAATATCGACCACAAAAGCCAGTAGTTTATCACTTGGTGCACTTGGATCTTCCGGATGAAGAAATCTGCCAATTTTACCCAGTCTGGCCTAAATGCAATTCCACACCCATGAATGTGATTGACTTAATTCCATCTTAGGTAGTTGAGTCAGTCATTTAGTTACAGGTGGCAGGCCAACATTTTCTAAATGCAATGAATGCTGGCCTTACTGAAATATCCAGATGCTGGGGAAAAAAGAAATAAGACAGCTTGTTCCGCTTTGAATGTTCTCTATTCATTCTCACAAATAACCCTTCTGAATGCACTAGCATCTGCAGATAACTGATGTTGTATAAGACTTAAAATCAAAACAATATTTTCTAGCACATGGTTTATCACTGTCTGTTAAATTCAGTAACTAAATTACATTTTTTAAAAACATCAAACTAGATAAGGAATGGTAAAAAAAAAATCACTATGAGTAGAACCAGGCAAAACTACAAGATCCCATTAAATAAGTGGCTTGTAGTATGGATTACTGTAAATTAACTGCACAGATGAATGGAAAATGAAAATACTCAGTCGACTGTGTCAACATTGCATCTGGGACCAAATAACTTGCGTAGCTGGAAGAACAAAAGAGAAAAAGGAATACAGAACAAAATGGGGAAATAAGGTTAGAGTTGATAAATGCAAGAATAAATGAAGGTCGGGAGAGATAGGAATCATAAGAAAATATTAACAACAAGTAAGGTAATATAACTCGAGCAACACACATAAAAGTTGCTGGTGAACGCAGCAGGCCAGGCAGCATCTGTAGGAAGAGGTGCAGTCGACGTTTCAGGCCAAGACCCTTCGTCAGGACTAACTGAAGGAAGAGTGAGTAAGGGATTTGAAAGTTGGAGGGGGAGGGGGAGATCCAAAATGATAGGAGAAGACAGGAGGGGGAGGGATGGAGCCAAGAGCTGGACAGGTGATAGGCAAAAGGGATACGAGAGGATCATGGGACAGGAGGTCCGGGAAGAAAGACAAGGAGGGCGGCGTGGGGGGACCCAGAGGATGGGCAAGGGGTATATTCAGAGGGACAGAGGGAGAAAAAGGAGAGTGAGAGAAAGAATGTGTGTATAAAATTAAGTAACAGATGGGGTACAAGGGGGAGGTGGGGCATTAGCGGAAGTTAGAGAAGTCGATGTTCATGCCATCAGGTTGGAGGCTACCCAGACGGAATATAAGGTGTTGTTCCTCCAATCTGAGTATGGCTTCATCTTTACAGTACAGGAGGCCATGGATAGACATGTCAGAATGGGAATGGGATGTGGAATTAAAATGTGTGGCCACTGGGAGATCCTGCTTTCTCTTCTCGCATCCCCTTCTCGCAATTCCTCCGTCTCCGCCGCATCTGCTCTCAGGATGAGGCTTTTCATTCTAGGACAAGGGAGATGTCTTCCTTTTTTAAAGAAAGGGGCTTCCCTTCCTCCACTATCAACTCTGCTCTTAAACACATCTCCCCCATTTCACGTACATCTGCTCTCACTCCATCCTCCCACCACCCCACTAAGAATAGGGTTCCCCTGGTCCTCACCTACCACCCCATCAGCCTCTGGGTCCAACATATTATTCTCCGTAACTTCCGCCACCTCCAACGGGATCCCACCACTAAGCACATCTTTCCCACCCCCCCGCCTGCATTCCACAGGGATCGCTCCCTACGCGACTCCCTTGTCCATTCGTCCCCCCCATCCCTCCCCACTGATCTCCCTCCTGGCATCTATCCGTGTAAGCGGAACAAGTGCTACACATGCCCTTACACTTCCTCCCTTACCACCATTCAGGGCCCCAAACAGTCCTTCCAGGTGAGGCAACACTTCACCTGTGAGTCGGCTAGGGTGATATACTGCGTCCGGTGCACCCGATGTGGCCTTTTATATATTGGCGAGACCTGACGCAAACTGGGAGACCGCTTTGCTGAACACCTACGCTCTGTCCGCCAGAGAAAGCAGCATCTCCCAGTGGCCACACATTTTAATTCCACATCCCATTCTCATTCTGACATGTCTATCCACGGCCTCCTCTACTGTAAAGATGAAGCCACACTCAGGTTGGAGGAACAACACCTTATATTCCGTCTGGGTAGCCTCCAACCTGATGGCATGAACATCGACTTCTCTAACTTCCGCTAATGCCCCACCTCCCCCTCGTACCCCATCTGTTACTTATTTTTATACACACATTCTTTCTCTCACTCTCCTTTTTCTCCCTCTGTCCCTCTGAATATACCCCTTGCCCATCCTCTGGGTCCCCCCCCCGCCCTCCTTGTCTTTCTTCCTGGACCTCCTGTCCCATGATCCTCTCGTATCCCTTTTGCCTATCACCTGTCCAGCTCTTGGCTCCATCCCTCCCGCTCCTGTCTTCTCCTATCATTTTGGATCTCCCCCTCCCCCTCCAACTTTCAAATCCCTTACTCACTCTTCCTTCAGTTAGTCCTGACAAAGGGTCTCGGCCTGAAACGTTGACTGCACCTCTTCCTACAGATGCTGCCTGGCCTGCTGCGTTCACCAGCAACTTTTATGTGTGTTGCTTGAATTTCCAGCATCTGCAGAATTCCTGTTGTTTAGGTAATATAACTCATTTGCTTCTGAGAATCATCATAATGGTCCTCAGGAAAGAAGGAGTGAAAACTAGGTTTGAGCAAAATATAAAAGTTTTCTTGATGAATGAAGTACAGATCAGTGAGGCCCATCATCATCATCAACAATTGTACAACTGAGATTTAAATAATCTAATGCCCATTGTAGCAACTTACCTCATCAAGGTACAATGCTAATGGAGCTATTCATTGAAATCAACCTCTATCAATTAGCCTAAAATGGAGTCATAAATTAGATGAAAGAAAAAACAATGGTATGCTATAGAAATTATAGATCCAATTGCATATTTCACTCCAAAGCATGCAAGTTTTACTTGTCTTACATTACTCATAAAGAAAATAATGAATTTAGAAACCTATGTTACATTTATGAGCGCAGAAAGATTATACATTCTGAAAATGTAGGGTATGCAACTTTATAAAATGTCAGCATCATTAATATACACCAGGCTTAAATATGTGAGACATTGGAGATAAAATAAATTTGATTTAACATCAAAGCTGGCAAATCCATGACCCATAAAGAACTTTAATGGAAGACCTCATGGGAAGATAATTATTTGTTTGGCGCAGAACAAATCCTTCAGCAATTTGGAAAAAAAAACTTTTGTCATAAATTGCTAATTTTAATTGATGAGACAATTGTGAAAATTACTCCCACATTGATCTTTTTTGAGTAGAATAGAATGTTTGTATATCCATGCATGCAGCACAAATATAGAAAAAGGTGACAAAGCAAATGTTTCCTCATCGTGAAGGACAAACTATTTTGGGGATTTCTAGTTCATTCTCTCTCCATCAACCACTTTATTTCTCCATTAGTTTGCAGTACAATTGCAGGACATGTACAATTGCTCTAATACTTCATACTTTCCATACGTACACAGTCCAAAACATTTGCTCCACAGGAAGCAGCAATTCACTTGGATTTAGCTTAATCCAGTGTTCTACATTTGCTGTTCACAAAGTGCGTGCTCTCCATTATGACAGAGAAACCAAACATCATGTTAGACCTTCAGAACATCTTCATTCAGCCTGTGAGGCTGAACCTGAGCTTCTAATCACCAGTAACTTTCATCCCTCACCCCATCCCACACTGAACTCCGTGTTCAGTTCCCATACAGTTCAAAAGCCAACATCATTGTGAGGAACACCACCATATCTTATGTTTGACTCTCTGGACTCTACAGAATTCAACAATTTTTGATCACCAGCTTCTCCTGTTTGACCACCTATGATGCAAGATCATCCACCTTAACTCAGTTTCTGTTTCCCTCCACAGATGTCACCTGACATGTTGGGTATTTCTCACACACCCTTTTGTTTCAGATTTCTAGCAACTGCTGTGTCCTGCTTCCCAAGACATTCTGGAGATGTTTATTCTCATACTGCCCTCATTCATCTATTAACAAAGCAGCTCCAACCTGCTGCCTCATACACTTGTCAATTCTGTACCCAATTCATTATCTCACACTGGATCCCATACATTCCAGCCTTCTAATCCAGTCTACCATGCTGGACTTTGTCAAATGCTTCCTAAAATCCAGAGGTAACGTTCACCACCCCACCTTTATAACTTTTGGTCACCTCCTCAGAAAAATATCATTAAAATTTGAGAAAGATATCTCCCAGAAACAAAGCTATTCTCATTCACAAACAAGAGAAAATCTGCAGAAAATCAAAGTAATATGCACAAAATGCTGAAGGAACTCAGCTGGCCAGGCAGCATCTATGAAAATGAATGAACAGTCAGCATTTTGGGCCAAGACTCTTCTTCAGGACTGGAAAGGAAGGGGGAAGATGCCAAATAAAAAAGGTTGGGGGGGGGGGGGGGGGAGAGGACAACCTAGAAGTTGATAGGCGGAGCCAATTGGGTGGAAAAGATAAAGGGCTAAAGGAATCTGATAGGATAGGAGACTGGACCATGGGAGAAAGGGAAAAAGGAGAAGAACCAGGAGAGGTAATAGGCAGATGAGAAGAGGTGAGAGGCCAGAGTGGGGAATAGAAACAGTGGGAAAGGGGAGAGTAAGAAGATTCCTTCTTCTTGAGCCCTTTACCTTGCTGACCAACCTGGCTTCACCTATCACCTTCTAGCTGGTCCTCCATCCCCTCTCTTCACCTTTTATTCTAGTACCTTCAACCTTCTTTTCCAGTCCTGAAGAAGGATCTCAGCCCAAAACATCGTTGGCCATAAAGAATTAAATATAGAAGTAAACATCAAACTCAAATGGGTCAAGAACTATGGAAGTAGACAAACCAGATGTCTTTGTTCAAGCCATGTGCTTGAAGGAATGGATGCTGCCATTTTGTGAAGCTGCTCTGTAACCTCCATTTTGTGAACTGTCTAATGAACTGATTCTTCCTCTGGGATAACTTAATCACAGCAATTGAACGCAGACACAAGAGGCTTTCTACTAATGATCTGCTAAACCTGAGACCAGTCTCAGATGAACTGTTTATTGTATACATTGGCAGGTTTGCAGAAATAATACTGTTATCTCCCAGCATTTGGGTGACCCGGTTTGGCTGGTTTGAACTATAGTTAAATAGAACAAAAGAAGTCACCTGAAGTATGAGCAACACACATAAAAGTTGCTGGTGAACGCAGCAGGCCAGGCAGCATCTCTAGGAAGAGGTGCAGTCGATGTTTCAGGCCAAGACCCTTCATCAGGACTGAAGTATGAAGTGGTGTAGCTGTTTGCTACATCCAACAGGAAATGGACACAGGTCAGCCAGATGACCTTGAGCCAACGAGATCAAAATGCAACATTCGAACTGATAAGGAAAGAGTATAAGAACGAGGGACTTCAAATGCAAAGGCTCAATAATGCTGAAGACTAACTATCACAAGGAAGACCCCCAACCCAGTAACTGGGAGAAGGATCAATTATTTGGCTAAAAGGAGATCCCCTATATCGGTGTTATAAATTTGGAGAAGTGGTCTGAGTGAGTATTGGTACAGAGGGAAATGCAGAATTCATGTTTTAAGTTCTACAACAAACAAGAGAAAATCTGCAGATACTGGAAATCCAAGCAACACAAACAAAATGCTGTAAGAACTCAGCAGGCCAGGCAGCATCTAGTGAAACAAGTAAACAAAAAAAAAGTCGTCTCAATCCAAAACTTCAACTATTAACTCTTTTCCATAGATGCTGCCTGGCCTGCTGAGATCCTCCAGCATTTTGTGTGTGTTGCTCATGTTTTAAGTTGTTGGCCTGATATCATTATGGTTATTCATATTTGTGCAGAGACAATAAAGTGCAAGCCTTGATTAATTAAAAGGTGGATAGTGAATTTCCTAACCGAGATCAGCTGATAATAGTAACGAAGTCAACTGTTTATTCACTTCCATAGATGCGGCCTGATCTGCTGAGTTCCTCCAGCATTTTGTGTATGTTCCTCTGATTCTCCACATTCCACATCAACCATCTCCCACCTACAAAATGCTTAAATGACCCAATCACATATTGGCATTTCCTCTTCTGGACACCCCCCAATTGTAAGTTTAACTAAACTTCTCTAATTAACTACCAAATAACATACTTTGAATATCTTGTAAAATGGCTGGGTGTAAAATCATCTCTACAGCCATCCATCCAATCAATGCTTAACCTCCATTCTCTCCCCTCCTTCTGCGGTTCAATTAATTCCAGTGGAGGGAGAAAACAGAAGGAAGCACTTATGTTTGTCTGTGTAGGGATATTTTACCATATAAAAAGTGTCACGCACAGAGGAATTTCAAAGCCTGGGATTCTAGCACAGCATTGACACATTTCCTGTAGCATCACATTAAATACAGTCAGTGGCCACTTTATTAGGCGCACCTATACACCTGCTTGTTAATGCAAAATATCTAATCAACCAATCATGTGGGTTTTCTCCAGGTCCCCCGGTTTCCTCCCAAAGTCCAGACATACTGGATAGGTTAATTGGTTATTGTAAATTGTTCCATGATTAGATACAGGATTAATCAGGTTTGTTGGGGGGTTACTGGGGCAGTGTGACTTGAAGAGCCAAAAAAGGCCTACTCCACACTGTATTGCTAAAAATCAAAGATAAATAGAACCATAGAAACTACAGCACAGAAACAGGCCTTTTGGCCCTTCTTGGCTGTGCCGAACCATTTTCTGCCTAGTCCCACTGACCTGCACACGGACCATATCCCTCCATACACCTCCCATCCATGTATCTGTCCAATTTATTCTTAAATGTTAAAAAAGAACCCGCATTTACCACCTCGTCCGGCAGCTCATTCCATACTCCCACCACTCTCTGTGTGAAGAAGCCCCGCCTAATGTTCCTCTTAAACTTTTCCCCCCTCACCCTTAACCCATGTCCTCTGGTTTTTTTTCTCCCCTTGCCTCAGTGGAAAAAGCCTGCTTGCATTCACTCTATCTATACCCATCATAATTTTATATACCTCTATCAAATCTCCCCTCATTCTTTTACGCTCCAGGGAATAAAGTCCTAACCTATTCAACCTTTCTCTGTAACTGAGTTTCTCAAGTCCCGGCAACATCCTTGTAAACCTTCTCTGCATTCTTTCAACCTTATTTATATCCTTCCTGTAATTTGGTGACCAAAACTGAACACAATACTCCAGATTCGGCCTCACCAATGCCTTATACAACCTCATCATAAAATTCCAGCTCTTATACTCAATACTTCGATTAATAAAGGCCAATGTACCAAAAGCTCTCTTTTTGACCCTATCTACCTGTGACGACATTTCCAGGGAATTTTGTATCTGTATTCCCAGATCCCTCTGTTCCACTGCACTCCTCAGTGCCTTACCATTAACCCTGAATGTTCTACGTTGGTTTGTCCTTCCAACGTGCAATATCTCACACTTGTCAGTATTAAACTCCATCTGCCATTTTTCAGCCCATTTTTCCAGCTGGTCCAAGTCCCTCTGCAGGCTCTGAAAACCTTCATCACTGTCTACTACACCTCCAATCTTTGTATCATCAGCAAACTTGCTGATCCAATTTACCACATTATCATCCAGATCATTGGTATAGATGACAAATAACAATGGACCCAGCACTGATCCCTGTGGCACACCACTAGTCACAGGCCTCCACTCAGAGAAGCAATTCTCTACCACCACTCTCTGGCTTCTTCCATCGAGCCAATGTCTGATCCAATTTACCACCTCTCTATGTATACCTAGCGACTGAATTTTCCTAACTAACCTCCCATGCGGGACCTTGTCAAAGGCCTTACTGAAGTCCACGTAGACAATATCCACTGCCTTCCCTTCATCCACTTTTCTGGTAACCTCCTCGAAAAACTCCAACAGATTGGTCAAACGTGACCTACCACGCACAAAGCCATGTTGACTCTCCCTAATAAGCTCCTGTCTATCCAAATGCTTGTAGATTCTGTCTCTTAGTACTCCCTCCAATAACTTACCTACTACTGACGTTAAACTCACCGGCCTATAATTTCCCGGATTACTTTTCGATCCTTTCTTAAACAACGGAACAACATGAGCCACTCTCCAATCCTCCGGCACTTCACCTGTAGACAGCAACATTTTAAATATTTCTGCCAGGGCCCCCGCAGTTTCAACACTAGTCTCCTTCAAGGTCCGAGGGAACACTCTGTCAGGTCCCAGGGATTTATCCACTTTAATTTTCCTCAAGACAGCAAGCACCTCCCTTTTCAATCTGTAGTTTCCATGGTCTCACTACTTGATTCCCTCAATTCCATAGATTTCATGCCAGCTTCCTTAGTAAATACAGACGCAAAAAACCTATTTAAGATCTCCCCCATTTCCTTTGGTTCCGCACAAAGCCGACCACTCTGATCTTCAAGAGGACCAATTTTATCCCTTACAATCCTTTTGCTCTTAACATACTTGTAAAAGCTCTTTGGATTATCCTTCACTTTGACTACCAAGGCAACCTCATGTCTTCTTTTTGCCCTCCTGATTTCTTTCTTAAGTATTTTCTTGCACTTCTTATACTCCTCAAGCACCTGATTTACCCCCTGTTTCCTATACATTTCATACAACTCCCTCTTCTTCTTTATCAGAGTTGCAATATCCCTTGAGAACCAAGGTTTCTTATTCCTATTCAATTTGCCTTTAATCCTGACAGGAACATACAAACTCTGCACTCTCAAAATTTCCCCTTTGAAGACTTCCCACCTACCAATCACATCTTTGCCAGAGAACAACCTGTCCCAATCCACGCTTTTTTGCCACTGAATGTAAGTACACTATAATTTCCAGGCTGCAACCCAACTTTCCATGGCACTTTATAGAAGTAGAAAGAAATCACCCGCAGCATTTACAAAGGGGATCAAGACCAGGTGCAGTAAATAGCTTGAGGAGGAGGACTGAAAGGAACAAGACATAGAAGCAGTGACTCAGAGCAAGACAGAAATAGATGGGTAGAGCCAACAAAGAGACTTGAGACAAAGAAGAGGAAAAAAGATGGGAGATGAGAATTACATGGAAAATATAATTCTAATTATTCAAAGTTGCTTTTCATCCTCTGTATTATATACTTAAGACCATCACCCCTACTGGGGCATAGACTGCCGACAGCAGCTCACTAGAGTCCACTGCCCTGGGTCAGTCTTTCAATTTTTCTCCAGGGAACTTCTGTTGACCTTTCTGTAGCTTTGGAATTTTAGGGGATGGGGTTGCTAACCCAATACCCAATCCTCCTACTTTTGCAGCTGGGCTTGAGACCATCCACGGCAGAGTTATCCTCTGTAGATTTAATCTAATGCAGCCATCATTTTGGTATTCAATGCTCTTTAATGGGGCTAATGGCAATCAAGTTGCCAGGCCCTGATGGCATGGACTCATGGGTTTTAAATAAAGCTGCTACAAAGTACAATGGCACTATAACAATTGGTTCAGGTGCTTCATGCCAGTCCTACCATTCAATGAAAACTCTCTCTGTCTCTCTCCTGACTCATTCATTTGTCCCTCCTGCTCTGTTCTTCTTTCCAAATTTTCCCCAGATCCATTTGAGCTGATTCTAGCCTTTGGTCTTGATCAGACATTTTCAGTGCCACAGGAAAATAATACAAATACTTTATATATATGTTTTTCTTAATTACAATTATGTTTTGTGAGCAATGAACGTTAGCCTAAAAAGTGCATTCCAGAACAGCCAAGTCACTTCTGTGAGAAAGCTAATAAAAAAAAGTTCAAAGGTTCATTTTATTGTCAAAGTATGTATGTATCATAGAGTTGATGAAAAAGACAGCACCACCCCCATGAAATGAAACAGAAAAGCAACAAAACTCAGACCCAAAAACCACCACCCCGTTGAAAAAAAGTGACAATAGCTTCAGAACCCCCCTTCCCTGCAGAAAAAAATAGCGACAGTAACAATCCCCCACCCACAGAAAAATACAGCGACAATAACAATGCCCAACCTGCTCACCCGCAGGAATAAAAAGCGACAATCCCCAACTCTCTCACTCACAAAGAAGAACAGCGACAGTACCATCAAAATCCACCTCCCCCCACAAGAAAGAAAATGCCAAAAATCTGAAGGAAACCAACATAAAGTACAATCCAATGGTCACATAAATCTCAGGATGTCGTAAGTATCATTTTTGTCTGCGTAGGAGAGCGGCCGCACAAGCTCAGTCCTGCCATAAAAAGTGACTGCCGGCCCAGGTCTGACTCCAAACGCCACCGATCCAGGGTCAAGTGCACCAACCTAGCTGCTGACCATTTCCGTTGGGAGCCATCACTGACACCTTCCACATTTACCTCGATACTGACCACCAACCGGGGTCTTCAAACTCCCTCGCCACTTCACAATGGAGTCATTCATGACCCCACGCCTCACCTCTGGTCTTTTCCATGAGTCAGCTTGTGTCCTCGGATGTTTTCGCACCCCCCCCCCCATCTCTAATCTCCACAAGGCAGCTCTCCAGATGTAGCATAGTGCTGGACTCAGATCGGGTTGCAAACTGTTGTTACGTACCCCGTAACTGGGTTGCCAAACCAGCAGAAATGGATCACTCAGTTGGAGTCTGGATTACTAGAACTAAGGAAGTTTTATTAAAGAAACAAGCAACACAGTACTCTAATCAAACAGATAATAAATGCAACAGTTCAGCAATGATAAACACACATGTACACAGAATTAGGATAACAGGATCAATCAAGCTCTATCGATGTCTAGGGGTAAATGATCAGTTTCAAGGTGACGCAAAGTTCAGTTCAATTGAATTCAGTTCAGTTCGCAGTAATCACTGCCGTGGGAGATGGACAGTGTGGGGGGGAAGGAGAGAGAGAGCAAAACGAATGAATATTCAAACGGCTTCCACACAGACCTTCGATATTCTTCGCAGTGAGCTTTCAGGCGAGCCCTTTGTGATGTCATCTGAGGTCACCGACTGTGACCCCTGTTTCCAGATATGATCGTTTCTCTGCGGTGAACCTGGCACCCAGGCAAGGGTGGACACACACCAGGTTCCCGCCAATCGTGCCTTTCCACCCTGTGCGTCTATGGTTTGGTCCCGCGACCAGCCGTCCAAAACTTCCCACCGACTTGTGGGAGACGCACCGCTTCCAGGGTCTCGTTCCCTCGGGGTGTCGTGTGTGTCTTGCCTTAGCGAACCTGTCCCTTTTTATCCCCCTGCTGGGGTATCGCCTGTCCATCACTTCAAACAGTTCAGGGTTCAAAGGGGGAGCCGATCTTGACAGCTCTCCTTCCGTTAAACTCTCCCGTCCCTTCATTAACATCTCCAAATGCTGCTCCATTGTTTTCCTTATCTCTCTTTCTCCTGAAGACAGGTGGCAGACCAACTGCTGATCCCACTAGTGCCAGCACAGGACAGCTAACATCTTAATCTATGTGTATTCTCGTCACACTGTACATCACAAGCTCCATCAGTTTCCGTAACACAAATAAGACAAAGAGAACAAGCAGAATAGCTGGAAAAAGTGAAATAAATAGAGATATTTGCTATCTGGGAGATGTCGCCCGAGGAATCATTGATTGCTGGCACCATCTCAATCTTATCTTATGAAGTTGTCTTCAATGAGTTTATCAAGGAAATGAAAGATTACTGTAGTATAATTCAATCAATGCCCACTACAATTTGCATCCTGCAGTTTCTTGTAGCACTGGAATTTAATAATGACTGCAAGTTTGTTCAAACATGACAGCATTTTTACATCAATTATAGTAACGAGGCTTGTTATACAAAGCCTCATTAAGTCATTAAATCATGAGATGCATGGCTGGTTCTCATACTGAATCCTCAGAGGCTGCAGTTGGCACCATTTCCATAAAGCTTTCAGACTTAAACTCTGCAATTTTTTGTCACTATTCTTACAAGCTTCAGCAGCAATGTGAGGTAGCCAATTCTGCCGATGTGCTGGTTTTCTGAGAGACTGAGGAGAGTGATCTATTGCAATAATATTACTACTTAGTTTCTTGTGGACAATAATGTTCCCTACATCTTGAACTCAATTGCCACAATTAATAAAGCAACAAAATATATTTGGTACTGTGCAAGAAGAATTTTGCAGAGTACTGAATTTGTCAACGTGGAGTAAAAAGCAAGTATTTGCTGTGTACAAACATCTACTGACGCTTCCGGACACATCTTCAGTGATGTTCCTGGAATCATCGGGTGTTTCGGGTCTTTCAACATCATACATCCTCCTCCAGGTGACCCAGCCGGGGCTGATCAGACACCAGCTTGGGTCCAGATGGCTAGCTACTTATGACTCCATGGCTCCCCTCTTTTGAGCCACAGCCATCTTGAGGCCCTCTCTGCCGCATCGGTGGTACTGCAGATGGCTCTCTTCTTCCTCTCTCCCTCGATGCCCAAATTGCTGAAGGCTCTAACTAAGGAACGGGCTGCGAATCCTCTACAACCAACCTCCACTGGGAGACACCTCACTCTCCATCCAGCCTGCTGACAGTTGCAGACCAGTCCTGCGTACTTGGAGAACTTCCTTTCAAACGCCTCTTGCAAGCTATCTTCCCGTGGGACTGTCAGCTCCAGCAGCACCACTTGCTTAGTAGACTCAGACACTAGGACAATGTCTGGTCACAGGGTGGTGGCTGCAATATGGTTGGGGAACTTCAGCTGCCCTTCGAGGTCCACCAACAGCTGCCAGTCCCTTGCAGAGGTCAGAATGCCTGCAGGTGTTCTTTTGGCAGGTATTGGCTGTTCCCCAGCTCTGACAAAGGTAATGGTCTGCTTGGAGGGTCGGGACCGCTTCACCCACTCAACTCCTGTGCTGACGGCTTCAGCGATAGTCTTCAGGACCTGATCATGCCTCCACCTGTACCGTCCCGCACCAAGTGCCCTTGCGCAGCCACTGAGGATGTGTTCCAGGGTTCCTCGCTTGGAGCACAGTGGGGATGACTCTGCCCTGCCCCATGTGTGCAGGTTTGATGGGCTTGGAAGCACATCGTACACCGCCTGGATGAGAAATTGGATGCAGTGTGGTTCGACTTTCCAAAGATCAGCCCAGGTCACCTTCCTCTTAACCACATTCTCCCAGCTCGTCCAAGCTCCCTGTTGCTTCATTCCCACCGACTTGCAGGCTCTCATCTCCTCCACTACTGCTCTCACCTCCTCCTGAACTAGACGACACCTTTCCTTCTCTCTGGTGTCCACTTGGCAAGTTGGAACGGATCCTAGCCCAGCTCGGCCTCGTGCGACCTCTCCCACCAGCCTCCTGTGACGCAGCCTCGCCTCTGCTTTCTGAACAGCTTCCTCTGCCCTCCACTTCCTGCCAGTCCTCACTTGGATCCCTGCTCTAGCCACCTTCAGGTCACTTGAGTCCCTATACTGTAAGCACTTCTCTGGCTCTTGTTAACTTGAATTCTTCCTCGAAGGATTTGAACGGCAGTTGCAGTTTGTTGTGGTGTCCATCGAGTGCGATGCTGCTCAGGCTCTTTGGCAGCCCCAGCCATCTCCTGAGGTGGTTGCTGATCCTCTTTTCTAAGGTTTCAACTGTCGAGATCGGAACTGCATAGACGAAGAGGGGCCACAGGATTCTGGAAAAAATGCCATGCTGATACACCCAGGGTTTAAACCCCAGA
Source organism: Mobula hypostoma (assembly GCF_963921235.1). Lineage (NCBI taxonomy): Eukaryota > Metazoa > Chordata > Chondrichthyes > Myliobatiformes > Myliobatidae > Mobula > Mobula hypostoma. The sequence goes on from NC_086098.1 coordinate 20,605,059, forward strand.
TTTCAGCCAGCCATCCAACTCGATGCAGGTCACCTGGATGGATATCGAGTCCCTTAAAGAGCTGTCAAAAACTTTGCCGAAGCTCTTGACTGGCTTTTCTGTGATGGTTGGGATGGCTGTGCCTGCGATGCTGAATCGGAACTTGTTCTCCACCTTCCCTTTCCTCAGCACCATCGATATTGATTTGGCTGGTTTGAAATGCATCTGGGCCCACTCCACCAGCTTTTCGAGCCCTTGCAGAATCCACCGGCAGCCTGGGACTGATCCTGTGGTGACTGTGAGGTCATCCATGAATGCCCTGATAGGTGGTTGCTGTTGAGCGGAATTCATTCTTCTGCACTCTGGTTCAGCAGACTTAGTGAGCATGTTCACTGAGATAGTGCATCCTGTGATGATGCCGATCTCCACCTTGGGCCAGGTTGACATAATTGCTCCTGAAGAGACCCTCATCGTGAAGTTGCTGTAATAATCAGTGATAAGGTCTCTGATTCTGCTGGGGACGTGATATTTGGTCAGTGTGAGCTGCACCAGCTTGTGCGGAATGGACCCATATGCATTTGCCAGGTCGAGCCACAACACTGACAGGTTGCCCTCGTCATCTCTGGCCTCCCTGATGAGCTGTGTCACCACACCAGTATGCTCCAGAAACCCGACATCCCTGAAATGCCACCCTTCTGGACTGATGTATCAATATAGGTGTTCTTTACTAAGTAGCTGCACAGCCTACTGAAACGGCACTGAAGATGATCTTCGCCTCAACACACAGCAGGGAGATGATGCGAAACTGATCGATCTGGGTGGCATTTTCCTCCTTCAGGATCCACACCCCTTCAGGCACTCTCCACTGTTCTGGGATCCTCCCCCTTCTCCAGAAGATTCTCAGGATCTTCCACAGACGCAACAGGAGTTTGGGGCAGTTCTTGTACACTTGGTACGAGGTGCTGCTTGGTCCTGGAGCCAAGCTTGCCCTTGCTTTGCGCATGACCTCTCTGACTTCCTTTAGTTGCAGCTCTGACACGTTGAACTGCACATCCGGTTCAGGTGGGTCTATTAGGATGTTGCACTCTCCCAACTCCTGCTCTCTTTCAGGATCATTATATATCTTCTTCAGATGTTGGTCTATGTCTTCCTGCGAACAGGTCAGTTTCCCATTGCGCTTCTCCCCCAGCAACTCCTTGGTGAACTTGAAGGGGTTGACGATAAAGGCAGCACATTTTCGGGCCCTTTCACGCCACCGCCTCCAACGCCACTCTGCCCCGCGGAGGACCCTGATCTTCTTTCACAGTATGTACATCAGCTGGGCCAAGCCAATGCGCTTTTCTTCTCCTGCCTCCTTGTATTGGGACTTAAGCGCTTTCATCTCCTGCCTGATGTTGTGGAACCTGAATGCTCTTTGGTTCTTCGAGTAAGGTGTTTTGGAGCCTTCCTTCTCCTCTTCTCCGAACCATTCAGCTGCGATGCTGACAATGATTGCTGTCATGGCTTGCAGCTTCCTATTAACCCCTCCCTTCGCCATTGCCTCCAGAATTTGGTTAACATCTTCATCAAACTGCTTCCACAGTGAAGTCATGTTAGCTGCAGGCCATTTGATCCACCTCCTGTTAGACTTCATGTTAGAGGGATTAGTTTGCAACACTTGGAGGTTCCGGGCACTATGGGGTGACTCCGGGCCTGGCCCCTCCTTCGTCTCACCAGGTTGGACACCTGCGTGTTGTGCTGCTCCTGCTCCCATCAGACACTTCATCCTCGCTTAGTGGATCTTCAAGCCGCGATCGTTCTTGCAGATTTTTAAATCTAGTAGGAACAAAGGATTTTGGAGCATGAGTGCCATGGGAGAGGTGTGACAGGGACGGGGCATGGCACAGGTGCATACACACCCAGCCGTGAGACACCAGGCAGGGTCATTTGATTTCAAACAATTGGTTTATTGATCATTACAGAATGTCTCTCTGGTGAGAGGCATTATAAAGCACTGATAAGGCTTCACTGAGTATTGTGAGCAGTTTTGGACTCCTTACATAAGAAAGGATGTGCTGACATTTGACAGGGTTCAAAAGAGGTTTACAAAAATGATTCCAGGACTGAATGGCTTGTCATTTGAAGAGTATTTGATGGCTCTTGGCCTCTACTCACTGGAATTCAGAAAAATAAGGGGTGACCTCTTTGAAGCCTATCAAATGTAGAAAGGCCTCAATAGCGTGGATGTGGAGAGTACGTTTCCTATGTTGGGGAAGTCTAAGACCAGAGGACACAGCCTCAGAATAAATGAGTGTCCCTTTAAAACAAAGATGAAGAGGATTTTGTTTTAACCAGAGAGTGGTGAAGCTGTGGAATTCGTTGCCACAGGCAGCTGTGGAGGCCAAGTCATTGGGTATATTTCAAGTCAAGTCAAGTTACTTTTTATTGTCATTTCGACCATAACTGCTGGTAAAGTACACAGTAAAAACGAGACAATGTTTTTCAGGACCATGGTGCTACATGAACAATACAAAAACTACACTAGACTACAGACCTACCCAGGACTGCATAAAGTGCACAAAACAGTGCAGGAATTACAATAAATAATAAACAAGACAACAGGCACAGTAGAGGGCAGTAAATTGGTGTCAGTCCAGGCAGAGATCGATAGACTCTTGAGTAGTTAGGGCATGAAGGGATATGGGTGAAGGCAGACTAGACTGAGAGGGAAATGGATCAACCATGATGAAATGGCACAGCAAACTCAATGGCCTATTTCTATTCCTCTATCTTATGGTTTTATAGTCTTCCCACTCCCTTCCCTCTCCCTTCCCCTTTTCCCAACCATGATACCCCTCCTCCTGCCTGCTTCCTACTTTCAGTCCACAATAGAGACCCATACCAGAATCAGGTTTATCGTCACTAACATAAGTGATCAAATTAGTTTTTTTTTTACAGCCACAATACAGTGCAATACATAAAAATCTTAGGTACCCTATCTATATATAAATGCCTAAGACTTGTGCACAGTAGTGTACGTAAAAGCTTTTGCTTTTGTCTGCAAAAGGCCAAGTAAAAGTAGCTTACTGGCAGCAGTCATCAGCATATTATGGTGTTGTTAATAGTAAGGGTGTGCAACCAGCCCATTAGGCCAAACATATATAGATAGTATTAAAATAAACTAAGCCAGCATGAAATAAAAACATTAATTGCTCTCAGCAGCAGAAAAAATGATTGATGGCAGTTAGTTACAAAAACGAAACTCCTCGTCCTCTACAATTTAATATCCTTAAAGGGTCACTTGGCACACAACAGGCTGCTTTACAGGCAAATTCAAATCGAACTGTGCTCAAATCAGTGGAGTACTGAACATTTTTGGAGAGATTAACAACTGATAAGCTAACTTAATAACCCCTTCAGTGCCACCTCATAAAAGCTTATTTGTCTTACATATCCAACAGTAGATCATTTCATTACAACAGTACATTAAGATTGTACAATGTAAAACAAAAGTGTAAATTAAAGTGTAACAGTTAGAGAGGAACTGTAATGTAGCTGTGAATAAGATACAAGGTACAAGGCCATAATGAAGTTCAAGAATCTACCTCATCATTGTAAAGAACCATTCAATAATCTTATATGCTCTCAAAGAACAACTCATCCCAACCATCAACCACCCGAGCTACACACTTTGAGGTATTTCCAAGAATAGAAGGTGTCCATGACCCTGGTAGTATGTGCTTTCAGCAATGTTTCTTCTCCCCATTGGGAAGGGGAAGAAAGAAAGAATGTTTCGGTGGAATCTTTGATTATGTTGACTGATTGGTTGGGGTAGGCCACAAGAAGTGTATTCAGAGACTGTGGAGAGAAGGCTGATGTCCATAAGGAGCTGAGTTGTGTCTACAACTCTGCAGTTCCTTGCAGTTTCCATACCAAGACGATATGCATCTGGATAGGATGCTTTCTATGATGCATCAATAAAAATTGGCAAGAGTCAAAGCGGCATACCAAATTTCTTCAGCCATCTGAGTTGATGAACTTGTTTGTAGCATCTACGTAGTTGGACCAAGATATGCTATTGCTGATTTTCACTCCAAGAAACTTGAAGCTCTCAACCATGTCGACCTCAGCACCACGAATGTGAACAGGTGTGCCTGCACTGACATCCTCCTGAAATCAAGCTCTTTTGTTGCACTAATATTGAGGGAAAGGTTATTGTCATAATACCATGTCACGAGGCTCTCCAGCTCCTTCCTGTACTCTAATATATTATTATTTGAGATTTAGACCAGTTTGGTGGTATCATCTACAATAGTGGTCACCAACCTTTTTAAGCCCAAGATCCCCTACTTCGACCTTGGTGAAAGGCAAGATCTACCTACTAAATTGTTTAGAGAAAAAAACAGCTCAGATTGTATTGCCAATTTGAGGCCTTTTATTTGGGCTAATTATATTTGAATTACACAACATACTTTTGTCAAACTTTCAAATTAATTCAAACAAGAAAATGCTGTAACTAGAATATCTTTCTTGAAGAATATTACAATACTTCACACCTTTAATTCTAAGTTTCATTATTTAATTTTATTTCAACACGAAAAATAAATGAATAAAAATTGACTGTTGCACTCAGTGTGATGACTGGGGCTGAATACTTATTGCTAGTTCCCTGAAATTTGGCTCATAACTACAGAGAGCCAGTCTGAGACAGTCTGTGAGGCGTCTGTCAGTAAGACAGCTCCTGTACTTAGATTTCATAGTTTTTCATCTGTGAAAATGCAATTTCACGATCAAGGGAATGGCGGCGTAAGGAAAAGGTCTCTCGACAAAAAAGAAGGTAAACTGCCCCAAAATCGAATTTAGACAAATACTTAATATTGCATAACTATATTAATAAAAGGGGCAAGGATGATGTCTAACAACAAGAATAAAAAGTCCGCTCCGAAGGTTGATAAACACAAAGAGACGCAGCAAGGCGACGGGCCTAGCTCCCCCACGTCAAGCCAGGACGGAGAGAATGAGGGGTAATCGGTGACTCTGTCTTTGATTCTCGGAGAGATTCGCGAGTTCCGACAAGATAACAGCAAACAGCTGGAAGATATTAAAGGAGAAATAGTAAAAACTAACTCGCGGATAGATGAAACCGAAGCGAGGATTGTTGGAATTGAAGAGAAGCTACAAAACGCCGAGGAAGTGATAGCAGAAATGCTGAAGCTACAAGACCAGCTCCAGTGGAAACTAATAGATCAAGGCGGCCGCTCGAGAAGGGAAAATGTGAGGATCTACGGAGTTCCTGAAGGAACCGAAGGTAAACCCGGATTGACGATTCCCTTCGTGGAGAAGCTGCTTAGAGAGAACCTTGATATACCGGCCGCAAAAGACCTACAGATAGAAAGGGCCCACCGCGCGTTGGCACCACAGCCTCCGGCAGGTGCCCAGCCCAGATCGATTCTGATACGATTTCTCAGTTACAGAACGAAGGAAGAGGTGCTTAAAAGAGCATGGCAAAAGAAAGGTTTCATGTGGAACAACTGCAAAATCAGTTTAGACCACGACTACGCACCGGGGATTCTTGCCAGACGGAAGGAATATACGGAAACACGGAGAGTCCTGAAGGAAAACAACATCAGATTCCAGACCCTGTATCCAGCTCGGCTGAGAGTCTTTTACGACGAAGGGACAAAAACTTACGCTACGGTGGAGGAGGCAACGTTGCACCTGGCGGACCGGGGACTATCTATTAAAGTTATCACCCAACCGGAGTCGCTACTGGAGAGGATTCGGCAGAAGTCGTGGCAGTTAGTGGGGCGAGGACGCTCCACTCGAACCAGAGTGTCAAACTACAAGGAAAAGCTGCAAATATTCAGACGCGAATGTACAGAGAATACAGATTAATTAAGAGAAATGACTGAAAAGAGTAAATAGGACTTAAAAGTAAAATGAAAACTGGTAACTGAAAATAAACTAGGCGGAATAACTTCAATGATAGCAATATGGTCGAGACATAAATAGGAGAAAATTCTCTATGATTATTCAAACTGCTGAGGGCCCTCTAACACAGGGTGAAGATAGAGGTTACCCCTCTGAACTGCGGCGGGTCGGTGCTCAGGCCTCACTGTGGGAAGTCGGGAAAAATTTTCAAATGTTATACGTTCAGAAATGTCTAGGGTGTGGTTATATGTCTTGGTTTACTGTTGAGAAGGGATTGCTTACTGTTTGGTTAGAAAAGGAGAGTGCTTTTTTTCTACTAGAGAAAAATGCAAACTGAATTGGTAAAAATAATTTCCTATAATGTTAATGGGGTTTTGAATCCAATTAAAAGAAATAAGATTATGTCTAAATTGAAAAAAGAGAGGGCACAAATAGCTTTCCTCCAGGAAACACATATGAGCCAATCTGAACATGGAAAATTAAAAAGAATGGGCTTTAAGCATGTATTTTATTCATCATATAAATTGAGTCACAAAAGAGGGGTAGCTACTTTAATATCAAGTACTCTTAATTATGAACATATTTCAGAGACTAGAGACAAAGAAGGACGGTTTGTAAAAATCACAGGAAGAATAGAAGGTACAGAAATAACATTGCTGAATGTTTATGCTCCTCCAGGTAGTGAATGGTCATTTTATAGACACATTTTTGACCTAATGGTCAGTTCTCGAGGGGTAGTAATTTGTGGAGGGGATTTTAATATTAGATTAAATCCTATATTAGATTCTTCAAGAATAGTTACTCAGAATAAACCTCTGACTCGGAAAGTGAATTCATTGATGGAGGAGTTGGGAATTATAGATGTCTGGAGGGAATTACACCCTACTAGTAAAGATTATACATATTACTCTTTCCCTCATTCAGCCTATTCAAGGATAGACTATTTCTTTATCTTTAATACAGATAGACTCAGGATAAAAAACTGTAATATTGCAACAATTGATCTGTCGGATCATAGCCCAGTCTCTATGTCTCTAATCCTGGAAAGGAAAATGAGGAAAACACTATGGAGGCTAAACTCACATATACTCAATAACCCAAAAGTAATGGAGAGATTAAGGGGAGAAATCAAAGAATATCTAGACCTTAATGACACGGGAGAAACATCACCAGTGATTTTATGGGATACATTGAAAGCTGTACTGAGAGGGAAAACTATTTCCATTACTACTCACATGAAAAAAATCAATGCACAAAAATTAGCAGACCTTCAAGGAAAATTAAAACAACTTCAAGTTGTAGATAGCAACAAAAGTAATTCAAATCGAAAACAGGAAATTAGGAAATTGCAAAGTGAAATGGATGATATTTATACGTTGGAAACTCAAAGAAATTTTCTTTACCTGAGACAAAAGAATTATGAAGTAGGAGGTAAATCAGCTAGATTATTAGCATATAAATTACGAAAACAACAAGCAGAGAATACAATTCATAAAATAAAGAATCCAAAGACAAAGCTTGTGGAGAGTACAATAGGGAAAATTCAAGAGAGTTTTGAAACATATTATCGAGAGCTGTACTCCCAACCCCGGGCCCCCAATGAGCCCTATATAGACAGTGTATTGAATTTTTTAGATCTACCTAAACTTACAGATTTACAAAATGCAAGTTTATTAGAACCAGTAACTGTCAAAGAACTGAACGTGGCCATCTCTAGGTTAAAGGCTGGAAAATCCCCGGGTTCTGATGGATTTACCTCAGAGTGGTACAAGTCCCTGAAGACACAGTTAGCCCCATTACTACTTAACATCTTTAATTGGACCTTGCAGAGAGGAGAAACTCCACCTTCCTGGAGAGAAGCGATTATTTCAGTTATTCCTAAAGAGGGTAAAGATAAACTAGAATGTGGCAATTATCGGCCAATTAGTGTTAATTTAGATTACAAACTATTTACATCTATATTAGCGCGCAGATTGGAAAAACTTTTACCTGGCCTAATCCATCTAGACCAGACTGGATTTATTCAACAAAGACAAACACAGGACAACATAAGGAGAACTCTGCACATATTAGAACAGGTTAATAAGAACGAGACAGAGACAATGGTAGTAGGATTGGACGCTGAGAAAGCTTTTGATTCGGTTAGTTGGGCATTCCTATACAGAGTGTTAGGAAGATTCGGCTTTCAAGAAAGGTTTATTAAAGTAATTCAGACTCTATACGACAGCCCTACAGCCCGAATTAAGATAAATGGGGACCTCTCTGACTCCTTCATTTTAGAGAGAGGCACTAGACAGGGATGCCCAATTTCTCCTCTCCTTTTTGCGCTATATATTGAACCACTTGCCCAACTAATAAGACAGAGCGAAATTGTAAAAGGTATCAAGGTGGCAGGGATTGAACAGAAAGTGGCGTTATTCGCAGATGATGTTTTGGTCTATCTGAGTGAACCAGAAAAATCATTTATAGGATTGTTTACACTGTTGGATGACTTTGGGAAAATATCAGGTTATAAAATAAATGTAAAGAAAACGCAGGTTATGTCCCTAAATTATACACCATCCAAAAAATTGCAGGATACATACGATCTTAAGTGGGAAGCTAAATCATTAAAATATTTAGGAATAACCCTGCCGAAGGATCTTTCAACACTGTCACAGGTAAATTATGGGCCATTAATCTCAGAGATAAAAGCAGATATGCATAGATGGAATCTTATCCCCTTTTTAAGTTTAAATTCAAGGATAAATACTATAAGAATGAATATTCTTCCTCAGTTATTATATCTTTTCTGTACTTTACCAGTGGAGGTGGATGATAATTAATTCAGGGAATGGGACAAATGGATTTCCCGCTTCATTTGGCAAGGAAGGAAACCTAGAATTCGATATAACACCTTACAGTTAGGGAAGGAAGGAGGAGGTATGGTTCTTCCTTGCCTGAGAAATTATTTTTATGCCTCACAGATAACCCCTCTGTTATATTGGTGTAATAGGGAATATAAGGCTAGATGGAAGGAAATAGAATTTGGATTAGTTGACAGTTTTCCTCTTCAGGCCTCAATAGCTGACAAAGGATTGATGGCCCAGTTGGAAAAATTTAATAATGCTTGGATAAATCTTACATTAAAAGTATGGCAGAAGGTGGTTAATTTATGTGGAATTAATAACATGTTAAAACTCTTTAGCTGGTGTGCATATGATACCGAATTCCTTCCCAACAGAGGAGATAAAAGATTTGAGCTATGGATAAAGAAAGGTCTTACAACCTACCTCTCATTTATAGATAAAAGAGTATTACAAAGTTTCCAAATCCTGCAGGACAAACATGGCCTAGAACATAATGACTTTTTTAGGTACCTTCAAATACGAAACTATGTTAACCAGAGTTGTAGATATACAGACCTATCAACAGTAGAATTAGAATTTTTCAAGATTCTGAATTCGGCTTGCAGTTCAATACCTAGTAAATCAGTTTCTCGCCTATATAATGCACTCTCCCATGCTAAAAATGTAAATACACTGTATATTAAAGAGAAGTGGGAGAAAGAAGCGGGGTTGGTACTTTCAGAGGAGGCTTGGGGGAAAATCTGCAGCTTTCAATGGTCCTCGACTAATTCTTTGACTTGGAGGGAACATTGTTGGAAAAACATTATAAGATACTTCAAGACCCCATATCAGGAAAAATATAAAGATACAAATGTGATGTGTTGGAGAAGGTGCGGCTCCAAGGAGGCAAATCATTTTCATATTTTCTGGGATTGCCCTAAATTAAGTCTATTTTGGGAAGGTATTCATAGAACATTAGTTAAGGTACTTAGGTCCCAGATACCTCTGAACTTTGACACGCTCTATTTGGGGCATGTATTGTTCCTTGAACAGAAGGAAGATATAAAGTTGCTGCAGGCCCTCTTAGCGGCAAGTAAGATATCAATCACTAGAAAATGGCTAAATCCAATACCACCTACATTAGAAGATTGGTACGAAATTATCTTGGAAATATTTAAAATGGAGAAGTTGACTTACTCCCTGAGAACTCAAAAAGAAACATTTTATCAAATCTGGAATAAATGGATTGAATATATAACCCCAATGCGAGCAGACTTTAGATGACTCTCCTAATGATTTATATTGCTCTTCTCAGCAACACAGTAATATTGCTAACGTAAGCACCCCTAGTCTAAATGTTTGTTTTGTTTTTGGAAAATAGAGAATTAACACAAGTAATGGGAAAGATTTGGGAAAGGGATTAAAAAAAATGAAAAAATTAAGTAAATAAGTACATAGGGATTGGATAATTATGTCTGCGGGCAGGAACAAGCACGAACAAATTGGGATATAAACACCTACAATGGTTGGTATACAGGCTTGTATGCAACATTTTGGACCAGTGGAAATGGTCCAGAAGGGTTGTATGGAAACTATTATTACCATTTTTCTTAACAACTAATTTCATTACTTAGCCTAATAGGTTAGATTTACCACAGTACATAATTATCTATTTAAATGTTTATTTTCCTTTTATATAATCTCAATGTGTACTTAAGAATGTATAAATAATTGTAGTTTTATACATATAAAAAAATGGAAAAGGTTATATGTGTGAAAAAAGTACATGATAATTGTGAATTCCTTATCCAAATAAAAATAAAATTTAAAACAAAATGCAATTTCACATAGATAAGTTGACCCGAAGTAGGCACAGACATTTAGTGCTATAAAACCAACGCACAAACTGTGCATTGCTGGGGCCCCAACAGTAGTAATTGCCACCAGTTTATGAATGGGGCTGTCATTTTCACAGATATATTTTTTAAACTCATTGTAAATATCCTCACCTCTCATTCTCTCCTTTAATTGCAAAAGAGTGAGGAAGTCCTCCTTTGTTGTAAAATCCTGGAAAGCCATTCTGACAAATACAACAAGCTGAGCTGTTTGCATTACATCCAGGGATTCATCGAATTGTAGTGAAAAATATCCACATCCTCTGACAGTGACTCTACCCTCCTCGTCACTGTTGCAGGGCCAAGCAGTACATTATGTATCGCCGAAGATCTTTTCCGAGTCGTTCCGAAATCCACGTAGAAATATCACAAGGTGACAGTCACAGAATATCCCTTTGCACAAATGGTTACCACATAACACACCCGAATTCAGGTAAGGGTCAACAAAAGTGGTTCCACAGGGTACTGCAACAAAATCCATGTATGGATCATACAAAGTGACAGTCACACATCCAATCCATTAAACAACCCAATCTTTTGGGCATGGGAAAGTATCAGACTTTACCCATTCGTAGCAAACTACTGCCAGCAGCTTGCAATCCAAAGCTTCTCTCTCTCTCTCTCCCCCCCCCCCACACTACTGAAAATCTCAGCAGTCTGTCGCAGCTTGTTATACTGATATCATAGTCCCGCCTCATCCAGGCATCTCTTAAAGTGACACTCACAGTAAACAAAACCCGTGGTCACGTAACAGATCCAGCTGCAAAGTACCCAGGACATCTTTAGGGAGCAGTGTCTCAAAAAGGCAACATCCATTATTAAGGACGTCCAGCACCCAGGGCATGTCCTTTTCTCACTGTTACCATCAACAGGAGGTACAGAAGCCTGAAGGCACACACTCAGCCATTCAGGAACAGCTTCTTCCCCTCTGCCATCTGATTCCTAAATGGACATTGAAGCTTTGGACACTACCTCACTTTTTTTTTAAAACATATAGTATTTCTGCTTTTGCACAGCACCTCTTTTTTTAATCTATTCCATATATGTAATTGATTTACTCATTTATGGTTTTTTTTTCCTCTCTGCTAGATTATGTATTGCATTGAACTGCTGCTGCTAAGTTAACAAATTTCACGTCACATACCGGTGATAATAAACCTGATTCTGATTCTGAGTCCCAGGTCTAGGAGTTTGGAGCTGAATTTGCTTGGAATTATCGAACTGATTACAGCTCCACATTCAATCAATAATTGTCTAATGTAGGTATTTTTACTGTCCAGCTGCTCCAAGGATGAATGTAGTGTCAGACTTATTTCAATGATAGGCGAATTGCGGTGGATTGAGGTTGTCTGGGAGTCTGGAATTAATATGTGCTATGACTAGCCTCTCAAAGCACTTCATGCTGGTGAATATCAGAGCACTGGGGCAGTAGTCATTATGACACTAGCTTATTTTTCTTAGGTATTGGGATGATAGTAGTCTTCCAAAAGCAGATGAGAACCTCAGAATGAAAGAAAGGTTAAAAATGTGTGTGTAAATACTCCTGCCAGTTGATCTGTGCAGGATCTAAGAGCATAGTTGGGGACACCACTAGACTGAGGTGCATGTGGCAGGGAATTCAGAGGATTAGGGACTATAAGTGTACTCTGCGCATCAGTGACCAGGATGCTTCACTCCCTGAGAGACTAAATGTCTTCTATGCCCAATTTGATGCGCAAAACAAAGTACCAGCAAGGAAGGCACCCCATGCTCCCAGGGAAGCAGACACTCCATTTGGGTAAAGCTGCGGTGAGAAAGAGCCTGGCCAGAATCAATGCAAACAAAATTGCGGGGTCCAATAGTATACAAGGTCAGGTTCTGAAAGACTGCGTAGCCCACCTGATGGAGGCGCCGATTGATATATTCAAATTCTCTCTGGAATAATCCATTGTCCCTTTGGTTTTCAAGGGAAAACCATCACTCGAGTGCCAAAGGCAGTGATAGTAACCTGCCTAAATGACTCTTGCCCATCAACCATTATCAAATGCTTTGAGTGGCTGGTCATGGGGTACATTAAAGCCTTTCCCTCAGCTACACTGGACCCTTTCCAGCTTGTTTTTCACACAAATCAATCCACTGATGATGCAACAGCCTCTGCCCTGTCCCACTTGGAAAATGGGGTCTTCTATGCCAGACTGCTGTTTATAGACTTCAGTTCAGTGTTCAACACCATCATACCCCAGAAACTAGTGGGGAACTGTCCTTGCTGGGTTTCAAAACCTCCCGCTGCAATTGGATACTGGACTTCTTAACAGTAAGGCCACAGTCAGTCCACGTGGACAGCAATGTCTCTAGTCCCATTACGCTGAGCACTGGCGTTCCTCAAGGATGACGAAATGGAGTATAGAGAGGAAGTGGAGCAACTGGTGGATTGGTGTGAGAAGAACAACCTAAGTCTGAATGTAGAGAACACCAAGGAAATCATTGTGGACTTCAAGAAGGTGCAGATGAACCATCCCCCTCTACAAATATATGGCTCCTCCACAAAGCGAGTGAAGTGCACCAAGTTCCTAGGAGTTTACATCATGGAAGACCTCACCTGGTCCCTTAATGTCACCTCCCTGAACAAGAAGGCACAACAGTGCCTTTACTTCCTAAGAAGATTAAGGCAAGCAAGGCCCCCCACCCTATCTTAACTGCATTTTACAGGAGCACTATTGAGAGCATCCTCAGATGGTTGAGGAAGTTTGGTATAGTGCCCCAAATCCGAAGAACTCTTTACAAGGGTACAATTGAGAACATCCTGACTGGCTGCATCACTGCCTGATATGGGAACTATACCTCCCTTAATCGCAGGATTCTGCAGAGAGTGGTGTGTATCTGTAGTTGTGAACTTCCCATGATTCAGAACATTTACAAAGACAGGTGTGAAAAAAGGGCTCGACGGATCACTGGGGACCTGAGTCACCCCAGCTACACTCTATTCCAGCTGCTACCTTCCGGGAAATGGTACTGCAGCATCAAAGCCGGGACCAACAAGCTCCAGGACAGCTTCTTCCACCAGGCCATCAGACGAATTAACTCATGTTGATTTGAGTGTATTTCTATGTTACATTGACTGTTCTATTTATTATAAATTACTATGATTGCACATTTAGACAGAGATGTAATGTAAACATTTTTACTCCTCATGTATGTGAAGGATGTAAGAAATAAAGTCAATTCAATTCAACTTGCATCTCAAGATTAGGAGGTCTGTAATGTACGTTACCTTACAACTATTGTTACCATAGTTCTGGAGCATATCTGCAGCGTAATATGCATCTGGGATTTTGTTGAGTCTCTGAGCCTTTGCTTTATTTAGATTTCTCCGTCATTTTTGGTATCATAGCTTCTATGATGATGGGTACCACAGATAGTAGGGGATTCCGGGACAACAGGGCATGACATCAGGAGTGAAGGATGTCCTTTTAAAACTGAGATGCGGAGAAATTACTTTAGTCAGAGGGTGATAATCTGTAGAATTTGTTGCCACGAGTGGCTGTGGAAGCCTATTTAGGGCAGAGATAGATAGGTTCTTGATTAGCCAGGGCATCAAAGGGTATGAGGTGAAGGCAGGGGAGTGGGGATGACAGGAAGAATTGGATCAGCCCATGATTGAATGGCGGAGCAGACTCGATGGGCCAAATGGCCTACTTCTGCTCCAATATCTTATGGTCTTATGGTCTTACAATTCACATTTAAACTGTACAGCTATCTTGCAATCTGAGACAGGGCCAGTAACAGAACTTTGTACAAAGGAACATTTGCATCTAGTGATCATAATGCTATTAATTTCAAAGTAATTATGGAAAAGGATAGGTCTGGTTCTTGGATTGATATTCTAATTTGGAGAAAGATCAATTTTGATGGTATCAGAAAGGATCTGGCAAGTATGGATGGGGACAGGTAGTTTTCTACCAAAGGAGATCTTCAAAAGTCAATTTGAAAGTAGAGTGTTTATATGTTCCTGTCAGAATAAAAGCAAGGATAACAGGTTTACAAAACTTTGGTTTTCAAAGAGATATTGATGCTCTGGTTCAGAAAAAGGAGATGCAAAGCAGATAAGGGCAGGTAGGAACAAACTAGGAAATTGAGTATAAGAAATGCAAGAGAATATGCAAGAAGGAAATCAGGGGGACTAAAAGAAAGCCTGAGGTTGCTCCAGCAGACAATGTGGCAGCAAACCTTAAGAGCTTCTATAGATATATTAAGATAGCAAGAGACAAAATTAGCCCTCTGGAAAATCAGAGTGGTGATCTATGTGTGGAGCCGAAAGAGATGGGGGGAGATCCTAATGGATTTTTTGCATCGGTATTTACTCTGGAGATTGACAGAATCTATAGAAGTTAGGCAAAGCAACAGTGAACTCATGGTCCCTATACAGATTACAGAGGAGGCAGTGTTTGCTGCCTGGATGCAAAGCAGGGTGGATAAATTCCTAGGCCTGGCAAGGTGTTTCCTCGGACCCTGTGGGAGGGTAGTGAAGAAATTGGATGGGTCCTAGCAGATATATTTAAAAAAATCTCCGCCATGTGGAATATAGCTAATGTTGTTCCATTGTTTAAGAAAGGCTCTAAGAATAAGCCAGGAATTTATAAGCCAGTGAGCCTGACATCAGTAGTAGGAAAGTATTGGAAGTAATTCTAAGGAACTGGATACAAGAGTATTTGGATGGACAGGTACTGATTAGGGGTAGTCAGTATGGCTTTGCACATGGTAGGTCACGTCTAACCAATCTTAAGAGTTTTTTTATGAAGTTAACAGGAAAGTTGATGAAGGCAATGCATGGGAGGCTGCTCAAGAACGATCAAGTTGCTTAGCATTCAAAAGGATTGAATTAAATTGGCTTCACGAAGGAGGCCAGAGGTTGTAGATGGCTGCCTCTCAGACTGGAGGCCTGTGGCCGGTGGTATGCTGCAGGAATCATTTCTGGGTCTGTTGTTGTTTGTCATCCATATCAACAATCTGGAATAATGTGGTAAACTGGATGAGCAAATCCGCAGATAACACCAAGATTGACATTGTAGTGGATAGCGAGGAAGACTATCAAAGCTTGCAGGGGAAGATAGACCAACTAGAAAAATGGCCCACAAAATGACAGAATTTCATGAGGACAAGTGTGAGGCACTGCACTTTGGGAGGACCAACCAGGGTAGGTCTTACACAGTGAGTGGGAGAGTACTGAGGAGTCTGGTGGAACAGTGAAATCTGTGAATACAGATCCAAAATTCCTTGAAAGCGGCATCACATTCTCCATCATAAACCTATCTATTGAATACAGAAGTTAGGATGTTATATTGACATGGTATAAGATGTTGGTGAGTGGAGTATTGTGTGCAGTTTTGACCACCTATCTACAAATTGAAAGAACGCAAAGAAAATTTACAAGAATGTTGCTGGGTGTTGAGGACCCGAGTTATAGGGAAAGATTGAATAAGTGAGGGCTTTATTCCCTGGAATGAGAGAAGGTTGAGGGAAGACTTGATAGAGGTATACAAAAGAATGAGGAGCATAGATTGGGTAAATGCAAGCAAGCTCTTTCCACTAAGGTTGGGTGAGATTAGAATTAGACGACATGTGTTAAGGGTGTAAAGTGAAATGTTTAAGGGGAACATGAGGCAGAACTTCATGCCTCAGAGGTTGGTGGGAGTGTGGAACAAGCTGCCAGTGCAAATGGTGGATGTGGGATCAATTTGAACATTTAGGAGAAATTGGATAGATACAGAAATAGGATGGCTATGGAGGGCTACGGTCCAGGTGCAGGTCAATGGAATTGAATTGAACTGAATTGACTTTATTACTTACATCCTTCATATAGATGAGGAGTAAAAACCTTTACATTACATCTCCATCTAAACGTGCAATGTATAATTTATAGTAATTTATAATAAATATTATGTACAACAGGATAGTCAATATAACAGAAATACAGTTGTGTCAGCATGAATTCAGCAGTCTGACTAGGTAGATTAATGGTTCCACACAGACTAGATGGGCCAAAGGGCCAGTTTATGTGCTGTGGTAGTCTATGACTCTATATACCATCAGGGCCTAAAGCCTTGCAAGGATTCACCATCCTGAAGGATATCCTGATATCAGCCTCCAAGTCTGAGATCACCATAGTGGGATTCAAAGCTGAACAGGTGAGAAGACAGCTGAAACGTCTCAACCCAAGCAAGACTGCAGGACTGGATGGTGTCAGTACCAGGGTGCTCAAAGCCTGTGCCCCTCAGCTATGTGGAGTATTTCGCCATGTCTTCAACCTGAGCCTGAGGCTCCGGAGGGTTCCTGTGCTGTGGAAGACGTCCTGCCTCGTCCCTGTGCCGAAGACACCGCGCCCCAGCGGCCTCAATGACTACAGACCGGTGGCACTGACCTCCCACATCATGAAGACCCTGGAGAGACTTGTTCTGGAGCTACTCCGGCCTATGGTCAGGCCACACTTAGATCCCCTCCAGTTCGCCTACCAGCCCCGACTAGGAGTTGAGGATGCCATTGTCTACCTGCTGAACCGTGTCTACGCCCACCTGGACAAGCCAGTGAGCACTGTGAGGGTCATGTTTTTTGACTTCTCCAGTGCGTTCAACACCATGCGCCCTGCTCTGCCGGGGGAAAAGCTGACAGCGATGCAGGTGGATGCTTTCCTGGCATCATGGATTTTTGATTACCTGACTGGCAGACCACAGTACATGTGCTTGCAACACTGTGTGTCCAACAGAGTGATCAGCAGCACTGGGGCTCCGCAGGGGACTGTCTTGTCTCCTTTTCTCTTCACCATTTACACCTCGGACTTCAACTACTGCACAGAGTCTTGTCATCTTCAGAAGGTTTCGGATGACTCTGCCATAGTTGGATGCATCAGCAAGGGAGATGAGGTTGAGTACAGGGCTACTGTAGGAACCTTTGTCACATGGTGTGAGCAGAATTATGTGCAGCTTAATGTGAAAAAGACTTAAGGAGCTGGTGGTAGACCTGAGGAGAGCTAAGGTACTGGTGACCCGTTTCCATCTGGGGGTCAGTGTGGATATGGTGGAGGATTACAAATACCTGGGGATACAAATTGACAATAAACTATCGACTGGTCAAAGAACACTGGGGCTGTCTACAAGAAGGGTCAGAGCCGTCTCTATTTCCTGAGGAGACTGAGGTCCTTCAACAGCTGCCGGACGATGCTGAGGATGTTCTACGAGTCTGTGGTGGACAGTCCGATCATATCTGCTGTTGTGTGCTGGGGCAGCAGGCTGAGGGTAGCAGACACCAACAGAATCAACAAACTCATTCGTAAGGCCAGTGATGTTGTGGGGATGGAACTGGACTCTCTGACGGTGGTGTCTGAAAAGAGGATGCTGTCCAAGTTGCATGCCATCCTGGAAAACGTCTCTCATCCACTACATAATGTACTGGTTGGGCACAGGAGTACATTCAGCCAGAGACTCATTCCACCGAGATGTAACACAGAGCGTCATAGGAAATCATTCCTGCCTGTGGTCATCAAACTTTACAACTCCTCCCTTGGAGGGTCAGACACCCTGAGCCAATAGGCTGGTCCTGGACATATTTCCTGGCATAATTTACATATTACTATTTAATTATTTATGGTTTTATTACTATTTAATTGTTTATGGTGCAACTGTAACGAAAACCAATTTCTCCGGGATCAATAAAGTATGACTATGACTATGTTACCAGGTGCAGCAGGAACTTGCAAAGGTATATGGGTGTGGACCATGTCCAGACCGGCAGATAGTCAGACAGTGTATCCATCTTTTGCAAACCCTTCAATAGTTGCATAGACACCTGAAGAGTAGACTATCTGTTGGATGGAAGCGACCAACAACTCTGATAGAGGCAGATGCCAAATTTTTAAGCTCACCAGTGGGAAGTGGTGCTTTAGCACTGCTGGCCCACCACCTTGAGGGAGTCTTGATCATAAGCCGGCCGAAACTTATGATCCATTAATGATCCCACTGGTGATAGCACAGGACAGTTAACATCTTAGCTCACGTGAATTTTCCATTCTTACTGTCTTTTTCAAAGCATGCATAAAAAGGCATTAAAATCATCAGGAAGTGATGTGTCATTGGTGTTTATGCCATTTGCTGTCACTTTGCAGGAAGTGTTGGTGTGAAAATCCTACCACAGCTGCCGATCATCTGTTTGTGTCTCCAGCTTTATACAGAATTGTTGCATTGCTCTTTCGATAGCCTTTCAGAGGTCATACCTGGACTTCGAAGGTCTCTGGATTGCCAGTTCTAAGCACCACAGATCTAGACCAGCAGACAACGAATCTCCTGGTTTGCACAGGGCTTCTAGTTTGGGAAGACCCAATATGTTTTTGTGGGCACACACTTGTCCACACAGGTCCTAGCAAAGTCAAAAAGGTTCAGAGGTTCAAAGGTATATTTATTATCAATGTATGTATCCATATACAACTCGAGATCCGTCTTCTCCAGATAGCCATGAAATAAAGAAAGAAGAATGCGGAGCAACATCAAACCCACCCTCCACACAAAGAAGCACGACATCCCACTTCATCAACCCCAAACCCCACCCCCACCAGCACAAAACGGAACAAGAACATCAACCCCAGACACCCTTAACCCTCACACAAAATAGAACAGAAAACTCAACACTCAAACAACCCCTCTCCTGCATCAAAAGAACAACACGATTGACCCCTCCTCAAACACCCTCCTGTCGCACAAGAAAACAGAAAGTAATAGGCGAGAAACATAGAATATAAAAACCATTAAGTCTGAATAAGTCCACAGTCCATAAACACAATAGTCCAACCTATAACGCAGAACCACAGTAACATCTTCCTTCGTGAACAAAAAGAGAGACACCACGAGAGGCCTATCAGCCTGCCACAGCAAGCCACACAGCAATAGGCCTCTCACACACTCCTTGGCAACGTTCAAAAGGAAGGCAGTTGGCGCTGAGCTCTCACTTGCCTTCGGCATTGACCTCAATGTTACAATATTCCTCGATCCTTTAATTAGCGATTAATGGACGCTTTAATTCCTGAAATAGAGTCAAACACTGGCTCATGCCCATCTCGAAGTTTCCATGACCTTGAGGCCATCTGAGTACGTGCCAGAATCCTCTTAAAGACAGCAAAGCGCTGGATTACTCAAATGATCTTTAGACTGTAAATCACAAGTTCTAATAGTTCCAGAAACAGATTTACGAAGAAAAACACGCAGAAGTAGTAAAATAGACATTTTCGTGAGCTATCTGGAAGATGTCGACTGAGGGAGTGTTGTACACTGACGTCAACTCGAGTAAGGTCGGTGATGACTTGGCATATTGGGTGAGATCTATTGACAAATCCCTGAATAGGGTCTAGTCCATTGATTCAAATACACGCTCCTCCACCTCTCATGATCAAACTTTCATGATCAGCTTCACTGGTGACGCACGCTTCAGACTTGACCCATATTCAGGAAGTAGAAGCATAGCCATGTGGTCAAATTTCCCGAAGTGCAGGGCAGGTGTAGAATGTCTCAGCAGGTGCTCTTGATAGTGGTATAGCAGTGGTCTGGTGTGCTAGGTCAAGATTCAATGGATACTTTCTTATTGACAATTAATTTTTCTCAATATTTTCAAATTATGCACTCCTATGTTCAGATTCTTGGTCTAATCACTCTACAATAATTTAACAGCATTTTTTTTTGTTATTCTCAAAGGATCTGCAGGCTCGAGTCACGGCCCTCAGAGGAGCCACTGGGTCCCAATGCTCTTGGAGCTGTTGTCAAAATTAATGGATTGGACTGTAGTTCATATTGGCCAATTCAGTTCTAGGGATTTTTTTTCCATGTTCTCATCCATTCTTTCTTGTCACTGATTGTTGGACTGGGGTTTGGTGTTTGTTCTGTTGCTGTTTTTCCATGTGGGTGATCTGTTAGTTTTTGTGCGAGGGAGGGTGGGGGGGTTGAGTTTTGTATGTTTTTATTTCTTTTTATCTTTGTGCAGGGGAAATTGATACCTTTCCTTCAGCTATTTCTATGGTTTTCTGTATTTAACGGCTATCTGGCAAAGACAAATTTCAGAGATGTATTCTGCATACATACTTTGAGAATAAAACGAACCTCTGAATCTCTAAACTCCTTGTGATACTCCAAATTATCCTCTCCCACAAGGCCATCCCATCAACTTCCTTGATTTTTTGGCACTTACCTACAAGTAGATGTCATTTACCATAGCCAATATACCTGCCAGTATGTTTACAGAGTGGGTGGGATAGGGGAGGTGGAAAGAGGGGGTCTAGAACACCTTGTAGAAACTCAACCCAGTCGCAGAGAGAAGGTACAGAGCACACAGACAGCACCAGAGGTTGAACAGTGCCACAAGAGCTGTGAGATGGCAGCAGCGGCACTACCACTGTACCATTATCCCAACCAAGAAGCAGGTACTGAAGGCCAAGAATGATCAAAAAGAAGATTGCAAATGGAAAGCCAGAGAAAATCTTCATTTACTCCCATATTAGTGTCACATTGAATAGAAATTTTAAGCATTGAAGAGACCTGCCTTGTTACACCTGACCTATAGGTGTAGAAATAGCACATTTAGTTACCAGCTTTTATAGTTTAGTTACATTAAATATAACAATGAAGTAACAATTATGAACTAAATGGAAAAAAAATGCATCATTTAGCTAGTCAATACACAAGAGCGTATGCAGCCCAAAACTTACAGACCAGGAAGATTCCACTCAGTAAATGGATTGCACTGACTTGACTCAAATGCAACTTCCCAGGATCTGCAAATAGTTTCATCCTCCCCAGATTGAGGAGTAAACAAGGTGACAGTCCATTAATGGAACAGGACTAGACTTTGAATATGTGATTATGGCAACAACTGCCAGCATTTCAAAACACCTTCAAACTTATTTGCAGCTTTCTCCAAGTGAATCGAGAAAAAATATTTGAACTGGCATGAATTTAATGTACAAATTGATGCCACTTGAAAATACCCAGGAAGTGCCAGGTTTGAATGATGCTCAAAATTACAATTTCTTCATGCATCTCAAATTATAATGGGTTTTAAGCTTTTTACTGCTGCTTTATTTATGATATTCTTGATTTGACCATAATCGTATTGCTGTTCCTATCTTTACGTAGTATACCAGACGATGCATATAGAACTATTGCTTTTTACTTGCAAGTAATTTGGAATCAAGAATGTTGGTGCACACCATACAGACATTTGTCCTGAAATCAGCCAAACAGACATAAAAAAAAGGGCACAGGATCACTAGACTTATGTGAAATTACTGACAAATTCTAAGCCATGCTTGCTAGACAAACATTCATTAATATGCAATAGTCATAGGAAAGAATAGGACAATGAACAATGAACAAGCTATTTACCTGATTGAATAATGATCCACTCTCTGAGCAATTATCCATGGAGTAATTAGTGTGCTGCTCATGCTGATTTTTCCTGTGTTGTTCTTCTTTCTTGAGTTGATCTTCTTCAAACTTATTAATCAGGGACTCAACAACTACCATCATATTACTTTTCAATGATTGCATCATATCCTTGTATCTGAAACAAAACCATTTCCCATGAAATTATCTTCCATTTATTAACTTTTCCGTAATAGTTCTTAGTGATTTCACGAAGTTTAATTTTTTTTTCTGATGGCTTGGAAATCTTGAACATTCTGTCAAGTAGAAAAACTGCTAGAATCTACTAAGGGAGTGTAACTGAGTACGTAGAAATTAATAATAGGAAATGGTAGAGTCAACATGGATTCCCAAAGAGAAAGCACGTTTGACTAATTGACATTTTATTCTGGTTGTAACTAAATGTAAAACGGTGGTATATTTGACCGCATTGCAGCCTTGTATGAAAAGGCCAATGCACTTGAATGGAAAATCCTAAAAAAAAGTGAAGAGTCCTGCTGTAGGGTCTCGGCCAAAAATGTTGACTGTATTCTTCTCCATAGATGCTGCCTGGCCTGCAGCATTTTCTGTGCGTTGGCTGGATTTCCAGCATCTGTTTCTCGTTTCTGAAAGATGACAGTTTTTTCTTCAGCAGTTTAATCGAGGCATGACTGCTGTTCAAGTGCATGGACATCAGCCAGTTGCACCAGAGAGAAGAGTTTAAAAAGAAGACAGCTTTACAGGGCGGGCAACAGAGTGGAGGGCTTCGGCGATTAACGGGTCGAGGCGAGGCAAGGTACTTGTGAGCAATAGGGAGTATGTCTGTGAGGCCGGTGTTCTGTACTGGGTGTCAGATGTAAGAAGTCCAGGAGACTCCCAACCTCCCAGACAGCCACATCTGTGCAAGGTGTCTGCGCAAGGTGCGTCCAGCTGCAGCTCATTAGGGACCGCATTAGGGAAATGGAGATGCAGCTCAATGACCTTTGCCTGGTCAGAGGAAGTGAGGAGGTGATAGAGAGGAGCTATAGGCAAGTAGTCACACAGGGGCCTTGGGAGACAGATAAGTGGGTAACAGTCAGGAGAGGGAACGGCAAGAGTCAAATACTAGAGAGTACCCTTGTGGCTGTCCCCCTAACAATAAGTAATCCTGTTTGAGTACTGTTTGGGGGGGATAACCAACCTGGAGGAAACAACAGTGGCCGCTCCTCTGGCACAGAGTCTGGCCCTGTGGCTCAGAAGGATAGGGAAAGGAAGAAGGCAGCAGTAATAGGGGACTCTAAAGTTAGGGAGTCAGACAGGTGATTCTGTGGATGCAGGAAAGAAACACAGATGGTAGTTTGCCTCCCAGGTGTCAGGGTCTGGGATGTTTCTGATCGTGTCCACGATATCCTGAAGTGGGAACATGAATAGCCAGAGGTCGTGGTACATATTGGTACCAATGAAAAGGGAGGAGGTCCTGAAAGCAGACTACAGGGAGTTAGGAAGGAAGTTGAGAAGCAGGACCACAAAAGTAGTAATCTCAGGATTACTGCCTGTGCCATGCGACAGTGAGTATAGGAATAGAGTGAGGTGGAGGATAAATGCGTGGCTAAGGGATTAGACCAGGGGGCAGGGATTCAGATTTCTGGATCGTTGGGACCTCTTTTGGGACAACAGTGACCTGTACAAAAAGGACGGGTTGCACTTGAATCCGAGGGGAACCAATATCCTGGCAAGGAGGTTTGCTAAGGCTACTGGGGAGAGTTTAAACTAGAATTGTTGGGGGGTGGGAACCAAACTGAAGTGACGGAAGAAGGGACGGTTGGCTCACAAATAGAGAAAGCTTGTAGACAGTGCAAGAGGGAGGATAGGCAGGTGATAGAGAAGAGATGTGATCAGACTGATGGTTTAAGATGTGTCTATTTTGATGCAAGGAGTATCATGACAAAGCGGATGAGCTTAGAGCATGGATCAGTACTTGGAGCCATTACAGAGACTTGGATGGCTCAGGAGCAGGAATGGTTACTTAAGAGTGCCAGGCTTTATATGTTTCAGAAAGGACAGGGAGGGAGGCAAAAGAGGTGGGGGTGCGGCACTGCTGATTAGAGATAGTGTCCCGGCTGCAGAAAAAAAGGAAGTCATGGAGGATTGTCTACTGAGTGTCTGTGGGTGGAAGTTAGGAATAGGAAGGGGTCAATAACTCTACTGGGTGTTGTTGTTTTTTTTTTATATAAACCACCCAATAGTAACAGGGACATCGAGGATCAGAAAGGGAGACAGATCTGGAAAGGTATAATAATAACAGGGTTATCATGGTGGGAGATTAATTTTCCTAATATTGATTGGCCTCTCCATAGATCAAGGGGTTTAGATAGGGTGGAGTTTGTTAGGTGTGTTCAGGAAGGTTTCCTGACAAAATATGTAGATAAGCCTGTAATATGTAGAGATATAGGAGAGGCTGTGCTTGATCTGGTATTCGGACATGATCTCTCAGTGGGAGAGCATTTTGGAGATAGGGATCACAATTCTATCTCCTTTACCATAGCATTGGAGAGGGATAGGAACAGACAAGTTAGGAAAGCATTTAATTGGAATAAGGGGAAATATGAAGCTATCAGGCAGGAACTTGGAAGCATAAATTGGAAAAAGATGTTCTCAGGGAAATATATAGCAGAAATGTGGCAAATGTTCAAGGGATATTTGCATGGCATTCTGCATAGGTACGTCCCAATGAGACAGGGAAAGGATGGTAGGGTACAGGAACCATGGTGTACAAAGGCTGTTGAAAATCTAGTCAAGAAGAAAAGGTTATGAAAGGTTCAAAAAACTAGGTAATGATAGAGATCCAGAAAATTATATGGCTAGCAGGAAGGAGCTTAAGAATGAAATTAGGAGAGCCAGAAGGGGCCATGAGAAGGGCTTGGTGAGCAGGATTAAGGAAAACCCCAAGGCATTCTACAAGTAAGTGAAGAGCAACAGGATAAGACGTGACAGAATAGGACCAATCAAGTGTGACAGTGGAAAAGTATGTATGGAACTGGAGGAGACAGCAGAGATAGTTAATGAATACTTTGCTTCAGTATTCACTATGGAAAAGGATCTTGGTGATTGTAGGGATGATTTACAGCAGATTAAAAAGCTTGAGCATATAGACATTAAGAAAGAGGATGTGCTGGAGCTTTCGGAAAGCATCAAGTTGGATAAATCACCAGGACCAGATGAGATGCACCCCAGGCTACTGTGGGAGGCAAGGGAGGAGATTGCTGAGCCTCTGACTATGATCTTTGCATCATCAATGGGGACGGGAGAGGTTCCGGACGATTGGAGGGTTATAGGTGTTGTTCCCTCATTCAAGAGGGGGAGTAGAGATAGCCCAGGAAATTATAGACCAGTGAGTCTTGCCTCAGTGGTTGGTAAGTTGATGGAGAAGATACTAAGAGGTAGGATTTATGAACAGGAAAGCAGCATCCATCATCAAGGACACCCACCCACCCAAGTCATGCTTTCCTTTTACTGCTGCCATCAGAAAGAAGCCTCACCACCACATTCAGGAACCATTATTACCTAACAATCATCAAACTCTTGAACCAGAGGGAGTAACTTCACATGCCCTATCACTAAACTGTTCCCACAACCTATGGACTCACTTTCAAGGATCCTTCACCTCATATTCTCGATGTTTATTGCTTATTTACTTATAATTATTATTTCTTTTTTGTCTTTCTTTTTGTATTTGCACAGTGTGTTGTGTTTTGCTCACTTGTTGTCTGCCCCACTGGTGTGTACTTTCATTGATTCTATTATGGTTATTGGATTTATTGAATATGCCCACAAGGAAATGTATCTCAGGGTTGTATATGGTGACTTCCAAGTACTTTGATAATAAATTTATTTTGAACTTGCCCAACTGTTCAAAACCTTTCATCAGTGATTTGGGTAAGGAATCAAGTTAATATCACCTTGCCCCTGATTAAAACACAAAGAGGCTTTGAAGGGTAGGGACAGGTTATCAGAAAAGATAACATATATATGACAGATGATATACAATGTGGAAAATTAGGAACTCTATGTCTTCAGTAGAAAAAATAGGCTATTTTTTCAAAAATGTGAGACTAACAGGCGGTGTTCAGAGACTTAGCAGTCTTTGTACATAATCACTCAACAGGTAGGTACAGCAATAAATTACAAAGGAAAGTTAAATGTTGGCCTTAACAGCAAGAAAATTTGAATACAAGATGAGAGGTCCCTTACATCGATTATACAAATTCCTGCCAAGACCCCATCAGGAATATTTTGTGCAGGTCTGGTACCTCTACTTAAGGAAATATATACTCACAAATAGGGATTGCATCAAAGGTTCACAAGATTCATTCCTGGGATGGTGATTTATCTTATGAGGATGGTTTATGCAGATTGGCCTAAACCTCCCTCTTTTGGAAAGAATAAGAATTGATCTCATCAAAGCATGTCAAATTTTTCTGAGGATTTACCGTTTTGATACAGAAGTGATGTTTTTTTTTCCTGTTTAAGGTGTTTAGAACCAGAGCCTGCTATCCTGCAACATCTGACAGATCTATGGTCTCCCAAAATCTTTATTGTATGTGTGGGCTGCACATAAGTCATGCATTTCTAAACTGAGGAAAATCTGTATGCATAATAGTAATCAGATCGTACAGCAAAGAAAAGAAAACCCTTCAGCACGATATTCATGCCAACCATTATACCCAGCTATAGTAATCCTATTCACTCACATTCAGTCCATGGAGTTCAGTGGCTGGTGATTCGAGTGTTTATATGTATGCTTCTCACAGGTTATGTGAGGATCTGCTTCTACCATCTCTTCAGACAATGCATTCCAGATTCCTATCACTCTCCGTGTGAAAAATTCCCTCCCACATCCCCTCTAAAGGGCCTACTTTAAACTCAAGCACTTTTTGTCTTAGACATTCCCACCACGAAGAAAAGATTCCTACTGTCCACTTCATCTGAGGCTTGCTATACGTGATACACAAGCCAGGGCAGTATGATATGGAGATCAAGGTGTTGCCAATGCAGCAGGCACCTGATGTTTCCAAAGGAGACTGATACAGTTTGGCACTGAAGCTGTCACAGGAATTGCTATTCAGCTTTGAACATGACGTAGAACTGCCTTAGGAAATACAACTCTGGACTTTTCCTTAGGTTGACTCCTGAAGTCTTCCCCATAACAGGGAATAGCTGCAAGGCAGTGGAGGTTTGAGATCAGAGTTTTCCTTCTCCTAGATGAGCTGCCAAACACAGCTGATATGACCGATCTGCCCGAAGTGACTGATTTTAAGGTACCAATAACCTATCTTTGTCCCTTCTCCTATCAGAAGAAATGTTTCCTCCGGGCTTAGTAGAGAAGCTATATGCGAAGGCCAGGAGTTGGACTTGGCTTTTAGAGGTTATTGGAGATACACGCCATTGGGAGCATTTTATAGGTAGGAATTTATCCCCACTGCACTCCCCAGCTCTGACAACCTTAAGGAACTGTTCTATCTAATCCCTTCTTAATTGCATATTCCTCGATCAGTTCAATTCTTAATCTTCTCCACAACAGAAAAATAATCCTAGCTTATCCAATCTCTCTTAACAATTGAAATTCTCAAATTTAGACAATATTCTGGCACATCTCCTCCACATCCTCTCCAGTAAAATCACAAAAGTTAATATCAAAAACCAACTATCATTTCTCATTTTGAAGCAAGATTTAAGTAAGCCTATACATGCCAGAAAGCTAAATTTTTCCTCCATAGTAGCTTTTTCTAAAAAAAAAGGGAAGTATTTCTGAACCAAACTGCATATAACTTACTCTTTTGATTCTCGAACACTTCTTGTAATTTGTTGAATAAGTGTATCTTGACCAGAAACTAAAGTTCGGTCGTCTCCAGTACATTTCTCAGTCTCCTTCTCAATCACGGAGCCCAGTACTTCATCGATATGGTTCCGCAGGTACTTCACCAATTCATAACTTAAATTTCAGAAAATAGACAAAAAGAAATTAATACTCTTACCACATAAAATTAGTAAGCTCTCTGAATGAGGTTGTTAAGTTTATTAATGCCAGAAACTTTAATTAATATTGTAAATTGCATAATTCATAACATGTTGAAAAAGCTTTCTACACAATTCTTATTTAAATAAAGATAAATATACTTTGTATGCACATATTGCAATCAATATTATTTCTAACCCCACATCAATATTCGTGAAAAAGATGTCGCAATCTATGTTATTCAAGCAGTAAAGATATTTCTAATTCTACTTTCATTGCTTTTGATCTACTGAAGTATGCAACTTATTAGTTCTGTACAGAATTACAAATACAGTTCCTTGAGAAAGTATTCAGTCCCCACAGCAATTTTGAAATTTTACTGTCTCATTTCCTGAATTTAAAATATACTGAAATAGGATTTTTGAGCTAATCTATAAAACATAGTGCATCATGTCAAATCAAAGTAAAAATTCTAAAACCTGTCAACTAAAAATTAAAAAAACAAAATTGTGAGGCTGAAAAAGTCTTCATCCCCCTTGTAATTATTATGCTAACTTTCCTCAGGTGCAATATACCTTACCAACTCACCCAATTTGTTAACGTAGAAAATTTGATGATCATCTGTCTTCAATGAATTCAAAAGAATAAATACAGTATGGTAGATTTTCAACAGGCCAAACCAAATTGTAGGCAAATGAGCATTCAAGACAAGTTAGAAAAATGATAATAGAGAAGCACAAATCTAAGGACGGGTGCAAGACCATCTAATGGCACTGAATATACCTTGGAGCTCAGTGCAGACCATCATGAAAAAGTGGAAATATTATGAAACCACAACAACAAGGTCTAGGTTAGGTTGTCCCTCTAAACTTAGTCACTAGAGAAAAATGGCACTTGTAAGAGAGGAAGCTGTGATACCAACAGTCAGTCTGAGTCAACTGAATAAATCAGTGGCTGCATCTGGAGATGAAGTTCATGGGTTTACAATCTCTAAGGCCTTGCAAAAAAAAAAGTATTTATGAAAGGGTGGCAAGGAAGAAGCCCAAGCTTAAAAAAAACGTATCCTTGCCCGTAAAGACTTTACAAAGCATCACTTAGAAGATACTGTAAAGATTTTGAAGAAGGTCTTGTGGTCAGATAAGACTAAAGTGGAACTTTTTGACCTCAATACTAAGCAGTACATGTGGTATAAACCTAACACTGTGTAACATTGTGTCTAACACCATCCTTACTGTAAAACATGATTGAAGTAGCATCATGCTCCGGAGATTTTCAGCAACAGGAACAGGAAGTCTGGTCAGGATTGATGTAAAGATGAATGCTGCTAAATATAGAGAGATCCTGTGTAAAAATCTACCTAGGCTCTTCCAGAAAGCTTAAACTGGGGAAAAAGTTCACCTTTCAGCAGGACAATGACCCAAAGCACACTGCCAGAGCAACCATGGAGTGGCTTCAAATGAAGAAAATTGATGTTCTTGGGTTGCCCAGTCAGAGTCCTGACCTTAACACAATCGAACATCTCTGATGAGACCTCATGATTGCTGACCACCATCACTCCCCAATTAAGCTGGCACAGCTTGAGCATTTTGCAAGGAGGAATGGGCGAATCTTGCTCCATCACATTGCGCAAAGCAAATAGAGACTAATCCAAGTAGTCTACTGGCTTTAGTAGCTGCTAGAGATGGTTCAACTAAATACCAAACAAAGGTGGATGAATACTTCTGAATTGCTGATTTTTTCAGTTTTTAAATTTTTAGCTTTTCATGCTTTACAGTTTTTCCCGTTTTTGAGGCTCCACTGTGGGGGAAAAAAAGAAGCCTGTGATTCACAAATAAAAATTCCCAGTTAAATTGATCAAAATCCCAGTTAAATTTATGTGAACAAAGGGTTGGGGACGGAATACTTTTACAGGCACTGTAGGTGACTTAAAATACAATTGATTTAAATTTCATTACAGACCAAATGTTTTTCAAGCAAAAAGTTCAGACCAAAAATTTCATTTTCTCTGTGACATTGTATACTGACAACCAAGATTACTCCACGTAGAATTGCTACAGAAAATAAATGAAAATCCTTCCAGAGATTGCAGGGTTATTTAAACCAATATCCTACCATTTTCTCCATATCCTACCAATATATTATTTGCAAGTTTTTACTTCACACCTCAATTCACATTGCCCTCCAAAGTTAAAAGAATGAAGTGATGTGAACAAAGTTCAAAATTTAAAGTTTGTATACCAGATACAACATTGAAATTCATCTTCTCACAGGCAGCCATAAAACGAAGCACAATAGAATCCATGAAAAACCCCACATAATAAAGTCCATCAAACACTCAATGTGCAAAGAAATAGTGCAAGCAGCAAAAAAGTGCAAATGATCCAAAAGAAAAATTTGATTTTAACACTCCAGGAGGCACATTTGGCCAAGTTAGAAACATAAATTTATTCATGCTAACACCCATTTCTCAAATAGAGAATGGAAAATGACATGTAGTGTGAAGAATTAACAGAAGAGAAAAATAATTTTGAAAATATGAATTATGGAAACCTTTCCATCCACTTGCCAGTGGATAGACCTGTTACCAGGTATTTACATAAATATTGAGGATAAATGCCAGTTGCAGCAACAATTCAGAAACCAGGCCAACAAATCTGAGCTTCAACCATATTTGTAATTCACAGTCCAAATCATCCAATAATGTCACTTCTTAACATACTTATGAAAATTTTCATCTGTTTCCTCCAAGTGTAGCAAGATCTCCTCTGCACATTCGAAGGAAGGTGCACTCATAATTCTCTCCTTTATGCTCTTCAACAGCTGTCTAACCAAAGACTGAAGACCCAAGTCATCCTCACTGGAAAAATGGGGCATTTTGCTGTAAATAATAACCAAAACCATTATAATTCTAAGCATGAAAAATAGTCTGCTATTGATTTACAATTTATATAATTGGTATGAGAAAGTGCAACAGAAATAACTAAGTGGAAAACATGAAACTAATTTCTCTCATGAGATAATCTCAATTAGGTACTTTTGAACTGAGTAAAGTATATGCTATCTCCATAATAATCAGACACTAGGCATGAAAAAATATAAACATAGGTGAAAGGCCTTGATAGAGTGGATGTGGAGAGGATGTTTCCTGTTGTGGGAGAATCTAAGACCAGAGGACACAGCCTCAAAATAGAGGGGCATCCTTTTAGAACAGAGAAGTAGAGGAATTTCTTCAGCCAGAGAATGGTGAATCTGTAGAATTCTATGCTACAGGCAGTTGTGGAGGCTAAGTCTGTATATTTAAGGCAGAGGTTGACAGATTCCTGATTGGGCAAGGCATGAAGGGATTGAAGGGATTGGAGGGAAATGGCATGAGATTGGGCTCAGAGAAAAACTGGATCAGCCATGATGAAATGGCAGAGCATACTCAATGGGCCAAATGGCCTAATTATGCTCCTACATCTTATGGTCTTATGGACTATATAGAATAGAAAATGTGCTTCAAAAAAAAAGTTAGAACTTGAAAGAAATAAATGTATCCTGAAAATCACATCGTTGTCAATTTTAGTACAAGACAAAGCTAAAGGATATTTCACCATCCTGTGCTCATATTCATACTTCTCTCAAGTTAACTTGGAAGGATTTGATCTCCAGTTTTCTACTTCGTGTATTGATAACAGTGCATTGATTGGATAGATTGAGAATCCTGTTATGAAGCTTTCAAAAAATACAGATTTCAACAAAGGAACCATTTTCAGTTGATCAGAATCTAGCATGATATTTATCTTATTTAACAACAGATGACAAAAAATTTACACTTATTAACACTCATATACCCATCACTACATTAATACCATTTTGACCAAACAGAAGCAATATTCAGTGATATATATGAAGGTCAGCAACCAAAACCCTCAGAAACAATTCTACAGCTGAAAGCAGGAATCAAGAACACCCTCAATTATGCCCAAAGTTCAAAGAAAATTTATTATCTAAGTACATACATCACCACATACAACCCTGAGATTCATACTTTATGGGCATACTCAATAAATCCAATAACCATAATAGAATCAATAAAAGACGTCACCAACTGAGTGTACAAAAAGTGCGCAAAAGACAGCAAACTGCAAATACAAAAAGAAATTATAATAATAAATAAATATCAAAAATATGAGATTAAGAATCCTTGAAAGTGAATCCATGGGAAGATTTCAGTGATGGGGGAAAGTGAAGTTGAGCATGGGTATCCCCTTTGGTTCAAGGGCCTGATGATTGAGTGATAATAAAACCATAAGACATAGGAACAGAATTATGCCATTCAGCCCATCAAGTCTGCTCTGCCATTCCATCATGGCTGA
This sequence comes from Mobula hypostoma, assembly GCF_963921235.1. Classification (NCBI taxonomy): domain Eukaryota; kingdom Metazoa; phylum Chordata; class Chondrichthyes; order Myliobatiformes; family Myliobatidae; genus Mobula; species Mobula hypostoma. Next base: position 20,637,435 of record NC_086098.1, read on the forward strand.
TCCTGGATCCCACTCAATCCTATACACCTGCCTTCTTGCCATATCCTTAGTTTCCTGATTGGTCATGAAAGAAGAAATAGTGAGGCATCTGGAAAGAAATGGATCCATCAGGGAGACGCAGCATGGATTCAGCAAAAGCAGGTCCTGTTTGACAAACTTACTGGAGTTCTTTGGGGATATAACAAGCACAGTAGATAGAGGGAAACAGATGGATGTTATTTACTTGGATTTCCAGAAGGCGTTCAATAAGGTGTTGCACAAAAGACTTACCCATAAGATAAGGATGCATGGAGTTGGGGTTGATGTGTCAGCGTGGATAGAGGATTGGTTAATTAACAGAAAGTTGAGATACATGGGTGTTACTCTGGTTGGCAATCAGTAGTGAGCAGTGTGCCGCAGGGGTCGGTGCTGAGCCCACTACTGTTCCCAATATACATTTGGAAGAAGGTAGTGTACCTAAGTTTGCTGATGACATAAAATTGAGTGGAAAAGCAAATTGTGCAGAAGATACAGAGAGTCTGCAGAGAGATATAAACAAATAAGTGGCCAAGGGTCCGGCAGATGAAGTACAATGTTGGTAAATGCGAGGTCATCTACTTTGAAAGAAAAAAATGGGTCAGATTATTATTTAAATTATGTAAGATAAGCAGGAAAGTTGGCTCCACTGGTAGGTGCAACTAGAATTAGGGGACATTGTCTCAAGATTCAGGGGAGTAGATTAGGCAGGGATGAGGAAGAACTGCTTTTCCCAGAGAGTGGTGAATCTGTGGAATTCTCTGCCCAATGAAGCAGTGTAGGCTACCTCAGTAAATGTACTTAAGACAAGGTTGGATAGATTTTTGCATTGTAGGAGAATGAAGGGTTATGGGGGAAAGGCAGGTAGGTGGAGATGAGTCCATGACCAGATCAGCCATGATCTTATTGAATGGTGCAGCAGGCTCAACAGGCCAAATAGCCTACTCCTGTTCTTATTTCTTCTGCTCTTATGTCAAGGCATCAATCAACTTCCGCCTTAAATATAACCACGGACTTGGGGTCCACTGCAATTTGTGGCAGAGCATTCCACAGGTTCACTATTGTCAAAAAAAAAATTCCTCCTTACCTCTGTCCAACAGGTCGCCCCTCCATTTTGAGGCTGTGCCCTCTAGTTCTGTATACCTCCACTATAGGAAACATCCCCTCCACATCCACCTTATCTAGTTCTTTCAACATTCGGTAGGTTTCAATGAGATTCCCCCGCATTCTTCTAAATTCCAGTGAGTACAGGCCCAACATTGCCAAATGGTCCTCATATGTTAACCCCTTCATTCCTGGAATCATTCCTGTGAACCTCCTCTGGACTCTCTCCAATGACAACACATCTTTTGAGATACGGGGCCCAAAACTGTTGACAATACTCCAAGAGCAGCCTGAATGGTGTCTTATAAAGCCTCAACATTATCACCTTCTTTTTAAATTCTATTCCCCTTGAAATAAATGCCAACATTGTTTTTGCCTTCTTTACCACAGACTCAAGCTGTAAATTAATCTTCTGGGAGTCTTGCATTAGGACTCCTAAATCCTTCTGCACTTCTGACGTCTGAACCTTCAACTCATTTAGATAACATTCCGCACTATTGTTCCTTTTATCAAAAAGCATTATTGTATATTTCCCAAAAATGCATCCCATTTGCCACTTTTTTGCCCATTCTTCCAGCTTGTCCAAGTCATGCTGCAATCACATCATTTCCTCAGCACTATCTACCCCTCCACCTATTTTCGTAGCATCTGCAAACTTTGCCACAAAGCCATCAATTCCATTACCCATATCATTGACAAACAATGTGAAAAGTAGCGGTCTCAATACTGAACCCTGGGGAACACCACTAATCACTGGCAGCCAACCAAAAAAGACCTTCTTTAATCCCACTCACTGCCTCCTGCCTATCAGCCATTCTGCTATCCATGCCAGTATCTTTCCTGTAATGCCACTGGATTTTTTCTTGCTAAGCAACCTTTTGCTTCTGAAAATCCAAGTAAATGACATCCACTGCCTCTCCTTTGTCCACCCTGCTTATTACTTCCTTGAAGAACTCTTGACAAATTTGTCAGGCAAGTTTTCCGTATATAGAAACCATACTGACTTTGACTAATTTTATCATTAGTCTCCAAGTACGCCAAAACCTCATCCTTAATAATAAACTCCAACACTTTCCCAACCACTGAGGTTGGGCTAATTGGCCTGTAACTTCCTTTCTTTTGACCTTCTCCCTTCTTCAAGAGTGGAGTGACATTTGCAATCTTCCAGTCCTCCGGGATCATGCCAAAATCAAGTGATTCTTGAAAGATTATGACCTATTTATCCGTTATCTCTTCAGTAACCTCTCTCAGGACTCTGACATGTAATCCATCTGGTCCAGATGACTTATCCACCTTAAGACCTTTGAGCTTCCCTAGTACTTTTCCTTTGTAATAGCAATTGCACTCACTCCTGCTCCTTGACACACAGGAATACTGCTAGTGCATTCCACAGTGAAGACTGATGCAAAGTATTTATTGAGTTCATTTGCCATTTCTTTGTCCCTCATTACTACCTCAACAGCATCATCAATCAGTGTTCCAATATCAAATCTCACCTCCCTTTTACTGTTTATATAACTGAAAAAACTTTTAGTATCCTGCTTTACATTATTGGCTAGTATTTCATCTTTTCCCTTCTTATAGCTTTTTTTAGTTGCCTTGTGTTGGTGCATGGCCAAGTGGTTAAGGCGTTCATCTAGTGATCTGAAGGTCGCTAGTTCAAGTCTTGGCTGAGGCAGCGTGTGTGTCCTTGAGCAAGGCACATAACCACACATTGCTCTGCAACGACACTGGTGCCAAACTGTATGGGTCCTAATGCCCTTCCCTTGGACAACATCGGTGGTGTGGAGAGCAGAGATTTGCAGCATGGGCAACTGCTGGTCTTCCATACAACCTTGCCCAGGCCTGCGCCCTGGAAGCCTTCCAAGGCACAAATCCATGGTCTCATGAGACTAACGGATGCCTATATAAAAAAAAGTTGCCTTTTGTTAGATTTCAAAAACTTCCCAATCATTCAACTTCCCACTCACTTTTGCGTTCTTATATGCCCTTTCCTTGGGCAGTCCTAAACTTCCCTGTCAGCCACGGCTGCCTACACCTGTCATTTGCTAATTTCTTCCTCTATGGGATATATCTATCCTGTATCTTGTGAACTATTCCCAGAAACTTCAGCCATCTCTGCTCTGCTGTCATCCCCACCAGTATCCTCCTCAAATCCACCTGGGCAAGGGCCTCTCTCATGCCTACGTAATTCTAGGTTATTACACAACACAGCTTTTCCCCAAGTAGGCTCAAGCACAAGCTACTCTAAAAAGCCATCTCATCTAAAAAAGCATTCAGCAAACTCCTCTCTTGCGATCCGACACCAACCTGATTTTCCTGATCCCCTTGCATATTGAAGTCCCCCATTGCAATTGCATCATTATCTTTATTACATGCCTTTTTCAACTTCTTTTGCAATCTCAACCCCACATTTGGAGACCTGTATATGATTCCCATAATGGTTTTCTTACCCGTTCCTGAATCTGGTATTTTTTTTTCCAACTGTCGCATTTAATTGTCACACTGAATTTACCAGGAGTCATAATTGTTACTTTCTTGTAAGCTCATTGAAGAAAAGCAGCTACTTTGTGAAAAGGCAAAGTATTTTCCTCAACAGAAGAACACCAACTTCCATTTTAAAATCTATGAATACATGTAGGCTGACCTGAGAGGAAATTTCTAACCATCCTGAGTACTGAGAAAACGTTCTGATTCACTAATCATCCCACGTAATGGAAAATGTAAAAATGAAGTACAGAATAGCAGTTCTTTTCATGTGCAGGGTTTTATACATTCATAACTGCTAGGAAGAAGTCTACTTTCACTCGATCACTTCTACATTCTATATCAAGTTGAGCACTGCTTCTAAAAACCTCTCAAGAATGGATCTTAAAACAGGTATATTTAGCAGACCCAAATGAATAATATCTATCCCATTGTTGAATTAAGTTCTATTGAAAAAAATCTCAATAATAATCTCATTATCTTCACAAGGCAATGAGATTATTATTGAGATATTTTTTTCAACAGAACTTACTGTTTAAGAATAAGAAACATTGCTGTTTTCTTATGCTCATCTGACTAAGTTGTAACCAAGTACTAAGTGGAAGTTTTGTTTCAAACAAGTTAGAGTTGCCACAAATTTTCTGAACAATTATATATTCAAGAAAAAAGAATCGTCACTTTATTTAGCAGTGGTTCTCAAACTTTTTTGGCTTACCACTCCACAGTCTCCTCGATCATATCCCCAGTGCATCCCTCTCCCATTCCAGCTATTATAAAAACTATAAAGAATTTTGATCTATGATGCATAGTGAAAGAAAACATATTTGCAAATTCAAAGCAGTGACAAATAATTGCAAAGATTATTTGAATCTATTTAAGGCTACAAGTAAAATAATTTCTTTAATTACAGTAAAAACAATTTTCATCAACAACTTTAGAGTGTGCATTAGTTAGTCCAACTATTTAGTGCTTCACTGTCTTTTTCACCTTTCAGTGAGATGGATGGGCTTGGTGCAGTGATATCAGCTTTTCAATATCAGGCTGGATGTCACTCAGAAGGACTCTCAATCCCCACGTTCAGTAATTTGAAGCCTATTTTCTTGCTTTGAAAGAAGTTGGGTGACTGCTCTGAAGCTGAACTTCGCCCAATATGGTGTTGGAAAGGCAATCAATCTTGATCTTTTTCCACAGTGCAAGATAGCATTCAGAGATTTCTTTCATGATGGACCTGAGGAGTAGGTATTACCAGATCCCCATGGGTGAGGCTGACAAAGAGAAGACAACATGCGTATGTCCACTGGGATTCCTCCAGTTCGAAAGGATACGCCAGGGCATATTGAGAGGCCCTGCGACTTTTCAGCATGTCATGGAGAAAACGGTGGGGAATATGAATTTGCTTGAGGTATTGGTGTATCTGGATGACCTCATAGCATTGAGTTCACCTTGGAGGAACATGAAGTGAGGCTACTGAAGGTACTGGGCCACCTGAAAGCTGAAGGGTTAAAACTTTCCCTGGACAAATGCCAGTTCTGCAAGACAGCTGTCAACTATGTTGGGCACATAATCTCATGAATGGAGTAGCTATGGATCCGTCTAAGACAGAAGTGGTGACCATATGGCCAAGGCCCCAGACCGTGAGCACTTGGCGCTCGTTCCTTTAGTTCTGTGGGTACTATTGGAGGTTCGTGAAGTACTAAGCGAAAGTGAGTCATCCTTTAAATCAGCTTCCCTTGGGGAAGAAAGGGAGGATGATAAAAGGAGAGGAAGTTAAAGATTATCTTAGCCCTTCAGAGCCTTTTGGAGCGAAATGGGATACGAAATGTGAAGAAGCCTTTCAGTCGCTGAAGGAGCTGCTGACACAAGTGCCTGTGCTGGCGTTTGCAGACCCCCATTGCCGTATGTACTGCATAAGGATGCCAGCAGAGAGAGCTTAGGGAGTGTCCTGTATCAGGATCAGGGCACAGGGTTGGTTCTTGATTGGACATGGCATCAAAGGTTACGGAGAGAAGGCGGGGAACTGGGGTTGAAGAGGAGGGAAAAAAAAGGATCAGTCATGATTGGATGACGGAGCAGACTTGATGGGCCAGATGGCTTAATTCTGCGCCTATTGTCTTATGGATCCAGGTTGCAGGAGGGCACGAGTGATAGACCGGGGGATGGTATCACCATATAGACCAGAAGTATCCCAAGGAGTGTCTGAAACTAAAGTAGATGATGGGGTATGTAGGTCTAAAGAATCAGGAGACCCCCACATAGGCTGGCCTATGTAGCACTGGGGGAACAGAGTGCTACGACTATCTCCCTAGTGAGATATGTCACTACTCTTTACAAGTGGATTGGAGGTGCTGGCATCACAAAATTCCTTTGAAAGTAGTGGTATTAAGATGAGGTGACAAATTATTTCTAGGTCATGAGGACATGACTACTTTGGTGGGGGGAACAGTATAATGCCCTGGTTCATATTTTTACTGTTATGCTGTATGTATTTCACTTTGTGCAGTTCTGTGCGAGCTGCTTGTTTCAGCTTATGTTTGGGTTATTGTTGAAGATAAGCGATGAGGAGAAATGTCTGCCATCCAATTAGGCTGGTCGAATTGAGGGAGAGGTTTCTCTGGTGAGGGACACTAAGGTTGGGTTTGGGTCTTTTCTTGGTTCAGGGGGAGGTGAAGAGAGAAGACGCTGGAAAGAAGAGGTCATACGATTCGACCTGGAGCAGGACCGTGATTCGACGAAGCCCATGGTGAGATCGATTGAGGATCGATCTCCCTCTTGGTGCTTATCCTTGCAAGCGGAATAAGTGCTACACAGGCCCCTACACCTCCTCTCTCACTACCACTCAGGGTCCTAAACAGTCCTTCCAGGTGCAGTGACATTTCACCTGTGAGCCTGTTAGGATTTATATACTGTCTCCAATGGTGCCGGTGTGGCCTCCTGTATATCAGTAAGACCCAACGTAGACTGGGAGACTGCACTCACCAGAAAAAGCAGGATCTCCATGTGGCCATCCAATTTAATTCCACTTCCCACTCCCATTCCGATATGTCTATCCATGGCCTCCTCCACTGTCGTGATGAGGCCACATTTAGTTTGGAGAAACAAAACCTTATATTCCGTTTGGATAGCCCCCAACCTGATGACATGAACATCCGTTTCTTGAACTTCCGGTAATGCCCCCATCCGGTAATTCTAAAGATGTGGCATCAGATTGGAAGATGTTGAATTTGAATCCTTGTGGGTCAAGTAAAGAAACTGCAAGAGTAAAAGATCCTTAATGGCAGTTATATACTGGCCTCCCAACAGTAGGTGGGATGCGGACCACAGATTACAGCAGGAAATATAAATGGCATGTCAAAAGGGCAATGTTATGTCATGGGAAATTTTAACATGCAGGTCGATTGGGAAAATCTGTTTGGTAATGGATCTCAAGAGAGTGAGTTTGCTGAATGCCTATGAGATGGCATTTTAGAGCAGTTTGTTGTTGAGCCTGCTAGGGGAATCGGCTATACTGGATAGGGGGTTATGTAATGAACCCGAGGCGATTAGGGAGCTTAAGGTAAACGAGCCATTGGGAGCCAGTGATCACAGTATGATTGAGTTCAAACTTGAAATTTGATAAGGAGAAAGTAAAAGTCTGATGTAGCAGTATTTGAATGAAGTAAAGGAAATTACAATGGTATGAGAGACGAGTTGGCCAAACGTCAGGGGGAGAGAAGGCTAGAGAATGGAGTTGAGGAGGGGAAAGAAGGATCAGCCATGTTTAAATGGCAGAGCAGACTTGATGGGCCAAATGGCCTAATTCTGCTCCTATGTCTTATGGTCTTTATCTTCTCTAATGAAAAATCTTCAACCTAAAATATCTGTTCCTCCTTATACAGATGCAGCTTGAGATGCTGAATGTTGTCACACATTTTGTATATATTTCAGACTTCTAGTATCTGCAGTTTTATTTTTGATTATATTGTCATGGTTTAAGCAATACCTGAAAAACACACACAAAATGCTGGAGGAACTCAGCAGGCCAGGCAGCATCTAGGAAAAGACATTTCAGGCCGAATCCCTTCGGCAGGACTGGAGGAAAAAATACATAGTATTTAATCACTATAAATGAAAAATCAACTCTGAAAGAATCATCTCGTGTATAGACTTTCAAACATAACCCACTGACAAAGCACTTAACCTGGTCAGCTATGCAGAACATTCTAACATGCAGGAACTGGAATAGTTGCCTCACAATCTGATCAAGTAACAGCTTGATGTAGCCATGTTCAGAGTCACATCTGGTCATGAACTCCAATTTTATTCCCCCCCCCCACCCCAGTCGAGGGTTCAGTCCTCCTTCGAAATACCTACTACAAGAATAACAACAGTAGTGCTTTCATTCAGGGAAGTAATGTTCTGTAAACCCTCAACATAGACTCGGACCAAAAAAAGAGCAAGGAAGCCTTCATTCAGATATTTATCACTTGATCTTAAATTTGAAGACCAGGACTCTAACAGTGTCTGTGGATATCAATGATGCATATTAGAGGAGGACTAGCTATTTTAAACAGCCACATGGCTGGAAAATGGATACAATGATTTAATGTTGGAGCAAAGCCATGGGCTGGTTACCAATTAGCTTAGCTTCAGTTCAAGAAGAAACTGAAAGACTCAAATAGTGTATAACCCTAGCAACTGACGTAAGATATTTTCACCGAAAATACACTTTGCATTCCCTTTCACAGAACATACTGAAGCAATATTACTGAGATGAAAATAACAATCCATATCATTAAGTGATGCCCTGTAAGAAAGCATAATGCTAGCAATACACAAAAGCTTTTCCAAATTTTGAAAATATTTTCACCACTATTATGAATAATGATAACATGGGCTAAACAGTGCCAAACTGAACTAAGAAGTGATACAGCAAAGTACGCAGAAATATGATTTTGCCACGATAGGGTAAATGTAAGTCTGAACTTTAATTACACCGGACAAATTGCAAACGATCAGGAAAGTAGGCCAAGGCTAAGCAAGCAATGTGTTATACTGCAATATTTAAAAACCAACTACAGATTTTTTAAAAAACACCTCTGTTAACCTTTTGCCGCGTCACGTACGCATTGTTCCCCAGCTCCAAAAAAAATGTAGAAGTTGCTATGTATTACATTGTACGTGGTGCAATTCTACCAAGTCTGAAAACGAAATTTGAGACCGTCCTGTTCTCAAGACAGTTTCAACCTGTCCCACTACACGCTGCACATAGAAATGACTTCAGGCGAGTTTACAAATTTCGCCCGTCATTTCAGGTTTAATACTGTAAATTGGGCAAATGTTAACAAAAGTAACAAAGCGCCTATGTAAATGCAGATGGTCGCAAAATATCGTCTTAGTTTGCACTGCCAAAGGTCTGTGACACGGCAACCTCTTGTCCCTGAATACATCTACCTTCCCAGTAGGTACCCGTTAACCTCTGCCACGCAGGGCTGCAGCGAATGCCCCAAGTTGCAATGGGTCACCGAGTTACTCCCTACCTGGCGCACATCCCTCGGTCCCAGCAATGGTAACCATGGAAACACCTCCCAACGCTTAGCTTATCACCGAAGTTTTAGAGGAACCCATGCAGGGTATTAAGGCAAACTTTAGCCAAAATAAAGAGCAGCCTGGATAGCTTTTTAAATTATTTTTGCCGCCGTTGTCGCAGTGACGGTGTTTATCAGCCGCCCAGGTAACAGCTCACTCGTCCGCAAACTTCAAACCGGCGCCGCGCCGAGACAAGATGGCGACAAGTCACCGGGCAAGGCGCTTGCGCAGAACTGAGTCGCCGTCGATGCACATGCGCATTGATGGAGAGAACGTATTATTGAATAGATTGGCAGCCCTGGAGCTTTTACATGACAAAGGCGCTTTTCCTACGTGCGGGCTCTTCAGTGATTAACACGGCAGCTGGGTTTCAACGTGGCTTTTAAAGTCTTTAAGTTACCATACAGTACATACGGAAAACACTAAGAATATTCAGCGGCTGGGGCAGCATCTGTGGAGAAAGAAGCACAAGTCGGAGACGCCGCGTTAGAGCTTTAAATTACCACGTCGTTTGAAGAGATGTTTCGCCAAAATAAAATGACAAGAGTTTCAAATGCTGTAATTGGATGGCTCTCGCTGCTAACGCTAATAAAACAGCGCTCTTCGTGGCGAAAATTTCCTTTGCAACACCAATTACTGTCAGTTGTTAGTTCAAGGAAATCCCAGTGGCTGTAATGTCATCAACTACTCTCAGCCCCAAAGTATAGGAACTATTCTTTGATAGAAAACCCAGAGGCAAGGTACAAATTCCTTTTAGTGAATGTTTGAAACATTTTGTAGACTGACTTAGAAGATGGCACAGAATGAAAGAAAAAGTAAAAATAAGATGTTTAAAATATGTTGTACCAACCTTATAGTCTGATTTACCTACTGCCCGTTATGCCGCTGAACACTTGGGGCAGGAATAAGGTTTTCCATCTGTCTGTCCTTGGCCACTCAGATGTAGAAGGATTCTTCATTACTGTTCCCATAATAATTTTGTTTTACCAGACAGGGCGTTTAGCCCTGAACTGACCCCCCGAACCTGGAGGACTAGGTTGCCTTTTAGTAGACAGATTACAGATTGTTACAAGAAGCATAAGGTTGTTATAGCGGATGATTTTAATTTACCACATATTGAATGGGACTCCCATACTGTAAAAGGACTAGATAGAATAGAGTTTGTGAAATGCGTTCAGGAAAGTTCCTTAATCGGTACGTAGAAGTCCCGACGAGAGAGTGTGCGATACTTGATCTGCTTCTAGGGAATGAGACAGGGCAGGTGACAGAAGTTTCTGTAGGGGAACACTACGTATCTAGTGATCACAATGCCATTAGTTCAAAGTAAATATGCAAAAAGATAGGTCTGGTCCGCGGGCCGAGATTCTAAACTGGAGAAAAGCCAATCGTATCAGAAATGATCTGGCAAGTGTCCATTGGGATACAACCGTATCTATCTGTGACTCCACTTTCACCGAATGATAGACCTGTGTTCTCAGATCCTTTTGTTCTACCACATTCCTCAATGTCCTACCGTGCACTGTGGAAGGGAACCCTGGTTTTCAAGAGATATTGCGGCACTTATTTAAATAAACAAGGAGTGCATAGGCAGAAAAGAAAAATGAGGTGCTTATGAAGTATAAGAAATGCAAGAGAACACTTAAGAAAGAAATCAGGAGGGCTAAAAGAAGGCATGAGGTTACCCTAGAAGACAAGTTTGAAGGAGAATTCAAAGTGATTCTACTGATGCTGTATATTAAGAGCAAAAGGATTGTAACGGTCAAAATTGGTCCTCAGGAACATCAAAATGGTAATCCATGTATGGAGCCAAAAGAGATCTTAACTAAGTATGTTGCATTTGTATTTACTTAGGAGACAGACACAGAGTCTATTGCAGTGAAGCAAAGTGGTATCAAATTCACGGACCCTATACCAATTACAGAGGAGGAGGTGTTTGCCATCCCGAGGCAAATCAGGGTGGATAAATCCCCAGGGCCTGACAAGGAGATCCCTCTGACCCTACAGGAGGCAAGTGCAGGAATATTTAAATCACCCTTTGCAACAGGAGATGTACCAGAGGATTAGCGGATAGCCAATGTTGTTTCGCTGTTTAGGAAAGGTTCCAAACATAAACCAGGAAATTATAGGCTGGTTAGTCTGACATCAGTAGTGGGAAAGTTATTGGAAGGTATTCTAAGGTATAGGATATGCATATATTTGAATAGACCCTGGACTGATTAAAGATAGTCAGCATGGCTGTGTGCATTGTAGGTCCTGTCTAACCAATCTTATAGAATTTTTTGAGGAAGTTACCAGGAAAGTGGATGAAGATAAGGCAGTGGATATTGTCTACATAGACTTTAGCAAGGCATTTGACTAAGTCCCGCATGGGAGGTTGGTCAGGAAGGTTCAGATGCTCGGCATTCAAGATGAGGTAGTCAATTGGATTAGACATTGGCTTTGTAGGAGAAGCCAGAGAGTGGTAGCAGATTGTTGCCTCTCTGCCGGGAGGTGTGTGCTGCTGGGATCAGTGGTGGGTCTGTTGTTGTTTATCATCTATATCAATGATCTGGATCAGCAAATTTGTGGATGACACCAAGATTGGGGGTGCAGTGGACAATGAGGAAAGCTATCATGGCTTGCAGAGGGATCTGGATTACCTGGAAAAATGGGCTAAAAAATGGTAGATGGAATTTAACGCAGACAAGTGTAAGGTGTTGTACGAAGTGTACTTTGGTAGGACCAACCATGATGGGTCTTACACAGTGAACGGTAGGGCACTGAGGAATGTGGTAGAACAAAGGGATCTGGGAACACAGGTCCATCACTCGGTGAAAGTGGAGTCACAGATAGATAGATACGGTTGTAAAGAAAGCTTTTGGCACATTGGCCTTCATAAATCAAATTATTGAGTACAGAAGATGAGAATTATGTTGACTTTGTACAAGGAGTTGGTGAGGCCTAATTTGTAGTATTGTGTGCAGTTTTGGTCACCTACCTACAGGAAAAATGTAAATATGATTGAAGGTGTACAGAGAAAATTTACAAGGATGTTGCCAGGTCTGGAGGACCTGAGTTATAAGGAAAGATTGAATAAGTTAGGACTTTATTCCTTAGAATGTAGAAGATTGAGAGGAGATTCCATAGAGGTATACAAAATTATGACGGTTATATATAGGGTAAATGCAAGCAGCCTTTTTCCACTGACGTTGGGTGGGACTACAACCAGAGGTCATGGGTAAGGATGAAATGTGAAAAGTTTAAGGGGAACATGAGGGGAAACTTCTTCACTCAGAGGGTCATGAGAGTGTGGAACAAGTTACCAGCACAAGTGGTGAATGCGAGCTTGATTTCAATGTTTAAGCAAAGTTTGGATAGGTACATGGATGGTAGGGGTATAGAAGGCTATGGTCCTGGCACAGGTCAATGGGAGTAGGTTGTTTAAATGGTTTCAGCATGGACTATATTGCCCAAAGGGCCTGTTTCTGTGCTGTACTTTTTATGACTCTATGACCAGTGGACCACTCATAGTCTGGCCTCTACTTTTTGACCTGTTTGGCATGCGTGACCCTACTAAAAGCAAAAGCCCTGACTCCAACCAACATAGCTCTCTGGGTCACTGAGGCACACAAGCCTCCAAACCACGTCAAGACGAATCCAAAATCAAAACAATTGTCGCTAGCCTGTGACTGCCACATGGTTGTTATAATTGCATGACATACCCTCAGCTCCAATGAAATGATTGCTCCAAAGAGGCGAATCCTACATTCCAGCTTCTGAATTATTATACTGTAATAATTACAACTACATGCTCCTAAGAGACAGGAGACATGAAATCTCAACATTTATACAAATGTCCACCTGTGGTAAGCAGTCTACCCTGAATTGTGATCTTCTCCTGCCAAACCAAATTGTCCCTCTTGGCTGCATTCAGGAAAAATCTGTCTTGAATTGCTGCTGCCAAAACTCATTCAAGTGCAAAACAGGAATCCTGTTAGCTGTCAGCTCTGGCTGAGTGTAGTCTCTTCCACCACCATGGTCTCCTTTCATTCGTCCATTAACAGTCCAACCTAGCATTGTTCTGATTGCATAGGGTCCATCATTAACACTGTCAGTCACTTACAATAGCTCCAATGCCTTAGGTACATTCACCCCTATCAGCATTACAATCCCTGAAGGAAATAAACATGTTTCAGGTGAGACCATGAGATCATTCCTGAAGATCTTTCTGGTAAGGAGTGTTCCCTTTGTGGACAGGCATATGTTCCTGTGTATAAACGTAGAGCAGTTTACAACGGTTTTCTCTATCTAAGCCAGGGTTTCTCAATGGGCATTCCATGAGAGATTATGATTTAAAAACAATAAACATTGTTTTTTGAACGATGCGCAATACTAGCACTAGCAATGGTGGACAGCGAACGAGCAGCCCCGTTAGCAATCTCATTAGAGGACTCTCAGCCCAGTATGGTAGCGCGTTTACAGGTAGTTCGTTGAGTCCATTCCCAGCTTTTGGGGAAGCCGTTGATAATTGGTGAGTGCTGTATTGCATGGAGGGGAGGACGGCAGATTGATGAGGAGTGTGAAGTGCATTTTCCGAGCATTGAATGGACTCACCCAACTTGGGCTGTAACATCAGCCCCTCTCTCCTGAATTACCTCCCCAAATTTCCCCTTATGCACTGCTGACAGACTTATGGAAGCGAACAAACTCTACTGGTGTAGTAGAAAATTGGAGCATCCAAAATTATAATGGGTAAAATGCTAGAACAAGGTGCAGTATGGGAAATTGAAAAGGTTTCACTCTCAAACAGTACAAGTTGACCTATTGATTAGATGTCACAAGATACTGAAGAGGATTTATGTGATAAACTGAAAAATGTTAGCTTCTCGAACCAGGTTGATGAGTCAACAGATTTCACCAATAAATATCATGTTGTAGCTAAGATTTGTAAATGATGGCAAAATTCAAGAAAACATTTTCGTTGCAAAGAGCTGCCAGAAATAAGCAAAGCCAAAAATATATTTAATGTCGCAAACAACAGGAATTCTGCAGATGCTGGAAACAAAAGCAACACACATCAAAGTTGCTGGTGAACGCAGCAGGCCAGGCAGCGTCTCTAGGAAGAGGTAGAGTCGACGTTTCAGGCCGAGACCCTTCGTCAGGACTAACTGAAGGAAGAGTTAGTAAGAGATTTGAAAGTAGGAGGGGGAGGAGGAGATCCAAAATGATAGGAGAAGACAGGAGGGGGAGGGATGGAGCCAAGAGCTGGACAGGTGATTGGCAAAGGGGATATGAGAGGATCATGGGACAGGAGGCCCAGGGAGAAAGATGGGGTGGAGGAACCCAGAGGATGGGCAAGGGGTATAGTCAGAGGGACAGAGGGAGAAAAAGGAGAGTGAGAGAAAGAATGTGTGTGTAAAAATAAATAATGGATGGGGTACGAGGGGGAGGTGGGGCGTTAGCGGAAGTTAGAGAAGTCAATGTTCATGCCATCAAGTTGGAGGCTACCCAGACGGAATATAAGGTGTTGTTCCTCCAACCTGAGTGTGGCTTCATCTTTACAGTAGAGGAGGGCATGGATAGACATGTCAGAATGCAAATGGGATGTGGAATTAAAATGTGTGGCCACTGGGAGATCCTGCTTTCTCTGGCGGACAGAGTGTAGGTGTTCAGCAAAGCGGTCTCCAAGTCTGCGTCGGGTCTTGCCAATATATAGAAGGCCATATCGGGAGCACCGGACGCAGTATATCACCCCAGCCGACTCACAGGTGAAGTGTCGACTCACCTGGAAGGACTGTCTGGGGCCCTGAATGGTGGTAAGGGAGGAAGTGTAAGGGCATGTGTAGCACTTGTTCCGCTTACAAGGATAAGTGCCAGGAGGGAGATCAGTGGGGAGGGATGGGGGGGACGAACGGACAAGGGAGTCACGTAAGGAGCAATCCCTGCGGAAAGCGGGGGGGGGAGAGGGAAAGATGTGTTTAGTGGTGGGATCCCGTTGGAGGTGGCGGAAGTTACAGAGAATAATATGTTGGACCCGGAGGCTGGTGGGGTGGTAGGTGAGGACCAGGGGAACCCTATTCCTAGTGAGGTGGCGGGAGGATGGAGTGAGAGCAGGTGTACTTGAAATGGGGGAGATGCGTTTGAGAGCAGAGTTGATGGTGGAGGAAGGGAAGCCCCTTTCTTTAAAAAAGGAGGACATCTCCTTCGTCCTGGAATGAAAAGCCTCATCCTGAGAGCAGATGCGGCGGAGACGGAGGAATTGCGAGAAGGGGATGGCATTTTTGCAAGAGACAGGGTGAGAAGAGGAATAGTCCAGATAGCTGTGAGAGTCAGTAGGCTTATAGTAGACATCAGTAGATAAGCTGTCTCCAGAGACAGAGACAGAAAGATCTAGAAAGGGGAGGGAGGTGTCGGAAATGGACCAGGCAAACTTGAGGGCAGGGTGAAAGTTGGAGGCAAAGTTAATAAAGTCAATGAGCTCAGCATTTATATATTTAATGCTCAACATCATATATTTAATGTTTTGTCTTCCTATCTGGTAACAAAAGGCAAACACGAGGAAATCTGCAGATGCTGGAATTTCAAGCATCACACATAAAAGATGTTGGTGAACGCAGCAGGCAGCATCTCTAGGAAGAGGTACAGTCGACGTTTCGGGCCAAGACCCTTCGTCAAGACTAACTGAAAGAAGAGAAAGTAAGAGATTTGAAAGTGGGAGGGGGAGGGGGAAATCCGAAATGATAGGAGAAGACAGGAGGGGGAGGGATGGAGCCAAGAGCTGGACAGTTGATTGATCTGTCTTGGAGGAAAGGTCTTGTTGAAAGATCTGTCTTGGAGGAACTGTGCTGGCATCTGAACTGATGGTACGTCATCAATCTTCTGCTCCATGAAAGGATTTGTTTCTCTTGTAAAAAAAAATCCTGACATTGTCACAACACACTGCTTTCTTCACAGAGAGGTGCTGATGCCAAAAACTCTTGGAGATGAAAGAAGTTCTGGCTGATACTACAAAAATGGTTAACTTCATTAAACAAAACCAGTTCACTTGAGAATGTTTAAAAACCTGTGTGAAAACTGGGGTAAAGAGCGCAGTAATCTCCTGCTCCATACAGAAATCCAGTGGTTTAGCAGTTGAAGAGTTCTCAACAGGGTGTTTGAGCTGAAAAGTGAATTGCAGGAGTACTTTCAAGAAAATAGTTGACCAGATTTTGCTGAGTCCTTTGAAGATGAAAAATTGCTGCAGAAACTAGCCTACTGAGCAGACATTTTTCATCATATGAATCAGTTGAACAAGTCTCTGCAAGGCCCTGGAGAAAATGTTTTGATTTCAAGTGACAAGATTCTTGGATTTAAAAGGAAACTGAATCTTTGGAAAAGTTATGTTGCAAAAGGAAATCTTGAAATGTTTCCACTGCTACTTAGGCTTGAGAGTGAGGAAGGATATCAGAAAGTCTCAGTCTTATTGAAAGCCACCTAGAAGAACTGCAGTACAAATTGAACAGTATTTTTCCTCCCTTTCAACACATGTATGACTGGGTGAGGGACCCTTTCTCTTAATCTTCTGCTGAGCCTGAGAACTTGACTTTGAGAGAAGAGGAAAAACATTGTGAGCTGCAGTCTGATCAGGCACTCAAGATCAGATTTACTGACCTGCCCCTGAACGAGTTCTGGATTTCAACTTCTTACATGTGTAAGGAAGCTTTTTCTTGCTTAACAAGCATTAAGAGCAAGGATAGAAATCATCTCATTTCAGTTGAAAGTGAAATCCATTTGTGCTTATCTCAAGTTCGACCCAGAATTGAGTATTTGTGCAGCAAAATGCAAACACAGTGTTCACATACTAGGCCTATATTTGAGTCTGATCATATCACTTAGTAAGAAAATATTTTTTCAATATCTTGTATAAAATTGCATCTTAGGCTACATTTTTATTCATATTGCTTTGGCTTAAGGTTTTTAGTAGCCTTACTGTTTAACGTTGTCTATGAATTTTTGTGTTGTAAATAGCATTACAACATGAAATAGAGAAAGAAGAGATTAATTTCAAGAAAGCTAAACTAAGCTTACCTATCTGCTTTTCAAGAAAAGTTGGCTAAAAATTCATTCTCTAGTCAAAAGAGCATTGACAATTATTTTTGGATTATTATATCAACAACTTACTGATCACACTAATGTACCATGAGCTGGGGTTCCCTGAGACCTGAAAATTATTTCAAGGGCTCCTCCAGGGCAAAAAGATTGAGAAAGACTGATCTAAGCTAACCACTTTCAATCTGAAACAAAGTACGAGAGGTGATTGATAAGTTCGTGGCCTAAGGTAGAAGGAGTCAATTTTAGAGAACCTAGCACATTTATTTTTCCTACATTTACACACTTAGTCCAGCGGTCGTGGAGCATACGGATCCCTTCTTTGTAGAAGTTGGCGTCTTGGGCCTCCAAAAGTGGTCTACAGCAGGGCTGATTGATAAGTTTGTGGCCTAAGGTAGAAGGAGATGAGTTATTAACTTGAAACTTCCTGCATTTTCACTCAAAGATTTGAACTGCACTTGCATGTAACGAGAGCTGTATAACTCATCTTTTTCTACCTTAGGCCATGAAATTATCAATCCACCCTGCTGTGGACCACCTGGAGGTCCAAGATGCTTTCGTTACATGCACATGCAGTTCAACTCTTTGAGTGATAATGCAGAACGTTTGAAGTTAATAACTCATCTCCTTCTACCTTAGGGCACAAACTTAGCAATCACCCCTGCTGAATCCGTATGCTTCATGACCGCTGGACTAAGTGTGTACATGTAGGAGGGGACTACGAGGGGTGATTGATAAGTTTGTGGCCTAAGGTAGAAGGAGCCAATTTTAGAAAACCTAGCACATTTATTTTTCAACATAGTCCCCTCCTACATTTACACACTTAGTCCAGCGGTCGTGGAGCATACGGAGCTTGGACCTCCAGATAGTGTCCACAGCAGGGGTGATTGATAAGTTCGTGGCCTAAGGTAGAAGGAGATGAGTTATTAACTTCAAACTTTCTGCATTATCACTCGAAGTGTTGAACTGCATGTATATGCAGTTCTGAACATTAGTCACACCATGCTCAACCTTTTGATTCCTGACTTTGACTGAGGTCTTAACAAGATCTCTCTCCGCAACCTCTCCACTATCTGTTCTGGCACTCTAGTTCCCATCCCCCTGTTACTCTAATTTAACCGCCACTCCCCCAACCCCGTGCAGCACTATCAAACCTTGCCATTAGGATATTAGACCCCTCCAGTTCGGGTGCAAGCTGCCACTTCTACATAGGTCCCATCTTCCCTGGAAGAGAGCCCAGTGATCCAAATATTTTATGCCCTCCCTCCTACACCAACTTCTTAGCGACGTGGTAAACTGTATGATCTTAAACACAAAATAATCTGCAGATGCTGGGGTCAAAGCAACACTCACAACAAGCTGAAGGAACTCAGCAGGTCGGGCAGCATCCGTGAAAAAGATCGGTCGACGTTTCGGGCCGGAACCCTTCGTCAGGACTGTAGGGGGAAGCTGCAGAGGCCCTATAAAGAAGGTGGGAGGAGGGTGGGAAGGAGAAGGCTGGTAGGTTCCAGGTGAAAAACCAGTAAGGGCAAAGATAAAGGGGTGGGGGAAGGGAGGCAGGGAGGTGATAGGGAGGAAAGATGAAGAAGGAATAGGGGAAAACACAATGGGTAGTAGAAGGAGGTGGAACCAAGAGGGAGGTGGTAGGCAGCTGGGGGAGGGGGCAGAGTGACATAGGGATAGGGGAAGGGAGGGGGAGGGAATTTCCGGAAGTTGGAGAATTTTATGTTCATACCAAGGGGCTGGAGACTACCTAGATGGTATATGAGGTGTTGCTCCTCCAAACTGAGTTTAGCCTCATCATGGCAGTAGAGGAGGCCATGTATGGACATATCTGAATGGGAGTGGGAAGCAGAGTTGAAGTGGTTGGCTACTGGGAGATCCTGTCTGTTTTGGCGGACGGAGCGGAGGTGCTCGATGAAGCGGTCCCCCAATCTGCGTCGGGTTTCACCGATGTAGAGGAGGCCGCACCGGGAGCATCGGATGCAATAGGTGACCCCAACAGACTCACAAGTGAAGTGTTGCCTCACTTGGAAGTACTATTTGGGGCCCTGAATGGTGGCAAGAGAGGAGGTGTAGGGACAGGTATGATCTTTCTTTTTCTGGGCTCACCAGCATGTGGCACGGGTAGCAATCCTGAGATCACAACTTAGCACCTAACTCCCAGAACTCACTTTGCAGAACCTTATCACTCTTCCTACCTATGAAATTAGCACTTACATGGACCATGACCTCTGGCTGCTCAACCTCCCACTTAAGAATACTAAGGACTCAGTCCAAGATAGCATGGACCCTGGCAACATACCATCCGGGAAGCTCATTCTTGTTCACAGAACCTCCTTAATGTTCCCCTAACTAATGAATACCCTATCACCACAGCTCGCCTCTTCACCCCACCTTCCCTTCAGAGTCACAGATCCAGACTCAGTGCCAGAGACCCTGTGACTTCCCTCTGTTAGGTCATCCCCCCACCAACAGTATCCAAAATGGTTTACCTGTTGCTGAGGGGGATCGCCATGGGATACTCTGCACTGGCCGCTTAACCCCTTTCCTCCTCCTGACTGTTACGCAGTCTCCTGCGTCTTGAACCTTGGGTGCAATTACCTCTCTATATGTTCTATCACCCCCTGAGCCTTCCAACTGATCCAGTGTTCATCCTGTGCTATCTCTCTTGTTCCTCTTCTTAGACTTCACCTGAACTAGAACTATGGGAAGTTTACAATCATGATCACCAGCCCCCATAAGACCATTACTTTCACTGCAATCTGCAGTATTTAAATTTCCTCTCAACAACAGACTATGAAGTTACATCAATGATCTTCAGATCTCATGATCAATCACTGAGTGCAGAGCATTGTGGAGCCGTTAAGCGCGGCACCTTTAAAGGTCAATGCCATGGCCAGAAACGTGGCAGGAGAGGCAGAAATCAAACCAGGCTGAAACACCGAGTAATGAGGCCTCTTCTACCCAGCGTTATGTTGGCGAATATGCAGTTACTGGAAAAAAAAGATTGACAATCCCAGGACAAAGCTGCTGTATCAGAGGCAGATCTCAATTGTTTGTTGCATTGAGACTTGGTTAATAATGCACATGCCGGATGCTGCTATCTGACCGGAAGGTTTTACGATTTTCAGAATGGATTGAACCATGAACTCTGGTAAGGAAAAAGGTGGTAGTGTGTGCTTTTTAGTCAATTCTCTTTGGTGTTTGGACATGGGGGTTATGTTGACCTCTTGTTCCCCTGACTTAGATCACCTAACGATCAAATGTAGACCATTTTATTTGCCTCGGGAGTTCTCATCCATGATCCTGACCGCGGTTTATATACCACCAGCGGCTGATTATAAGCAAGCACTTGTGGAACTGCACGACGCCATCTACAGGCAAGAAACAGCCCATTCCGACACATTTCAAATTATAGTCAGTGGCTTTAACCAGGCCTGTTTGAAGAAAACCCTGCCTGATTATCACCAGAATCTAAACTGTTGCACCAGAGGACCCAACACACTAGACCACTGGTACAATACGATAAGGAACGCCTATTCTTCCTTTCCAAGACTGTAGTTTGGCAAGTCAGCTCATTTGCCTGTAGCCCTACGACCTGCATACACAGAGCCTAGAGCAAAGCTACAGAGGTCAAGTCGGCCAAGAGCTGATTGCGGGAGGCAGAGGAACGGTTGCGGGATTTCCTTGAGTCAATGGCCTGGGTGGCGTTCAAGCACTCCTCTGAGGATCTGAATGACTACACCAGGGTCGTAACAGACTTTATTAAAACAGCTGTAGATGAGAGTGTCCCCATGAAATTGTTCAGGGTTTTCCCCAGTTAGAAGCCCTGGATGCACCATTCTGGAGACCAAGAATGCTGCAAGAGGTGCAAGTATGATCTTTGGAAACCGATCTCAAAGACAAAGTGGAGTTTCTGGACTAGACTAGAATCAACAAGGGATGCTCAACAGCTGTGGCAGGGTCTGAATACCATAACTTCTTATAAAGTTAAATGTAGCAATGTAGGGAACAGCAGAACTTTGCTTCCAGGGGAGCTCAATGCCTCCAATGCTCGCTTTAATCACCAGAACAGGGAGGAACCATCGTGCACCCCTATGTCTTCAGATGATCCTTTGGTCTCAGTATCTGAAGAAGACACAGGGGCTGCCTTCAAGAGAGTGAATGCAAGGAAAGCATCCAGTCCCGATGGAGTACCTGGCCAAGTACTGAAGACCTGTGCTGACCAACTGGCTGGTGTTTTCACAAATATATTCAGTCTCTTCGCTATGGCAGTGTGTGGTATCCACTTGCTTAAAGCAGGTTTCAACCATACCGGTGCCCAAGAAGAACACGGTGACCTGCCTCAATGACTATCATCCAGTGGCACTTACATCCACAGTGAGGAAGTGTTTTTCAGCTCCTGTATGTGTGGCGACTTGGATTCGCTCCAATTTGCCTACTGAAGCAACAGGTCCATGGCAGATGCCACCTCATTGGCTCTTATACACAACCCTGGAACATCTGGACAGCAAAGGTGCATACATCAGGATCTTCTTCATCAAATACAGCTCAGCATTTAATACCATCATCCCCTCAAAACTAATCAATAAACGCAAAGTGCTGGGCCTCAATACACCCTTGTACAATTGGATCCTTGATTTCCTCACTTGCAGACTCCAGTCAGTTCGGATTGGCAAAAACATCTCTACAATCTCCATCAGCACAGGAGCACCACAGGTACATGTGATTAGCATCCCGGTCTATTCACTTTACACCAATGGCTGTGTGGCTAAGTACAGCGCCAACACCATATACAAGTTTACTGATGACACCACTACTACTGCAAAATAGCACAGGTTTAGAAACATAGAAAACCTACAGCACAATACAGGCCCTTTGGCCCACAAAGCTGTGCTGAACATGTCCTTACCTTAGAAATTACCTGGGGTTACCCATAGCCCTCTATTTTTCTATGCTCCATGTAGCCATCCAGGATTCTCTTAAAAGACCCATCGTTTCCACCTCCACCGCCACTGGCGGCAGCCCATTCCACACACTCACCACTCTCTGCGTAAAAAACTTACTCGACATCTCCTCTGTACCTACTTCCAAGCACCTTAAAACTATGCCCTCTCATGTGAAAAACCACCAAACTGTGACAGGACCAAGTTGTGCAATCAGAATACTGATTTTAATGGAATATTCTTTGCTACAAATATTGTACCACAGTAAATTTTTAATACCACAGATAGTCAAATAATGTTGCATTTTCCAATCAGTAATTCAACTTTAAAAATTGCACACAGCTTACAATAAAATAAATTATGGTTATAATAGGCATCATCAAGTTACCTATTTTGTATGATTTGAAGAGACACAGACATTTAGCTACATTGTGAAAAGTTATTAAAAGAAGAATCACTCTACTGGAAAGATCTCATAAACGAACTGAAAAGTTCCTCATTCAAGGCAGCCAATATTAACTAAAACAATTTAAACTTTTTAAAATGCTCACTATTGCCCAATGTGATATTAATAACGTATGCGAACCCAGCCAAAAGTAAGACAATATCAGTTTGCAAACATCATTCAGTGGTACATAAACAAAGCTTTTCCAAAATGACAATTAGGTTGACTGGCAAAAATGGTAAAATACATTAAATATAAAATATTTTAAATACATAAAATATATTCAATGCCAAGAAACAGTCAATGTAAAATGAGAAGTCTTCAGCCACTTTATGTTCCAATAACTAAAGTCTTGAGATATTCCATTCCTTATGAAAACATAATTATGGCAAATATTTAAGCATACTTAGAGGATACTCAATAGGCAATTCTGAAATATATAAATTTTACAGAGTTCTTGAAATTGTATTTCTTCACAAGCAACATAGGTGGACACATGAATTTGTAAATTTTGACATTTTCAAGCAACTGGTTTAAAATCTAGAAATGTTTGAAAGTCTGGTATTTTCTCAATAGTTACACACTCAGTGGCCACTGCATTAGTTATAATTGCTCGTTAATTCAAGTATCTAATCAGTCAATCATGGGGCAGCAATTCAATGCATAAAACCATGCAGATACGATTAAGAAAATCAGTTGTCCTTCAGTCCAAACATCAGAATGGGGAAGAAATTAAGGAAGCTAGGGCTTTACTCTCTGGAGAGGAGGAGGATGAGAGGAGACATGATAGAGGTATACAAGATATTAAGAGGAATAGAAAGGCTGGACAGCCACTGCCTCTTCCTCGGGGCACCACTGCTCAATATAAGAGGACATGGCTTTAAGGTAAGGGGTGGGAAGTTCAAGGGGGATATTAGAGGAAGGTTTTTTACTCAAAGAGTAGTTGGTGCGTGGAATGCACTGCCTGAGTCAGTGGTGGAGGCAGATACACTAGTGAAGTTTAAGAACTCAGCAGGTCGGGCAGCATCCGTGGAAAAGATCAGTCGACGTTTCAGGCTGGAACGTCGACTGATCTTTTCCACGGATGCTGCCCGACCTGCTGAGTTCCTCCAGCTTGTTGCGAGTGTTGCTTTGACCCCAGCATCTGCAGATTATTTTGTGTTAGTGAAATTTAAGAGACCACTAGACAGGTATATGGAGGAAATTAAGGTGGGGGGGTCATATGGGAGGCAGGGTTTAAGGGTTGGCACAACATTGTGGGCCGAAAGGCCTGTACTGTTCTATGTTAAATGTGATCCAAATGCCTTGGACCATGAAATGATTGTTGCTGCTGGATGGAGTGGTTTGAGTATCTCATAGGATGCTGACCTCTTTGGATTTCATGCACAACCGTATCTCGCAGGGGTTCCTACACTGGGGTCCACAGACTCATCAGTGGGTGCCCATAGCATAAAAAAGGTCGGGAACCCCAGGGTTTAGAGTTTACAAAGAATAGCGTGAAAAACAAAAAAAAATCCAGCAAGTGGCAGTTCTGCGGGTGAAAATACCTTGTTAATGGCTGTTATCACCCCATTATTACCCCAACTCTGCCCACCAAAGGTTCGTCATTGCAATTTTTCCTTGTAGAACTTTTATTTCTAGCAGGGAGTAGTCAGAATTTGGAGGATTACTATGCCTAAGTATATTATTTTGAATTTAGGATATTAACCAGTATAGTTTACCCATTTGCTGAATTAACCTGATGAGGCAATTAATTTACATGGCATCTGTTAGCTTGGCAGCAGCTGACAAATTATCGTAATGATGATACTGTTATAATACAAGTAATATTTTAATTCTGAAGCTCTTGAAGGTGTAAAAGTGATATGTTGTTTGTCACTTCAAATTTCAAAATGGAGCAAAATTTTAACAGATATCTTACAGTAACGATAAACAACTGTTTCATGTATAAACAAACTCCTGGGCTGTGAGTGGCACTGTAAATCAAGATAGTTTTCTGAGAGCCAGCGTGTCCTTGGTTTACTGCTTGTGTGTTGCACATTTAAACGATCTATTGTTCATCGAGTAGTTCCCCAAATCCACAGCCATTCTGGTATGTACTGGGCAAATAAAAACTGCAAAGAAGAAAAAAAGAATCATAAAAATAATTTTGTACAAGTTATAAATGTTTTGTTTCACAGAATGGATTCCTTGCAATTAATGATACTCTGTACCCCCTAAAGCAAAATACCAACAGCTGAATAAATTTAGGGCATTTCTTTTATTCTTTCACATGATGTGAATGGCTTTGACAATTCACCCAGTTATTATCAATTCCTCACTGCCCCAGAACTGGGAGAACAGTTAAGAGGTAAGCATGCTGGAAGTCTAGAATCACTTTGGGGAAGACCAGTGAATCACAAAGATAATACGTACCATCAGATTCAAGGATAACTTCTATACTGCGGTTATCAGACTTTTGAATAGACCTTTCATATGCAAAAGATTCAGCAATCTGACAACTTTTCCCATTGACTTCTTCACAGCCCTTGCACTTTGTTTACCTGCATTGCACTTAAGTGGCTAAACTATATTTTGTATTTTGCATTCTGTTTTCTTTTTATTACCCTGTACTTATGCATGGCAAGATCTGCCTGGATAGGATGCAAACACAAGTTTTTTTAAGTGCATCTCAGTACACACGTCAATAGTAAATCAATGTTCTATTTTGGTCATCAAGGGTGTACGCTTAGAACTTGCCATCCAAGTAGCCAAGCTGAGTACATGGCTACTACATTTCTACTACAGTGCTTTGATAGAGAGTGTTAAAGGCAGTGGATGAACTGCCAATCAAACAAACTCTTCACTTGCATGGATCACCTGTGCTCATCTAGAGAAGCAGAATGTATGCCATCAGACTTCATTGTTGATGAAATAAATGCTTTAAAGCGGTCACAAAGTGCACCGAGCTTCTGATCTGCTGTTGCAGTATTAATATCTTTGAAAATAGAATTGAATAGTGTATTCATCAGAAAATTTTTCATTTCTGACCTTGTGTTACAGCAGCTTTAAGAATATTGAATGCCCAAAGGAACTCCTGCAGTGATAAACTGGGGTGAGATGACTGATCTCCAACAACTAAAGCAATCTTCCTTTTTGTAAAGTATGACCTCTAATAGTACAGCATTTTCACCTTCATGTGCATTAACTTATTTTATCATGGCGCTTTGACGTTACCTTTGATTAGGTGTTCTCTTGGGGCTTTAGTCTATCATTGCTTCCCAAATCTCCCTGCTCGCCCAACGTTTTCTCCTTTAGCAACTCACGTTAAACCAGTCACTCATTAACAATTCTCTATTCAGTTGTTCCCTCCAAGAGGACCACAACCTTGTCATAGGGTTTGGAGGTTTGCGTGCTTCAATGACCCGAACACCTATGTTAGCTGGAGTCAGGGCTTTATGCTATGGCTGTTGGTGGGATCACCCATGCCAAACAGATCAAAGGCCAGACGAAGAGTGGTCCACCAGTCCTCCAGGTTTGGGGCTTCAGCTCAGGGCTAACAAACCTGACTAGTAAAACAAAATTGTTACAGAAACAGCAATGAAGAGTCCTTCTACATCTGAGTGCGATGGTATTCCTGAGTCTCCACCCAGGACTTGCATGACTGACAGTAGAGAAAACCAAGATGAAGTGACTGATATGATGAAGGAAGCCCTGAACACTGCCAGAGATAGAGGAAATTCATTGCTGCCCTAAATGCCAGTGGTGTGTTGGGCAGTAAGTATTCAGTTGTTCAATAATTATCTTTTTTTCTGTATTGCAATCTTAGTTCATTACCCACCTTATATCATTAAGCCTATCAGATATTTTAAAATCTTCTAACCCTATCCCCTGTTCTCTTATTACATTGCTGAGACTTATATCTATTTTGATAGTATCATTCATTTGTTTTATTCGTTCATTTAGAGATACAGCATGGTATCTTGTTCAGTGAGCCCACGCTGCCCAATTATACCCATGTGACCAATTAACCTACTAACCATATGTTTTTTGGAATGTGGGAGGAAACCAGAGCACCAGGAGAAAACCCACACCATCACAGGGAGAACACACAAACTCCTCACAGTCAGTGCGAAGAATTGAACTCAGGTTGCTAAAGTTGTAATAGCATTACACTAACTGCTGCGCCACTGTGCCACAACAAAATTTGTTTTATTTATTCTGATCTTTAGTCATAATCCATGCTTGAAACAACCAACTTTCAACAATTATATTACTTATTAGCAAAGCTTTCACATCTAATAAGCTGTACCTGCTCAGCTTGCACATTCCTTTTGATTACTTCAATTACTAATTTAAGGTTCAATAATTGAGGAAAGAATGTGGGGTCAGGCATTCTGAGAGTAGCCTTCTCTTCAATACCTATCTAAAGTTCTTATATAGAGCTTGATTTAACATTTCAGCAAGAGACAATGCCATTGTCAATGCAACATTTCCCTAGTAATATCAAGGTAGGCTATATTCAATTGTTTTGCTGTCAGCCTGAGCCATGTCTTTCTAAATAGAGATGAAAGCGCTGCTAATTTAAAAGCAATGGTTCTTTGGCAGGCTGTTTAGTTCCAGGGAACATCCGCCTAAATGGATCATTTCTTTTAGAAATGCAGGCAATGGCTATTGTCATTCTAGCTATTAATAGTTCTGTGAAATTAAGAAAGAGACACTGCTATAACTGAGCCAAAGTAGCACATTCATTCCAGAAGCTTGAGAAAATAATGTTGGACAAAGTTCCAGTTCAGAAAAAGTTAGTACTGCATTTAATAGGTTCTCAATACTGGCAAAAACATTAAGCCCCTCACTGGCTTTTGAAATAAGTAAAGTGTCTACTGTGTATTTGAAGAAAGCATTGTGGTGCTTTCCAGCATCCTAGTCAAGATATGCACATCAATAAACCTTCATTAATATGCATTTTAATGAGTCTTTGGTTTCTTTATTTTGTAGCTGCCTGTAAGGAGACAAATCTCAAGGTTATATAATGTATAAATACTTTAAAAATAAATGTACTTTGAACTTTGAGTCACTTTCCATTTTATTTGTTTGCAAGACCTTCCTAACAAATAACTACATAATTTCCCTCTCATTGATTGGCTATTGATTGAACAGATTACATTCCAGATAAATATTTAAGATGTATTAACATTATGAAAAGTGCGAAAGAAATTCAAGAACTTGTGTATTGTAACGCCATTTTCAAATCTCAAAAATTGCAACTTTCTACATTATAATTACCTGGACTGAATGCATCCAGTAACCTGGTGTCCTGTTGGATATTCCGAGGGTCGAAACTGCATGACGTACATAAAGATTAGGTGACGGTGCTAGCCAGGAGAAGAAATGCAGACCCTCGCTGTGCCCATCTCCTTTAGTTGTTATAGAAAATGGCAATAAACTCTGAACAAAGATTCCTTTGGGTGCATATTCACGGTGCAAAGCTCTGCTAAAATAGTCCAAATACATCTGGAAGTTAAAATAGATTATTGTTAACCTTTTAATCTTCTGCTAGTTACTTCCCCTTCTCTACATTTCTTTCTCCTGTCTGCCATCATAGCTTTCAATGAAAAGTAGTTAACTCTGCACATTTCATTCAGTAATAATTTAAACGCAAACAACAGGAATTCTGCAGATGCTGGAAATTCAAGCAACATACATCAAAGTTGCTGGTGAACGCAGCAGGCCAAGCAGCATCTGTAGGAAGAGGTGCAGTCGATGTTTCAGGCCGAGACCCTTCGTCAAGACTTCGGCCTGAAACGTCGACTGCACCTCTTCCTACAGATGCTGCTTGGCCTGCTGCGTTCACCAGCAACTTTGATGTATGTTGTTCATTCAGTAATAAGTTCTTTCTCAACCCTTCTCAGCCTTAAACCAGGGCAAATTCTTTGTCATGCCATTGTATCAGGTTTCTACTGATGTTAGTAGTTCAGGGCAATCAAACAGTATTCAAAAACCAGCTCACTTTCCAATTTACTTTCACTTTCATTAAAAGAGATTCGAATGGGTGATGCTAATCCAGACATCCCACCTCTCCCTGGAACATCCGGGAGTCTCCCGCATATTAATAGTGACTCCCTGATGCCCGCAAATTATACACAATATCACGGAAATCAATTTTTTTGAGAGCAAGCGAGAGAAAAGCAAGAGAGAGCGCGTGCGCGAGACAGAAAGCAAGCGAGAGCGCGCGAGTGAGAGCGAAGGCGAGCGAAAAAGCGAGAGCGCGCGACAGCGAAAGCGAGAGAGAGGGAGAGAGCGAGCGAGAGGGAGAGAGCGAGCGAGAAAGCAAGCGAAAGAGAGGGAGAGAGCGAGCGAGAGAGAAAGCAAGCGAGAGTGCTTGAGAGCGCGACATGGCAAAGTGTTCCAAAAAAATATAAAACGTACGTCACCCTAGACTACACTAAAGTGTACCCCTGCCTAATAGGGGTCAAAATAATGACAGTGTTGCTTGCTGCTCTTTTTGCAACAGTGACTTTTCTACTGCCCATGGTGCGTTAAGACTGTTAAAGACATGTTGAGGTGAGTTTAACAGGTGTCATTCGTTCATTAGCATAGCTAACATTATTTAAACTAGCTGGCTAGCTGCTGAGGAGCTGCTCTATTGCAGACATCCCACCTCTCCTGGAAGTTCCGGGAGTCTCCTGCAAATTGATGGTGCTACCTTCCTGAAATGAGTTTTTGCAGGGTGGGATGTCTGCTAATCCTCAGAACCATCTAGATAAAGCAAAATATAAACACCTTGTGCAACATCAAAACAACTACATAATTGTAATTTTAGTCACATTATACTTATATGGGAGGAGCTAAAGATGGCACCAGCTCATCAGCGAAACAGTTAAATTCTTCCTATTCTAATGTCTCTGTTTTCCTTTCCAGGGTAGCTGGAGTCCTAACAGGATATTTGATCTACAGCAGCATTCAAAAACTTCAGTTCTGTGCAGTGGTGTGTTACCATTCCTGGAGCTCACCGATCAGCCATGTTTCGTATGTCCAGGTGTGGCCTAAAGTTAGGCGGCTTCTGAGCCTTGCGTGGCCCTGTGGATATAAATTCTCGCCAGTGTCGCGAACTGAAGCGTAGAGGGGATACACACAAAGGCAGTGATAGTGGCTGTCAGAGAGCTCCGCACTTGGGATCAATCGCTCTCTCTTTGAGATGGTGAGGGAGTCTGCTGCCGATTCTCGAGTCTGGAAACTCAAAATAAAAGGCAATGCTTCAGACCAGACTGACTATAACATCAAAGTAGCGACTGTTTGTCTCTCCTCTTGCTGTGGAAGCAGCGATATCTGTCTCTCCATTGTTAGTGAGAGAGAGCCTGTGGGATGTCGAAATTTTGGAGCGAACGGTTAGCTTTTGATATACTGTAGACCACGGTCTCGCTCTGGGGGCTTTGCTGGGAATGCTGATGCTTTATGCCAGAATAAGTGGGGGAGGGTTGATGTTTTTGCTGCAGCTCGTGCGTGGGAGTGGGGCAGGGGGCTTCGGGGTTCTTGCGTTTTTTTCTGTCATTCATTCTTTGGGGGTCTTCTTCTGTTTCAAAGGTGGCTGCAGAGAGTAAGATTTTCAGGTTGTATATATTCTCTGATATGAAATGGAACCATTGAACACAAAGCCAGAGTTCCAGAAGGGTTTTTAAACATGTGGCTTTTCACATTGCATCAGCCTGGAACTTCCAGCAAGCAGTACCTTAAGCAGTCACTCAGAATAGAGGATTATTTGCTTCTACTCCAGTTTAGTACGTTCTGATGTGACTGGTGCCAATGAGCAACCTGCCAGGCAGGAACTTTGGAAGGTGGTGCACTCCTTCACTGTACACAGGGTTTCTATGTGTTCCCGATGCAGGAATGCACAAAATCCTCAACGGGATCTTGGTTTTTACAGCAGCCTTGAAGCTTTTCCAGTGCCAACTTAGTAATGCCTTCTTATACAGAGTTGAAAAATTAATATCAATTTTGGGAGACTGACAACAGACACGTAAACAAACATGTAAGCAGAGTTGAATAAATGTAATTAGAGTCTCATTGCTGAGTGTATCGGCCTCAGAAAAGTCTCAATATTATTTCTTCAGCCTACCATGGACTTGAAAAGATATCACTGTTGGGTATTCATCTGGTCCTTTGATCTGACTGCTGCAAGCAGCCCAGCTCTCAGAAGTATACAGGTGGCCAGGGATCACTGTATTCCAGCAGATGAGGACTTTTGTCCCAGCTATGATCTTCAAACACACTTTCTCAGATGACCAAAGGCAATGCTGGTGCGCTGAAGGGAAGCTGGGTTTTAGCAATCATATCTGCTTTTCTAAGAGTTGGATCATAAGATGCGACGATTGATTCATATTTTCCATGGTCTCATTATCAGAACTGATTCCACATCCTATGGACTCACTTTCAAGGACTCCACAAACTCACGTTCTCAGTATTATTTTTTAAAGCTTTTTTTGTATTTGCACAGATGGTCTTCTTTTGTACATTGTTGTTTATTGATTCTGTTGTATTTGTTTACTCTACCTTGAATGGCCCCAGTGACATATACATACTTTAATAATATCTTATTTTGAACTTTGAAGTTAGTATTGTACAATAGCAGCAAGTTTTGTTTGTGGATGTTAAAAAGGTGGTCCATTCTCTCAACTTTCAAGGAAATATTTTGCTCAGCCTCATCACAATTCCTGACCAACTAGAAACAAGGAAAATCCAACAAATGTGGGAAGCTGCAACAATGTGTAGCAATTAGCATTACAGTTTACAGTGCCATCAATCACAACAAGGGTTCAATTCCCATGGCTCTCTGTAGGAAGTTTGCATGTCCCCCCCCACCCCCCAAAGACCATGTGGGTTTGCTTGGGTGCTCCGGTTTCCAAAGACGTACGAGTTAGGGTTAGTAAGTTGTGGGCGTGCTGTCTTGGCACAGGAAGCAAAGCAACATTTGCAGGATGGGCCCAGCACATCCTCAGACTGTCGTTGATGCAAACGACACATTTCACTGTATATTTAATAATAATAAGTACTTTATTGATCCTAAGTGGGAAATCAAAAAAATACATTTAGCAATAATAACTAGTAATATACACAATAATTAACTAATGTGCAATAGTAATGTACAAAATAATAAAACAGAGACATGTACTATGATGTTTGTTCTCGTGTCGCACAGAGATGAACTGTTCTATATGCTTATTGCATTCAGTAGGAAAGATTTTCTGTAACGATCCTTGTGACAGTGGAGCTGAATGAGCCTGTTCGAAAGGGTGGTCTGCTCCTTTATTCAGTAGGTCATGGAGAGGATGTGCCAGATTTTCCATGATGGATAACAGTTTGTTTAGTGACCTTTCCAACACTAACGCAAAAGAGTCTGGGTTGTAGTCAAAGTTGGATCCAGCCTTTCTGATGAGTTTACTTGACCTTTCTGCATCACCAACATCAATGCTACTCCCCCAATATAAAGCCACAAAGGCGCTGTACTCGCTACAACAGACTGGTAAAAGATCTCCAGCATTCTACAGCACACATTGAAGGATCTCAGCTTCCTTAGAAAATAGTGTTTGTTCATCCCCTTCTTGTGAACAGTCTCAGTGTGGTTTTCCAGTCAAGTCTGTTGTTGAGGTGAACACCCAAGAATTTGTATTCCACCACCGCAACTTCTTCTCCCAGAATATATACAGGACTCGTCACAGTCCACTTCCACTTAAAATCAATCACCATCTCCCTGGTTTTGGCCACATTCAGGAGCAGGTGATTCCTCCCACACCACTCCACAAACTTGTCCACCAGTTCTCCGTACTTTGACTCCTGACCATCTCCGATACACCCAACCACCGCAGGATCATCAGAGAACTTCTGCAAGTGACAAGACTCAGATTTGTACTGAAAGTCTGAAGTGTACAGTCTGAACTGAAACGGAGACAGGACAGTCCCTTGTGGCATTCCAGTGCCACTCACCGCCATCTCAGACAGAGAACTACCCCGCTGTACAAACTGGGGTCTATCTTTCAGGTAGTCAATAATCCAGAAGACAGTGGACTTGTCTACACCCATCAACTTCCCACTCAGAAGAAGTGGCTGGATAGTACTGAAGGCACTAGAGAAATCAAAACATGTGATTCTCACAATGATACCAGCATCATCCAGGTAGGAATGAGCTCTCTGCAACAGGTAGATGATGGCAGCATCCACTCCCACGTGAGAATGGTAGGCAAGCTGTAAGAGAGTCCAATGAAGACCTCACCTGTGGTCCAAGGCAAGTCAGGACCAGCCTGCATAGGATGCACATGTGACAAATAAAGCTAATCCTTTTTTCTCCTCTTTAAAAAAAAAGTAGCATGCATAGTGCTTTGGCTCCATCACTCAAGGAAGTATGGAGCAACCCCCTTAAATTTGGCTGCCTTTCTGCAACTTACCGCAGCGGCTTCTCCAAGGTCAACAAAAGGTGCTACTGTTGTACTTAAGCGTATGTCTAATGATTGCAAAATCCTGCTATACGTTAAGAACTCAAAGGACCACAGGTCTACACCATCGGCAACTTGCTCACTGATGGGATAATGAAGGAGGTCTGCAATGTGCCGCAACCTGAGTCGATGGAGGCTTACAGTTAAATAGTGAGTGCCCGTCATCGTTGCTTTTCTTCCAATTGCAATACCCCCTTGGACAAACAAGTTCAATTCACTGATTTACTGGATGCCAGCAGGGGCAGATGGAGAGGGCCGAGTCCTCGGCTGCGGCCCGTTTGCGGCCACCCAGATTGATGGGGTAGAGCCGTTGCGTTTCACTGGGCGTGGTGTGGCACAGTGTCCAGAACGGAATCGGAGCTGCCTTCCCAGGGTGTTGCTCCGCAGGAGACAAGCACTGTTGTAGCCGACTGCAGATTTCTTAGCAGCACTCAATGGACTCGGACCTCAGGCTGTGGGGTCGCTTGCTTTTCAGCTGCTGAAACTGAGGCCTTCAAGTCATCGCGCTCTACCGAGGGCTGTGTCATGGGTGTGGGAAGGTGGACCTCAAGACCCTTAATGCATAATTGTGATCTTGCGTGTGCTACTGTGTGTGACGGTCAGTAATGTGTCTTTGCATCTTGACCCCGGAGAACTGTTGTTTCGTTTAGCTATATTCACACACTAGTAGGGCCGCACTTGGGAGTATTGTCAACGGTTTTAGGTCCCATATCTCAGAAAGGATGTGCTGTCATTGGAGAAAGACCAGGAGGAGGGTCACGAGGATGATTCCGGGAATAATGAAAGGATTAACGTACGAAAAGCGTTTGGCAGCTTTGGGCTTGTACTCACTGGAATTTTGAACAATCCGGGGTGGTGGGGGGGGGATCTCATTGAAACCTACCGAATGTTAAAAGAACTAGATAGGGTAGATATGGAGAGGATGTTTCCTATGCTGGGGATATCCAGAACTAGAGGGCACAGCCTCAAAATTAGAACAGAGGTAAGAAGGAATTTTTTTAGCCAGAGAGTAGCAAATCTGTGGAATGCTCTGCCACAGACTGCGGTGGAGGCCAAGTCCATGGGTATATTTAAGGCAGAAGTTATTCGTTGCCTGATCGGTCAGGATATCAAGGGATACGGCGAGAAGGTGGGTGTATGGGGTTGAGTGGGATCTGGGATTGGCCATGATGGAATGGTGCAGCAGACTTGGTGGGCTGAATAGCCTTATTCTGCTCCTTGGTATTATAGTCTTATGAGTATTCATATATGGTTAAATGAGGAATTGAATTGAATTGGTGATGGCAGGTAAGCTGTGACCCTAACCAAAACATCCACAAGAGACCCAATCTTGATGCAGGTTATCGTCAGCCAAGCTGCATCATTGCTCCACGACTTTTTTCAATCTTTCTAGTAGCACTGATGCATCTTAACTCCAACAACCTTCCCAGCTAATGGAGCTTACCTACAGGACTAATAGGTAACTGTTCAACTCAGGTTACCTCTATTCCAAGATCACTAAAAGATGGAGCCAGATATTTTTGAAGACCTAGATGCCTAGTTCCTGTTCATCTGCAAAACAGCTTATTTTTCTTTTCTTAGGTCTTTCTTTTCAAAGTCGTTGGGATCCTATCAGAGGCCACGATCTACAGCTGCAGCTCAAACTATGGTTCTCCACCAGCAGTAGGCTCTCAGACTCGACGTGTGGCCTGGCATTTCGCTATCTCCAGGTGCGGCCTAGAAGACGTATGCCTTTGGGTTGCGGCTCTGTTAACAACCTGGTTCCTCGCTAATGTCACCGATGAAACATGGAGACAGCAGGCAGTGTGCACTGCTGTCAGAAGGCGGCCCATGTACTCTCTCTCTTTTTGATGGTGAGTAGGAGCCTGTCGGTCCTCAAGTCAGTGGACGAGGAGAAGCGATGCAGGAGATTGTAACATCGAAACAGCGAGCTGCTGGTCTCTTACTCTCATTATTGCAGGATTGATCTTTCTCTCCATCACTAGCGAGAGAGAGAGCCTGTCTGAGATACAGAAGTGCTGGGATGGACTGTAGTTTTGATAGACTCTAGGTCAAGATCTCTTGTGGGCTTTGCTATTGCTTGCATGCTAGCGAGTTTGTGCTTTCCCTGGTGCAAATGGTGGGGGGGGGCTTTGGGGTTCTGCTGTTTCTGGCATTCATACTTTGGGTTTTTTTTTCTGCTTCTCGGATGTCTGCGAAGAGTAAGAATTTCAGGTTGTATACTGTATACGTTCTCTGGTATTAAATTCAACTATTCGAACCATTACAACCTCAGTAACAGACTGCAGTAAGTGAATGAAATTTGCATCTGCTCTTCAGGCTGAACTGTAGCATTGTTATAGGACTTATTATAATTGTAGAAGTCATTAGACATTACCTTAGTACTTGAGTATGCAGCCATCTGTGGTGTTGGCTTACAGCAATACCCTGAAGAAATATTAACAATCGCTCCTTTCTTCCTTTGTACCATTCCTGGTAGCACAATGTGAATCATCATGTTGGTTGCAGCAATATTCACATTTATGAGATCCCAGAGTTTGTCCTCAGAAAGATTTAAGAAAAACTCTGGATAATCAGTGGGCACATCCACACTATTCACCAGAATACCGATTTCCTTATTCTTCAGAGCTTCTTGAATTGGGGGGTAAATTCCCCGCCCTTTAGTAAAATCAGCTTCTAAGACATAGGTTTCAACATTAAACCTTTCTGTAATGGCTGTGGCCAGGGCTTCCAGCTTGTTTTGATCAAGGCCAACGAGAATCAGGTCAACTCCTTGCCTAGCCAATTCCTCAGCATAGGCTTTACCAATCCCATCTGCTGCACCTAAGCACAAGAGAGATAAATCAGCTACTGTCAAATATTAGTAGTTACCATTGTAGAGTGATTGAAATCCTCAGACCTAACACTGTAAAACCCATAGCTTGAGGCTTCACAAAAACAGGATTCTGACAAATGCAGATTATTAGTCAATATTTTTCAAAAATGCATTCTAATCTGTACTTTTGGGTATACAAAGTTACCTGTCACATAATATTACACAGAAGCAATTCAGAATGTATTAACTTCAAATTAAATTCTTGCAAGTTAAAAGATCAGATATATCCTGATAAAAATTATACTGCATAACAAACTTTTACCAAATATCCCTAATCATAGGAAATGGGAGTGTTAATGGAACATTCTGAATACATATTTATTCTTTGTCTGATAACAGTGGTCAACATGATAACAGTGCTCTTAGAAATTATAGCTTTTTTATTGCTCAAATGTTATTTGTCAAGTAGGGTGGCGTGCACAATCCTGATTCGATGGAGACGGACATGAGAGCACGGAGGAACATCTGGTGAAACTTCTGAAATGCCTGTTTCGCTGCCGCTGCTACTGTGTGATCCGGAATCTCTGGTGGAGAAGGCCCCGAGTCCTCAGCTTCGCTTGTTGCTCAGCGGCTGGGGACGGGGTCGAAGCGCTCGGCAGAGGATGGTGCTCGGAGAGCCTGTATCGGAGGCATGAAATTTTTGGACGGACTCAGAGTTAGCTGCGGTCGGGTGCTTCCAATGCATTGGCAAGTTGTCAGCGCTTGGAGGTTCATGGCAGGGAGAGTTTCTCCCTTCTGCCGCCTGCATTAGATGATGAGGCGATCGGGACTTTGAGACTTTTTTTTACCGTGCCCATAGTCTACTCTTTATCAAATTATGGTATTGCTTTGCACTGTTGTAACTATATGTTATAGTTATGTGGTTTTGTCAGTTTAGTCTTGGTTTATCCTGTTATCAGTCTATATCAGTCTGGAGGAACATTGTATCATTTTTTAATGCATTTCTAAATGACAATAAACGAGGACTGAGTGTCCTCATAATCTAATCTAAAAATGTGACTTTTTACTACTAGTACACCACTGGTTGAGTTACAACAGCCAATATTTTCCAAGAAAGCACGGATATTGTTGAGTAGAAAATGTAAAGGGCTGGAGAGGAAGGAAGAGTGGATTACAGGAGAAAGGGATGAAGGAGGGGCACCGGTGAGAGGTAATACGCAGGTGAGAAAAAATAAGAGGCCAGTGTGAGAAATAGAAGAGGGGAGGAGGAGGAAAAACTAATTTGTATCTGCATTGTGCTGTGTTCATTCTGCTCGGGCAGTCCACCAATTGTTCTGTATCTGTTTCAGTTTAGCTTGGAGGCTGCTGCAAGCAGCTCTGTATACTGCCTTGGCCACTTGATGGGAGGAGCATTTCTTCTCAAGCAGGTTCTGGACTTCAACATCGTTTTCATCAAACCAGTCTTTGTTCCTTCTTGAAGTACGCCCAACTACCTTGACAGCCACATTTTGGCCGATGGTTTTCAGGTGCTCCCATTTCTTAACTGTGCTGGAGTTTGTGCTTGGGGTACCTTTGCTGTCCAGTTTCTCCCTTAGCTTGATCTGGAATACATCTCGTTTGTCCTAAGAGCCTATCCACCTGGAGTCTCTTCAACCGTGGTCCCCTTTTCAGTTGCTGCTCAGACCAAATTTCAGATCCTATTATCAGCACGTTATTTGATTCCCTGTGCAGAATTTCTGATGCTGATCTCAAATCACTGTAGAGCAGGGGTTCCCAACCTGCGATCCACGACCCCTCGGTTAATGGTAGGTGTCCATGGCCTAATGTTGGGAGCCACTACTGAGGAGGATATTTTGATAAAATCCAAATTTTAATTATCGCATCACCAGTTTATATCATGCTGACATAATTCCTGTGCAAATGGAGGAATGGCAGAAAATTGGGGTTAAATGTTTACATTTCACCATGACAAATTCATCATGTTACTTATTTATGTAATATTCTATATTTGGTGTTCTCAGTTAGAGAAATCCCAGACGATGCCTCTCCCAAGGTTGCTATATCTTGCAAAATATTTTGGGCAATGATCCGAGAGAAAGGCTTCATTCTGTACTTCCTGTGTCATATAGCCACCATGCTGCAGACAACCAGACTACCTATCAGCACAAGTAGTCCCAAATTCTGGATGCCTTTGAAAAGGTAATTTGTCACCACTTCAATCCACAATGCTATAAAATGAGTCAAGGATTTTAAAGCCACAGGAAACAAGAGCAGAATTAGGCCATTCAGCCCATTAAATCTGTTCCACCATTCCATCATGGCTGACTTCATTATCCCTCCCAACCCCATTCTCCTGCCTTCTCCCCTTAACCATTAACCACAAATGTTCTAATTGGGGTGACTTAGTGTTGATGACTTCTCCATAAACACAAGGAAGTCTGCAGATGCTGGAAATCCAAAGCAACATAACACGAAATCCTGGTGGAACTCAGCAGGTTAAGCAACATCTATGGAAATAAATAGACGTTCAACATTTCGTGCCAAGACCCTTCGGGTCTGAAAAGAAAGGGAGGAGGCGGCTAGCTGGAAAGTGATTGGCAAAGGTCAAGGGCTGGAGAAGAAGAAATCTGATAGGAGGGGAGAGTGGAGAATAGGAGAAGGGGATCCGGGGGAAATAATAGCCAGGTGAGAAGAGGTAAAAGGTCAGAGTGGGGAACAGTTGAAGAGGGGGGTGGGGACTTCCCCATAGACCTGTTTCACATTACTGACAATGTTGGTTGAGAGACTCTAGATGATGAAACCTCAGCAAACTGCTGCAGTTATGATGTAATTGAAATGACTGTCTATTTAATCTACATACACAAAATGCTGGAGGAACTCAGCAGGCCGGGCAGCATCAATAGAAAAAAGTACAGACGACGTTTCAGACTGAAACCCTTCGGCAGGACTGGAGAAAAAAAGGTAAGGAGCAGATTCTAAAGGTGGAGGGAAGAGGAGAGAGAAACACAAGGTGATAGGTGAAAGCTGAAGGGGGAGGGATGAAGTTGATTCGTGAAAGAGGCAGAAAGCCATGGAAGAAAGAAAAGTGGGGAGAAGCACTAGAAGGAGGTGATGTGGACAAGGAGATAAGTGAGAGAGGGAAAAGGGGATGAGGAATGGTGAAGGCGGGGGCAGGGGCATTACCAGAGGTTCGAGAAATCAATGTTCATGCTATCAGGTTGGAGGCTACCCAAACGGAATACAAGTTGTTGTTCCTCCAACCTGAGTGTGGCCTCATCACAACAGTGGAGGAGGCCCTGGATGGACATATCAGAATGGGAATGGGGTGGAACTAAAACGAGTGGCTTTTTCCTGGTGGAGCGTAGGTGCTCGGCAAAGTGGTCTCCCAATCTACATTGTGTCTCACCAATATACAGGAGGCCACACTGGGAGCACCAGACGCAGTAAATGAGCCCAACAGACGTGTTGCCTCACCTGGAAGGACTGTTTGGGGCCCTGAATGGTAGTGAGGGAGGAGGTGTAGCACTTGTTCCGCTTGCAAGGATGAGTACCAGGAGGGAGATCAGTGGGGAGGGGTGGATGGACAAGAGAGTCGCATCAGGAACGATCCCTACAGAAAGCAGAAAGTTGCGGGGGGGGGGGAGGGAAGATGTGCTTGGTGGTGGGATCCTGTTGGAGATGGTGGAAGTTTCAGAGACTTATGTGCTGGACTCAGAGGCTTCCCCCGCCCCCCACTCTTCCATGGCTCTTTCACCAATCAATTTCCCAGCTCTTTACTTTAAACCTCCCCCTTCAGGTCTCACCTATCACCTTGTGCTTCTCTCTCTCCTCCACTCACTTTTAAAATCTACTCCTCAGCTTTTTTCCCCCCTTCAGTCCTGCTGAAAGGTTTTGGCCTGAAACGGTGACTGTACTTTTTTCTATAGTAGCTGCCTGGCCTGCTGACTTCATCCAGCATTGTGTGTGTGTGTGTGTGGCTTGCATTTCCAGCATCTGCAGATTTTCCTTCTGATTGGATATTTAACCTGCTGCACTGGGTGTTGATACAGTGGGCAGCCTTGTCCTGTTTTGTAGACTCAGGGGTTTTGCAATTGTGGTCACTATGCAAATCCAGCCATGGTACAGATAGTCATATTAAAGTGCAGCACAGAAACAGGCCCCTCGGCCCATCTAGCCAGTGCCAAACCATTTAAACTGCCTAAATGAAGCCACATTGCACATAGCATGAACAGACTTTAATTATATCCGGTCAACTTCATTCACTTAGAGATTAGAGAAAAACTACCTACCAGTTACCATGGCCCACTTGCCATAGTGTTTGAGCAGGTATCTCCTGCCCACCAATCTCGGGATGAAATGGAGTCTGACCATGCTGTAGAGATCACAGACAAAGCGGATACTTTTCTTTGTCACGTACCAGGCTCCCAGAACAGCTAATGCATCAGCGTAGACATTGCACGTCCTGGCAACCTGCCAGTACAGTAGTTGAAAACTGTCCACCGCTGCCATACTACGGAGAAGGGAGAGTTTCTGTTCTAAACAGACAAAGCAACACTATGGCATTCCATCACAGCACAAGTCTTGTAATTTCACATCAATGCAACATGTCCAAATATTCTAGGGCTTGGTAATAGGAAACTTTCAGAATGGACTGCCAAATACAATTTACAAGAGAAACACACATTCAAAAAAATGTCAATTTGAGATCGAAATGCCAATTAATCCTCTCAAAATCTGTTCCTTTTAAATGCTGTAAACAAACAACGCTAGTTATTAAAGTGCATCTAAAATCACCAAAAAAAATCAGTTTTTAAAAAGAAGGCCTGCATTTGGTTTAGCCTAAGCAGCTTTGTTTCCGGATTAAGTGCCGCCGCTGCGCGCCTTCACAGAAATACAATACACATGAATTCAACTCACAGGCAAGATGAACAGAGAAACAAACAAAAATATTGCCGGCTGCTTACGAATTGACAGCAGATGCCTCTAAAGGTCCCCACTGGAGGATGAGGAGGGGCATGCAGAAATTAGCTGTTCAGTACAATGCCTTATAAAAAATAGTTCTTCGATTTGTTAATTTATTTGACCCAATAGGCAGTTGAAAAGTTATAGATATTTTATTACAGTCATTTGGTGCAATTCCATTTAAAACATAAATGGTTCTCTCAAATAATTGGTTGAAAAACTGTCCAAATATCATTTATACAAACAGATTTTTATAAGGTGTAGAATACTGTGTTTTATTCTGGAAAAATACTAACCTTTATTTACAGTACTGTGCAAAAGACTTAGGATATATCGCCAAGGTGCCTAAGGCTTTGCACAGTACCGTAGTAATTTTATGCATTGCACTGTACTACGGCCACACACAAAGAAAAACAAATTTCATGCCATGATGATGACGTGAGTGATGATAAACCTGACTCTGATATGGGTCTCCATTGTGGACTGAGAGTCTAACTGGTGCAGGGAGAAGGAGATCATGGTTGGGAAAAAGAGAAGGGAGATGGGAGGGAGTGGGAAACATCAGAGAAACATTCTGTAATGATCAATAAATCAATTGTTTGGAATTAAATGACTTTGCCTGGTGTCTCAGGGCTGGGTGTGTCTACACCTCTGCCACCTCCCCACCCTTAGCACTCCTCTGCCACCCGCCCCACACCCACGGCACTCCACCCTCACCCAGACATCCCACCTTGCAAAACACATAAAAGTTGCTGGTGAACGCAGCAGGCCAGGCAGCATCTCTAGGAAGAGGTACAGTTGACGTTTCGGGCCGAGACCCTTTGTCAGGACTAACTGAAAGAAGAGCTAGTAAGAGATTTGAAACTGGGAGGGGGAGGGGGAAATCCAAAATGATAGAAGAAGACAGGAGGGGGAGGGATGGAGCCAAGAGCTGGATAGTTGATAGGCAAAAGAGATATGAGAGGATCATCAGACAGGAGACCTAGGGAGAAAGAAAAGGAGGGGGGGAAGCCCAGAGGATGGGCAAGGGGTATAGTGAGAGGGACAGAGGGAGAAAAAAGGAGAGAGAGAAAAAGAATGTGTGCACATAAATAAATAAATAATGGATGAGGTACCGGGGGAGGTGGGACATTAGCGGAAGCTGGAGAAGTCAATGTTCATGCCATCAGGTTGGAGGCTACCCAGATGGAATGTAAGGTGTTGTTCCTCCAACCTGAGTGTGGCTTCATCTTGACAGTACAGGAGGCCGTGGATAGACATATCAGAATGGGAATGGGACGTGGAATTAAAATGTGTGGCCACTGGGAGATCCTGCTTTCTCTGGCGGACAGAGCATAGGTATTCAGCAAAACGGTCTCCCAGTCTGCGTTGGGTCTCGCCAATATATAGAAGGTCGCATCGGGAGCACTGGACGCAGTATATCACACCAGCCGACTCACAGGTGAAGTGTCGCCTCACCTGGAAGGACTGTCTGGGGCCCTGAATGGTAGTGAGGGAGGAAGTGTAAGGGCATGTGTAGCACTTGTTCCACTTACAAGGATAAGTGCCAGGAGGGAGATCGGTGAGGGGGGATGGGGGGGACGAATGGACAAGGGAGTCGCGTAGGGAGCGATCCCTGCGGAAAGCAGAGGCGGGGGGAGGGAAAGATGTGCTTAGCGGTGGGATCCCGTTGGAGGTGGTGGAAGTTACGGAGAATTATATGTTGGACCCGGAGTCTGGTGGGGTGGTAGGTGAGGACAAGGGGAACCCTATTCCTAGTGGGGTGGCGGGAGGATGGAGTGAGAGCAGATGTGCGTGAAATGGGAGAGATGCATTTGAGAACAGAGTTGATGGTGGAGGAAGGGAAGCCCCTTTCTTTAAAAAAGGAGGACATCTCCCTCGTCCTGGAATGAAAAGCCTCATCCTGAGAGCAGATGCGGCAGAGGCGGAGGAATTGAGAGAAGGGGATGGCATTGTTGCAAGAGACAGGGTGAGAAGAGGAACAGTCCAGACAGCTGTGAGAGTCAGTAGGCTGCAAAAACTCATTTCAGGGAGGTCTCAACCAGCAGTCTGAACTTCATAGCAGTCTGTGTCAATGAATTAGCCTCCCTAATATGTTGTGGTCCCTAAAAGAAATAAAAGCATAAGGTGTATCCTTATTATATTGTCTTATGCAGAAAATGTGACATTAAAATATGTACTTACATTATATTATATTATCATGGAGTCATTTTTTAATTCTATTACAACTTTAAGCAAGTCTACAGGGAGTTTGGCTTCATCACGTCAGACATCAACAGAGTAGCTCCTTAGCAACTAGCCAGCTAGTTTAATAACATTAGCTATGCTAATCAAAGAATGACACCTGTTAAACTCACCTCAACATGTCTTTTACAGTCATTTAACCCACCATGGGCAATAGAAAAGTCACTGTTGCAAACAGTGCAGCGAGCAACACTGTCATTATTTTTGACCCCTATTAGGCAGGGGTACACTTTAGTGTAGTCTGGGATGACGTACGTTTTATATTTTCTTTTTTTGGAACGCTCTGCCATGGCGCTGCAGGACACTAAACTGAGCTGATGGACAATGAAAGAGAGAGAGAGGTCAACTGTAAAGCCCGCCCACAGAGAAAACTAATAAGTCTACTTAGCACAAAGAGAGACCAATCAGGATGCTCCCTCTGTCACTCTCTCCCCCTACTGTGTCTCTCTCTCCCTCTCCCCCTCCCTCCCTCCCTCTCCCTCTCCTTCTCACAATAAATGGATTTCCGGGATATTGTATATAATTTGTGGGCGTCAGGGAGCCACTATCAATATGCGGGAGACTCCCAGAACTTCCAGGAGAGGTGGGATGTCTGCTCACCATTCCCAACATCCTTTGCTCCTGGCAGATTTACAAACTTGCTCTCTGCTCCACGTTGACAAATACAGTAGTATGCAAATATCTGAATCACCCTAGCTCTTACCAAAGCCTTTTGCACAATATTATATGTCTGCCTCATTTTCAGAAATATCATGCTTGAAACAAATAACAAACAGAATTATTTGATATCCGCGATGCACCAACTCCCAACAGAAACGAGCACATGATTAAAATCTTAAACTACGAAAACTATGAATTATAAGATGAGTGACTGAAAGTAGTGCAATTAGTACAATCGCAAAACAAAAACACTGGAAGAACTCAGCAAGTCCAGGGGCATATGTGCTTGCAAAGGGATAGTCAACATTTTAGATTGGAAGCAAGCATCAAGGTTAAGAGTGTAGAGCGCATAGAAATGAGAGGGAGAGATAAGGCAGAGACTTGTGGGTGTTAGATGGAACCAAATGAAAGGTAGGGGATGATGTGCAGGTGGGAGAGGGATGGGGATAATGCTGAAAGGGAGGCTAGTTGGTTCAAAGATCCAAAGTAATTTTATTGTCGAAGTATCTATGCAGTATACAAACTTGAGATTCAATCTCCCACAGACAGCCACAAAACAAGGAAAGAAAACCATGGAACCCATTCAAAGAAAAACATCAAACCCCCAATGAAAAAGAAAAACAAATCAAAAAATGAGCAGAAAAACACAGAACATAAACCAACAAACCACAAATCAGCATAACAGTCCAGGCATATTCAGTTCAATAAAACATTCAGTTCAAAGGTTACAGGTGGAAACAGATAGGAATAAGAAAAGAATAGTTTAGACAGATGGAGGGGGAAGGGATAAAAACAGAGATAGTGGTTGATGAGAAAGGTGGAACTAAATAATGAGAGAGGTGTTGGGCAAGTGGACCTACTGCAGGGAAGAGAGAGGTTAAGAAATGGAA
The DNA here is from genome assembly GCF_963921235.1 of Mobula hypostoma. NCBI lineage: Eukaryota > Metazoa > Chordata > Chondrichthyes > Myliobatiformes > Myliobatidae > Mobula > Mobula hypostoma. The sequence continues at coordinate 20,682,104 of NC_086098.1, forward strand.
AGGAAGCGAGAAGAAACTCAAGTGGATAGGAATGTGGGCAATGGGCTGATGATTCACATGAGAGAGGGATGGTAAAAGTAGGCAAAGGAAGAGAGACCATGATGAGCTGCTTTCCTGAAATTATAAAGTTTGAGTGGTCATAACATTGGGCTGTAGGTACTCAAAATGAAAAATGAGATTTTTTTTTTCCATTTGGCATTTGGCTGCACTTTGGCAGTGGAGAAGACTGAGGACAAACAGTGCGGGTCTATGTGGCTTCTTCTTTCAAATATGATTCAGCTACTGTTGAAACCTGTGATTGACAGTTGATGGTGTGTTTTCAGGCCAATTCAACAATCTGGCACTTTAAGCAATACACACAAAATGCTGGAGGAACTCAGCAGGCCAGACAGCATCTACCAAAAAGAGTACAGTCGATGTTTCATTGGTCTCAGCCTGAAACGTCGACTGTATACTCTTTCCCATAGATACTGCCTGGCCTGCTGAGTTCTTCCAGCATTTTGCGTGTGCTGCTTGGATTTCCAACATCTGCAGATTTTCTGTTTGTTCTGAATCTGGCACCTTGCCGTCTCCAGGGGACTTCGGTGGGGTTAAAGTGAGGTGTGCGGCCTAGAGGCCAAGAAGCCTGGAGGCAGGGTGAAAGCCCATGATTGGCTCCAGTTCTCACTGATCTTGCTGACTGTAGCATTGAGAAAGATTGAAATCAACAAGGATGAGAGAGGAAGGCGAGCAGGTGTTCAGCGCTGTCTACCTGCGAGTGACTGGTCTCTCCTTCTCTCTTGCTTATTGGTGTTGGAGGATGGTGCCGGAGTCTTGGGTCTTTAATTGATGCAATTTGTTGCCTGAACTCTATAGTTCATGTTGTGATGTGGTCTGGTTTCTCCTCTTTTTGTTATTCTGTGTGACTTTGCTTGGGATGGGCTGACTCTGCAACCTACAGTCAGCAAATGGCATGACACTGGATTGAAGTAAACTAGGCTGAGACTGAACATTCCTTGACTATTTCGTTGACTTTGTGGTTTGTTGTTCTATATCTGTGATGTTCACTCTGTTTTTTTGCTGTTTGCGCGATTTGTGTTTTTTTTTGCATTGGAAGTTTGATGCTTTTCCTTAAATGGGCTTCATGGTTTTCTTTGTTTTGTAGCTGTCTTTGGGGAAGATGAATGTCAGGTTTGTTTGCTGCATACATACTTTGATAATAAATGTACTTTGAATCTTTGATTGGGAGGAGAGTTGAACTGACACGAATCTGGGGCAACATCGCTGTTGCGTCCAGAGCTCAGGTGCCCTGCAGAGTGACTGCCCAGTCTACTCTTGACCTTGCTAATGCAGAGAGATCACATCATGTGCAGTGGGTGCAGGGTTGGAGGAGGCATGTATAAATTTCTGCCTCCCCTGAAGGGCTTTTTAAGCCCCTGGATAATGGCAAGGGGCAGCTGTGGAGGCTGTATATCTGTAGAGTTGATAGATTCTTGATTGGTCAGGGCATGAAGGGATAAAGGGAGAAGGCAGGCAATTGGGGGTGAGAGGAAAATGGATCCGCCTTGATGAAATGGCGGAGCAGACTGATTGGGCCAAATGGCTTAATTCTGCTCCTGTATCCTATGGCCTAATAGTCTAATAAGACAGTAAGATGCAGCCTTATGGCAAGCTCCTCTGTGCTTCAGTCCTCGAGGGAGTGAGGGTGCAGAGGTACAGGAGCCTAATGTCCCACAGCACCCGGTTCAGAACAGTTATTACTCTTTAACCATTAGGGTCCTGAACTGACGTGGATAATTTCACTTACCTCAACCTATGGACTCACTTTCAAGGACTCTATAACTCATGGTCTCAATGTTATTTATTATTTTGAATTTGCACAGCTTGTTTTCTTTTGCACATTGACTGTTGTCAGTCTTTGTGTGTAGTTGTTCATTTATTCTGGGGCATTTCCTTTTTCTATTGTGAAGGCCTGCAAGAAAAGGAATCTCAGGGTACTAAATGGTGACTAAATATTTTAATAATAATTTTTTTCAACTTTGCAAAACTTTCGTGATTCCTTTTTGTTGCATTGACATTATCTGAGTTTTTCTAATTTCCCAATAGTCAATATTCAAGGAGGTTTTTTGTCACTTTCACTCTAAGTTTCAGGCTTGGCTTCTCCAGAGGAAGGCTCCAGTGAATTACTGATCTATTTCTGCAATCTACTCAGTCTGTTCCAGCAATCTGTCACTGCTTCAAATGATTGGATAAACCAGGAATATATTAACATACTAGTTTCTTTTCAACTTCTCCTTTGCATTTGTAAAGTATGTATAAAAATCTTAACAATTATTATTTCAAGACACTGTGACCTCAGTAAAAATGTGACATTTCTTCAATGTAAAAGTCAAAAGCCTACATATATGAAACACTCCTTGAAAATACCAAGTGGGTGGAGTTTAGGAAGATGATACATGTATGAAACACTCCTTGAAAATACCAAGTGGGTGGAGTTTAGGAAGATGATGGTGCCTAACAGCGACTCCTTTGTTTCCATCTTTGGAAACAGCTTTATTTCTATCTTTGTTATCTCTTTTTTTTCCCTTTCAAGGTTCTTTTGAAGACCCTGACCTGGAGATACACGCTGACTTCGGTTCTTTGTGGAAATGGGACCCACTCTCAGGGCCTCATGACCGGCCACTTTTCGACACAGCCTGGAAGACTAGCCACCTTCAGGGTGCCAGATTTTCATGGCTCTGGAGATAGGCTGATTCAAGGCCAGTGCTGCCGCCTGATGTGTCATGGGATTACACAGAAAATAGAAAGCAGCGAGCTGGCTGCTGGCTCGGTTCCCAGGGACCTGAGTTCTTCGGGCACAGAGCTCGGAAAAAGTGACACAACAGACTTTTAACACCGTAAATCAGCAAGTTGTTTGTTATGTCTCCCCTCTCACTGTGAAATGGGGACACCTCTTTTTCCTTTATTAGGAAGAGAGAGCGAGCCTGTAGTATGTCAAGTTACCGGGTGTACAAGTAGTCTTTGGGGTACTGCAAGCCTGTGTCTTTATTGATGCTTCGCTGCACGCTTGAGTGCTCGCTGGGGGGTGCCGATGTTTTTTGCTGGTGGGGGAGGGGGGGCCGTTGCTTTGCTGCTGCTTGTGCGTGGGAGGGGGTAATTGGGAGGGGCTTTGGTGTTCTAACATTTAACTGCTATTCATTCTTTGGGGCACTCCTCTGTTTTCATGGACGTTTGTGAAGAAAAACATCTTCCAGGGGAGATTGGACAGACTGGTTCAAGCTGATAGGAAGGCAACAGTAACCCATATAATCACAACTTATAACAATGGTGTGCAGAAGAGCATTTCTGAATGCACAGCATATCAAATCTTGAATTGGATGGGTTACAGCAGCAGAAAACCACGAGCATACAATCATTGGCCACTTTATTAAATACAGGATAACTTGTGGCCATTGAATGTACAGTGTACTATCTACATGTTATAGTTACTGAATTATTTCCTTATGGAAAAAGGCCATTCGACACACGGAATATATATCATCTTTTAAAACAATCCTCTCAATCCCATTGTCCCTTTTATTTTCCTGTCCCCGACTCTCATACATGTTTATTAACAACTGGCCAGCCTGCAGACTCTGATACCATTCACCGATGAGTATCTTAGAGCAGCCTGTTAACCTGAACCCATTTCGTTTCAAATGATTTATAGGTTGTCACTTCAGTAATCAACACAGGAGTTTTGCTGTCCAGTGAACAGCTTTCTATAGCTCCAGCCACCTCTGCATTCCCTTTGTGAACTCATTACTGGCCCTGCTTTTGCCTGTCCAGGCACACAGTATGACTTTCCTTCTGTCAACCGGCCAATTGCTCACTCTCTCTTCTTTTAGTCATAGAGCACAACAGTGGGCCCATCTCGTCTAAGGGGGGGGGGAAGAGGGAGAGGAGAGAGAGAGAGAGAGAGAGAGAGAGAGGGAGAGCAAGAGAGACTGACTAACTTTAATGAGAACTGCTGTGGGATTTAAAGGAAAAGAAAAGCAATAAACACTAGGCCAACAGGGCCGTTAACTAAGAATCTCAAACTGAAAGTCAATGCCAGCACTGCGGCTGGAAGCAATAAATGAACGCGGCTCCTCGATGGTAGTCTTCTTTTCCGGACAAGGACAAGGGTAAGTAGGGAGCGTAAACATTTAGCCAAGTCTCAACAAGACTAGAAGGAAAAGAAGGGAGTAAATGCCACCATAGTACGATGCTAATTAGCTGGAACGTGTATACTCATGAGTGTGATTGCTGATCCTGCTGCGCAGCCCGTCTGTACTGGCACATGGACACTGCAGCGGAGTCCAAGGTTGTGACGGTGGCCCCCCTCCCAACAAGAGATTTGTCCAGGATGTCATTGGCTAGGACCCAAGAACCTTCCTTGAGATCGTACTCCTCCCAATCCATGAGGTAGTGGATCTTGCCCTGCTCCTGGCAAGATGCCAGGAGGTGCCACATGCTATAGACCATGGAACCATCCATCAAGCCAGTAGGAGGGGGAAATGGGTTGATGGTAACCACCTTGAGCTGGGAAACATGGAACACTGGGTGGATCTTCATGGATGCTGGTAGGTACAATCTATACGAGATCTTGTTGATACCCTTTTCTACTATGAGTCTTCCCAGATAGCGTGCAACTCTCAGTTTTCAGGGGGAGATCCCTTAATGGCAGCCAGGCTTTCTCTCCTGGATCGAGAAGCATCATCTGTCAGTGGAGCCAGTCGGCCTGCTGGGGTTGTTGTTTCTGAATGTGCAGCATGAAGCTCTGGCTCGTCTCCACATAGCTTTGGACCTACTGTTCAGCAGCAGAAACTCCCACATCAATCTCCTGGTCCGGGAAGAGGGATGATTGGAATCTGCTCTGACATTCAATGGGGGACATGCCAGTGGAAGATGACTCAAAGTTATTGTGGGCAATATTTGTCCAAACCAACTGGGAGCTCCAGGACATGGTCAGAAGAGACAAGGCAGTGCAGGGTTGCCTTCATTCCTGATTCACTCTCTCAGTCTGACCATTAGTTTCAGGGTGGAAACCAGATGAGAGTCTGGCTGTGGCTCCCACGAGAGTACAGAAAAACCTTCTAAAACAGGATGTGAACTGTGGTCCTTGATCAGGCACTATGCCCTGAGGGAAGCCGTACAGCCTGAGCACATGTTGAACTATGAGGGTGGCAGGCTCGTGAGCTTAGGTACAGCAATGAAGTGGGTGGCTTTAGAGAATTGATCTACAATGCCCAGATGGTAGTGTTTCTATTAGACAGGGAAATCCAGTGATGAAATCTATTGAGAGGTGGGACGAGGGGCAGTGGGGCACAGGCAGTGGACAGGGCACTGGCATGTTATCTTGTTCTGAGCATGTGAACAGGCAGAGATGAAATCATGGAAGTCCTGAGACATAGATACCCACCAAAATTATTTCTTGATAAACTCTGAGGTCTGTTGAATTCCTGGATGGCCAACCAGATGAGAGGAGTGACCCCATTCCAATGCTTTGGAATGCACCATAACAGGGACAAATAGCCAGCTGGGCAGTCCTCAGCCTGGGCCTGGATCCGACTGTTGGGAGGACCTCACCTCCACCTCTGTTCCTCAAATTACAGAAATGCATAGGTGAAGAAGGATGGTCTCTAGACTGGTGTCCTTTGACATGTAGAAATGATGGGAGAGAGCGTTGGCCTTGGTATTCTTACTGCCAGAAGAGTAGGTGAGGATAAAATTAAACTAGGTGAAGAAGGGAGCCAAACGGGCCCGATGGGAGTTAAGTCTCTGAGCAGCCCGAATGGAGGAAAAGTTCTTGTCTGGTCTGCTCAAACCAAAAAGGATGCTTTGCCTCCTCCAGCCAGAGTCACCATTCTTCCAAGGCCTCCTTGACAGCCAGAGGTTCTCGGCTCCCAACATCATAGTTACTCTCATCCACAAGTTTGCAAACCCCATGAAGTGCTGCATCTGTTTGACCATAGATGGTTTGGGCCACTCCGTGATCATCTAAGCTTTATTTGGCTCCATCTGAACACTGGAAAGGATTAGTATATAGCCCCAAAATGACACCTGGTCTTTATGGGACTCACCCTTTGCTGGTTTGGTGTAAAGGTTATTCTAAGACCCCTCCGGACATGCTGGGTGTGTTCCTGGTGAGACCGGGAATAGATCAGAATATTGTACAAGTACATGAAAGCAAACTGATTCAACATGTCCCTGAGCACATCAATGTTGGGGCCTTAAAAAAAGCAGGAGCATTGGTCAGACCAAAGGGCACAACAAGGTACTCATTGTAACCAATGAAGGTGTTGAAAGTTGTCTTCCACTGTCCCCTTCGCTGATATGAACAAGTTTATAACCATTAGGCAGATCTATCTTGGAAAATGTAATTGCTTCCTGGAGATGTTCGAACGCAGATGTTCTTCA